>NC_141619.1:46587851-46894101 GCF_047967505.1 Dipteris shenzhenensis | reverse complement strand
CTCTTGAATGGTCCCCTGAGGGACTGGAAGGAGTATGTGTGGCAAATGAACCCTTACTTGGGAACACCTTACCAGTGGAAAAGTTACCCCATAGTTCCCAATGTAAGAAGTTTTGAAAGTATAAGCCACATGTGCACATGAAGCTCAAATAAGATACTTCAGAAAAAGAAAGTAAAAAAGAGCCTAACAAATTGGTTAATGAAACTATGCCACCCAGTAAACATGGCACATGTCAGGCTAGTTCAACACCATCAGAGGGCAATCTTCGAGAAGTGCCAGAGTACTTCAAGAATTACACAAGTGGCAGTGTCCCAATAGCAATGCCAAGACCACTAAGAGAATCCAAAGTTCAAGAAACCAATAGCATTGGAGAAATTCCAATCTATAAGGGACCAGCAAAAACTTGCACAATAAACCTTGCCCTTGAAGGGGAGGAAGAAAAACTAGTTTTCATTGGGAAACAGCTTCGATAAGAAGATGAAACCAAACTCAAAGCACTCCTAATGGAATACCGTGACTACCTCACATGGTCATATAAAGAGATGAAAGGAATTTCACCAGACTTGGTAGTCCACACGATACCTATAAGGGAAGGTGCCCACCTGAAGGTATGTGGACCTTATCACACAAATCCTAAGTATGGCACCAAGATGAGCTAGAAAAACTCTTAGATGCCCGATTCGTCTACGAGATAGAGCACACTGATTAGGTTTCACCCATCGTCATTGTGCCTAAATGCAACAAGAAGCTCATAATATGCATAAACTTAAAGAATGTGAATGTCGCCACAATTAGGGATCACTATCCCCTACCCTTAACAGAAACAGTGTTGGAAAAGGTGGTAGGTTTCGAAATATATAGCTTCTTGGATGGCTTCAGTGGCTATAACCAAGTGCAAATTGCTACTAAAGACCAATCAAAAACAACATTTGCTACAGAATGGGGTATTTTACATGAACAAAATCCAAATCATCATGGAATTTTCTCCTCCTACAAATTCCAAAGGTGTACAGGGCTTTATGGGACATGCCGACTATTATAGATTATTTATATTGCAGTATTGATAGCTAGACCACTTTACAAATTATTAGTGGAATTCTTATGGACAGAAGAGTGTGACCAAGCCTTTGAGCTTTTAAAGTGGCACCTAATCACATCACCCATCCTTATATCTCCCAATTGGGATATTGATTTTCATGTTCATACTGATGGATCCAAGTATGCAATTGGGAGTGTGCTTTGTCAACCTGGTGAACATAAGAAAGACTACCCATTCTACTTCACCAGTCGACAACTCAATGATGCAGAGATCAACTATACCACAATAGAAAGAGAAGCCCTAGCAATGGTGTATAGTGTTAAGAAATTTTGGCACTATCTACTGGCAAATGATTGTCTTCTATACCGACCATCAAGCATTGCTTTATCTTGTGAACCATCCATGTACAATAGGAAGAATAACCAAATGGCTCCTCTTATTTCAAGAATTCAACTTTAAAATAGCGGTCTGCAAAGGTGCCCAACACTACATTACCGATCACATGTCTCGTGTAAAGTCGAGAGAAGAAGACACTGGAGTAGAAGACGACTTGCCAGATGCCACACTATTTCAAATAGATGATGTTCCAGATTGGTGTGGAGATATCATTAGTAGATGCGAGAAAACTAATTCTAAAGGTTGCACCCTATCAACTCATTGCAAGACAACTATACAAGATGGGCAAGGACCAGGTATTAAGAAGATGTGTAATGCCTCATGAGATCATGCTAATCCTAAGTGAAGTCCATGAAGGCATTGTAGCCAGGACACTTCCAATGGGAAGCCACAGCAAGAAAAGTCCTCCTCATAGGCTACTGGTGGCCAACACTTTGGGCAAATGCCTATGAATATGTAAAAGGCTGTGATGTATGCCAATGGACTACTAAACCACAACACAAGGACTTCGATCCCCTAACAATAGTTGTTGCACAAAAACCATTTGAAAAATGGGGGATTGACTATGTGGGTCCCATCCATCCAGTAGCAAAGGGAACACTGGCATGCTACATCATTGTGGCCACTGATTACTTTACCAAATGGGCTAAAGCTAAAGCAGTCAAAAGGGCAGATGCCAGAAGCACAACAAGATTCTTATACGAGAATGTGATCACCTGATTTGGATGCCCCATTGAAATTGTGTCGGATAGAGGCACACATTTTGTCAATGAGGTAATCCAAGAACTCTTGTCTGGCTTTATGGTAATCCATAGAAAAAGCACACCCTACTACCCCCAAGGGAATGGACAGGCTGAATCCACTAACAAAATATTATGCATTATCCTCTCTAAGGTAGTAGAACCACATCGTTCTGATTGGGAAGAGAAACTAAATGCAGCCTTATGGGCATACAAAACCACACTCAAGGTTAGTACAGGGAATATACCTTTTCAATTGGTGTACGGCCTTGAAGCTGTGGTCCCACTAGAATTTGTAATACCAAGCCTACAGATAGCAATACAGGAATGCATGGGAGATTATGAATCCTTGAAAGAAAAACTCTATCAGTTGGAGAAGCATACAGAAATAAGACTAATCGCCTACCATGCCATGACAACAAAAAAACATAGAAGAAAGGCATGGTTTGACAAAAGTCTTAAAGCTAAAGACATCCAAGAAGGTGACTTGGTCTTGTTATACAATGCCAAAGTACACAAGGGAAAACTAAAGTATCTAGGTCAAGGACCCTATCGAGTAAGAAGGATGAATCCCATGGGAGTTGTGCTGCTAGAAACATTGCATGGAGTCCAATCCAACACAACAATAAATAGGAGCTGACTAAAGCACTACTACTTCAACGCGTAAGCCATCCCCGATAAAAACGAAGATTTGGGAAATCCAAGTCTTCCTTAGTTAGGATTAGATTGTATCACGAGCACTCACTTGCATATGTACATCTTTGCACATATAGGTAGAATCAATTGATTTAAACCTAGGGCTCAGAAGTGATGCATGAGTTCTAGCTACCCTATGAAATCCCAGCAACAAAAAAAAGCGTATAGTTAGTCCCTACCTAGCTACTAGGTCATGTGCACTCACAGGCTTTCACTTAGACACATAGATGATTGCATGAATAATTGTGCCACACACTTTCATTACACACTCTCAAATCATGTATAAAAATAAGATCTCTCACAAACACACACAAAGGTCATACTTGCATGCCAACTAATCTAATGATGAATGGTACACCACATGCACATGGATGCATGTTCAAAAAAAATGCTGCCATTAAAGAGGATGCACAAAAAGAGCCCACCGCCTCAACCACGAGACCCCCTCTAGAGTTAGCAGCCATCTACATCCTCTTAACCACAGCGACCACAGGCATTTGTGATCCAAAGCGATAGCTCCAAGGAGGATTAAGTGCATGACCAAGAAGAACAAATGCCACCCTAGTCACCACCGGCCTACACACCCATTGACGGGGAACTTGTGTGGCCACCTACATCGACTTATGGTCTTTCCAAGGAAGCAACATCTTACTTAGAGCAAAGGGGTCTGGGCAGTTTGTATGAGAGCCCAAAATCCTTGTAGGATAGTCCAATGACCACATACATCAGAGACTTTCTCCATTCTTACCACTCTAGCAATGCACAGGTTGGCAAGTATAGTACCATCATTGTACATCAGAGCCCACTCAGCATTATCATCAACAGTACAGTCATTCAAAGGGCTTTCTCACTCCCAACACAAGGTGCCAAATACCCTACAGGGCCTAGTGATGCTAAATTTCTTGAAGTATAGCCTCTCCTCGCCAAGGGCACACTGATCCATAGGGACAGCATATTACTTCGCACTATCCTTAACCATCGCCTCAAGGAAGCAACACAATTCCTATCCACAATCCTAGGGGTTAAGTGTGGTAAGGATAGATTCTTGCCACCCCACACATTTGTTTTGCTAAGTAGGAAACTAAAGCAAGACTAGATCCAACACTTAGTCGTCTTCTTCACAAAAAAACTAGATGGTTCATCATGCCAAAAATGTAAAATTCCACACTTATTGGCTATAATCATCAAAAAAAGCTACATGAATTAGAAATGACTCTACCCGAGTCACCAAAACCAATTGAGGAGTCAGGCACTCCCTTCTCACCAGTATGGGAGCCATCACCAACTTCTCCTACTATCACATTGGCAAATGCAGATACCTCAGGAGAAATGCCTATTCTAGAGGTCGGAATTGAGGAATTGCCCCATGAGATGCTACAGCTCGGTGCATAACTACAACCAATATATCTCCAACAACAACCCAATCAAAGCTTGAGGCACGACTAGCACAAGAGCCTGAGGCTACATTAGCACTAGCATCAGCACCGACCATCGATGCCATGCCAGTCCATGAGCCACAAGAGGAGCTAGTGCCAGATCAATAGTATGACTATTGTACCCAAGTGACTAAAATACAGTTGGAACAACCCCCCACAAGTACTACGAAATCATCAGGATGGCTACATGGGCACCACTTGTATTAGTAGTATCACCAGTCCTCATTACCATCTGTCATTCTCCAACATCAAGCTAGCCAAATGATCCAAATGTTCGAACTATTCACTAGCTTGGCCAAGGAAGAATATGCAAGAGAATTGGACAGACAGACTGCAACAAAAATCGAAGGCCAATTCTAGGCAATCGCTATAGAGGTCAAGGCACTTTGGGCGCAAATAGATGAAGAAGGAGGTAGAAGAAGTGCACATGAACCAAGCTCTCCAAACTCAAGAGAAGGTAGTGAGGGATGTGACCTCCAACCTCCACTAAAGCCAAACAGAGCTAACATTAGCAGTACAAGCAACGGCAATCCTACAGACCTACTATAACTCCTTGACCTCCGCACATGCTTAGTAGACAGAGGTAGTGGCACAAGCTTGACTCACTCTAACTCACAAAGAAGAAGAGCTCTAGGATTGCAAAGACAAGCTTGAAGACATGAAACAGTCTTTGGCAGTATGTGCCTTCAGCATTGACGAGCTTACAAGGAAATGTAGAATCTTAAAGGACCAACTTAGTTGCAGCCATGCACCAAGGTGTATCATCTCAAGGGACAATTCCTCATTTCCTACCTCTAGAATAGGCATGTCTTTTGAGGTATCCGCATTTGCCAATGTGATAGTAGGAGAAGGTGGTGGCAGCTCCCATATTGGTGATGAGAAGGGGATGTCCAGATCCTCAATAGGTTTTGGCAACTAGGGCAGAGTCATTTCTCTTTCTTGTGTCTCTTTATTGTTGATTACAACCAAGAAGTGTGGAATCTTGCATTTTTTGCCAAATGAACCATCGAGTTTTTTCGTGAAGAAGATGACCAAATGCTAGATCCAGTCTTGCTTTAGCTACCTACTCAGCAAAACAAATATGCAGAGTGGGAGGGATTGATTCTTGCCACACTTGACCCCCAGGATTGTTGATAGGAATGTTGCTGCTTCCTTGAGTTGAGGGTTGATGATTGTCCGAAGTAATATCCCCTCCCTATGAAACTTGGTGCCCTTGGTTGAGGAAAGGCTGGATTTTAAAAAATTTGACATTGACAGGCCTTGTGGGGTATTTTGCACCTTGAGTTGGGAGTGATTAGGCCCTCTAAATCACTGTAGAGTGGTAAGACTCGAAAAATTCCTTAATGAATGTGGTCATTATAGGGCTATCCTCCAAGGATTGTAGGCACTCAAACAAACTACCAAGGCCCCTTTTCTCTAAGAAAGCTTTTGCTTTGTTGGAAAGTGCATAACTCAATGGAGGTGGCCACACAAGCTTCCAGGACTAGGCCTCGTCAATGGTTGTGTAGTCCAGTGGTGACTAGGGTGGCATTTGTACCTCTTCTATCTCCATGTCATGCATAGAATCCTCATCAGAGCTATCACTCTGAACCACAAATGCCTATGGTCCCCTTGGTTGAGAGGAGGTACATGGCTATGAACTCTGGAGAGGGTCTTTTGGCTGAGGTGGTGGGCTCTTTCTTCAAATCCTCTTTAGCGACGGCGGCATCCATTTGATAGGGTGTACCATAGATCATTAGACTAGATGGTATGCAGGTATGACAGTTGTGTGTGTGTAGTGTGAGAGATGTTATTTTTTTTTCACATGCTTGCAGAGTGTGGAATGAAAGTCTATGGCACAATTATTTATGCAATCTACTATGTGTCTAAGCAAAAGCGTGTGAGTGCACGTGACCTAACAACTAGGAAGGGACTAACTATATGCTTTTTTTTTGGGTCGGATTTCATAGGGCAGCTAGGACTCAGTCATCACCTCTGAGCCCTAGGATGAAATCGATTGATGCTACCTATGTGTGCAAAGACATACATATGCAAGTGAGTGTTGGTGATACAATCTAATATGATGGAAGACTTGGGGCTCCCAAATCTTTGCTACTATCAAGGATGGCTTGCATCTTGAAGTAGTAATGCTTTAGTCGGCTCTCACATGAAATAGCTAACATTTTTAAATTATACAAAGCATGAAATTCATCAAGGGTAATGAATATCCTTCAAATACATTGTAAATTAAGTTCTCAAGTTGAGTTCAAATAGTCCAACAAGCTAATTATAGCCTTTCCTTTTACAACTTGACTTCCACAGTGCTTACCTCTCTTTTATATTTCACAATCTAAAAAGACATGAAATAGACAACATTTAAAACTAAGAATACCAAGGGCTACCTCTTTTTTCTATTTCACAATTCAAAAAGACATGAAATAGCTAGCATTTATAAAGTATACAAAGCATATAATTCATGAAGGGTAATGAATATCCTTCAAATACATTGTAAAGAAAGTTCTCAAAGTCGAGTTCAAATAGTCCAAAAAGCTAATGATAGCCTTTCCTTTTACAACTTGACTTACACAATGCTAATGCTCTATCATATGGAAAGCTACTAACATCATAAGAACAAGAGTACAATCTCAAGCTAAGATCTAAGTTCTCATCCAGCTTACTGTGAAGCTTATTCTTCAAGTAACCTAGAGTACTGAAACACCTTTCATCCTCAACTAAGACAACAATAAACGTTTGACATAAATTTGCAAGCTTGAAGTACTCAAAATGCTATCTTATAGGAATGCGCTATGAGAGAGCTCTCACTCTAAAGCCGAACCATAGAACCTTGCATTTGAACATTTTCCATTGAATTGCTATGACTTCATTAAAAAGGGAAGATTGTAAATAAAGCTTTTCAAAATCCAACAAACCATTGTACTTTATATCATCCATGTCAATGTCCTTTTCAAAGTGTTTTTTGAGAGCATCCAAATGAAATTCTAAACCTGCTTTGATACTTTTGCAAGATCCATTGACCCAAAAAATCGGGGATATGATTCTAAATGCTTCCATTAAGTCATTTTGTGGGAACCTGCTTTTAATCTCATCTACCACTACACTTGCAACTTCATTAAGGGCATTTTTCACTGCTTGTACTTTCTTTGAAAAAGCCTCTTTCTTTACATATTGCAGTCTTTTATGCCTTTTGTTTTCTCTTGTCAACCTGAAAACTTGATTATTTACATGAAGGCAAACATAGCCTTCCTCATCACATGTTAAAAGAGAGGAATCACCATCCAAGTCTATTAAAATTTTCCAATCTTTGAACAATTCTTTGTCTTGAAAACTCAATCCTGACTTTTTGGCTACTTTAATACATTCCTATAAAATACCTTAGCCTCTAATATGTGCTCATGGTACCATATCTCAACACCTCCCCTTGGTGCCATGACCCTTTGGATACTGCAAGGTGGTCAGATGTGAGTTGACATTCCATCACCTCCCCTTAGTGCATGCCTTGCTACATAAGTTGGTCAAGTGTAGCTTTTACATGTCAATACCTCCCTTGAGTGCTTACATGGCTACTTGTAGGTGGATAGGTTTGATTACAAGAATATAGGCTGAAGGTGGAAAGTATTTCCCTTCTTAATACATGTTGTTGATGGCGCTCTCTTCTTTGCTTGATGTAGCTTGATGCATGATGCTTTGTTCTTCCATGTGCCTTAATGCTTTATGTGTGGATGCCATGCTTTGTGTTATGGTCATCTCGTGCACTTCTACTTTTGGCATGCTTTTTGCATTCATATGTTGCTTTACCATTTGTTGCAAAGGTCTTACCATGAGCTTCGTTTTGCTTCAATGGCAATGCCTAATTGCATACAATGATTCTGACTTGGGCATGTAGAGCTTAAAAAGGCGATCACTTTTCCTTTTTGGAGTGTGTGCAAATTCTTCCTGGATTAGAAGTTACGGCTTATCGAAGTTTTATGAAGAAGAGGCCTTTTGATGATGTGGTAGAGGCTGTTCACATGCAGCTTACAAATTGTGCTTAGGTGGCACTATTCCATGTGGCAATCTTTTAAGCCAACCAAGCCAGCAAACCTAACTATGATTTTCTTTTATTTAACCATAGTTTAACTATGGTAAGATTTAATCTAACCAGCAATTTAATCCAAGGTTATGTTGACTATGGCTTATCTACCACGTGTCTTTGCCATGGGATGCCACGTGTCCTAAGGTCTCTGAGAGAGAGTGTCTGGCTATAGCAATGACGATGGGTATGACTACAGCCTATGGCGACAATGACGCTTGGAGGAGGCCGCTGAAGTAGTCGGGGCTCGGAGAGACGGTGTCTGCATAGCGTACGGAGGGTGGAAGATCCTTGGTCATCTTGCAGAGATGGTAGTTGAGCATGGCGGCTCGTTCTTTTGTGTCCCCTTCATCCACCATGAGCATTGCATGCAGCCAAGCCCTCCTACTCCTTACGTTCCTCTAGTCTCTACTAGAGGGGGTGCCGTGGTCGAGATATCACCATCTTTGAGGCACAGGTGGTCAGTCATCATTTTAGAACTGCAGTTCCAACCTCCATTGCATGTGTGACTGAAAAACGTTGCAGGGAATGCTCTGCAGAGTGGTTGAGGCTGGTACACAACCCTAGATGGTTTGCTAGCCAGCGTGTGGCCCGAGCTTGGCTTTCGTTGTAGGGAGCTTGGACTTCCAAGGTAAAGCCTGGAGCCAATTAGTAACTCGTCTGCAGTGTCGATAGGTAATGGTGCAGTTGGATGTCGATGCAATTGAAGTAGGCAGCCAGAGCTTTGTTTGAAGCTTTGGAGTCATGGAGGAGATGCGCTAAAGGTCGCCTTTGGAGTCATATGATGGAGCGGGTGCATAGAATGGCTCGTTGGAGCCTGTTGCAAGAGGCGCCTTGGAGCCTGTGCTTTAGGGGGTGGTTGGTTATCATCGCTGTAGAGGCTAGGTTGTAGCTTTGCCACTTTGTTGAAGCTACGCTCCTCTCATGGAAGCTCGCAGAAGAGTCTCTCAAAAAAGACCTTAGAAGAGTCTCTCAAAGGTCTCTCTTTCTCTCTCTATTGCACATAGAGGGAGTCTCTTCCACTCAGAACTCACTCAAACAGAATGGACATAAATCTCACACTCTCAAATGACTTACCTCTCATTGAAGGTAACATTCTCACGGAAGAATGAATGAACTCTCAATGGAATAAGACTCTCACAAATTAATCCTTTCTCCATAAAGCTGATACTATTGTGCCATTTTTCCTTTTCCTCAACTAGCCATACCAAAAAATGAGAAACAACAATATACAAACACAATCTACAAACTAGACTTAGTGGATGGCCCGAAGCTCTTATACCATGACAAAGATACAATATGTGATCGCCACTAAGCCTAGTGCACACAAGATCAGCTGAAGAACTAAGGAGGCTCAAAGCACACTACATAAGACATGAGAGGGAGACAACAAATGTGTATCTATATTCAACAATACAAGATAGGCTTCTTATATATAGAGAGCCCTTCGAATAGTCAACACTTGTGGGATCCTCTGATCCACATCTTTTCTTATGTATGTCCTCGATCCACGTCCTCACATCATGTAGTCCACATCCTAGGGTGGCTACTTTAATACATTCCTACACCATATCTTAGCCTCTAATATGTGCTCATGGCACCATATCTCAACATCCCTCTCAAGATGTGTCTCCCTCTCATAAAACAAAGCTTCAAAAAACTCTCTATCTCTAAAGCAAGAAATCTCTCACAAAGGTTCTCATATCAAAAATCCCTCTCTCTCTCTCTCTCTCTCTCTCTCTCTTTCTCTCTCTCTCTCAGAATAAATAACTCTCTGCACCTCTGTCAGTGGCTCTCAGAGAAGATAAACTCTCTCTCTTTTTCACAATGGATTCTCTCTTCCTCACGAAGAAATCTCACAAACACTTAAGAAGAATGAACCAATGAATGGACAGAAATTCTCTCAACACAATGCATGGAGACTTTTCTTTACAGAAGTGAACTCTCACAAGAACACTAGAGAACTCTAGATCTCTTGATCACTCTCAATCTCTCTCATGCTCTAGGATCGCAATGCCTCAGTGGAAGGCAAGGGATCTCTGATACCATGACAAAATATGAAGAGGGGAGAGGAGAAGAGTGGAGAGGGCACAGCTAGAGAGCACACAACAAATGACTAATTGTACACTAGATTTAGTTGAAAATGTAGAATATATACAAACCCTTTTAGGGTTAGGGCATCTAACCCTTTCCTTTGTAGCACTCTATTGGGTTAGTGCTATGCACATATCTAACACATGATGTCGAGATGGTTTCTCAACACACTTAAGGGGGATTTATCTTGCTTGTTAAGATTGTTGGAGCATACTTGGAAAGTTTCAGCTATTGCATGGCCATCGCATAGTCTTGGATCTCTTTAAGCTACTTCTCACTTGACATAACCCAAGCTTGCAGATTGTTAGATTGTAGTTAACAGTTAACCTTTAATGCACAAAGATTGTAGTTAACGCTTTAATGCACAAAGATTGTTAGATTGTAGTTAACCCTTTAATGCACAAAGATGGACAACTAGTTAGCTTGTGTCTTGTAGCACTGCTCTTTGAAGTGTCATCGCATAGAGAGGCTCGATTCATGGACTTGCCTATGCTCTTAATGTCAAATAGATGACTATTTAGTAGTTCATCAAAGATCTCATGCTTGATAGTCATGAGGGACATATGCAAAAGGCAATTGGCATCGCAATGAGACTTCCATTCATGTATCAATCTCTTCTTGTACAATTAAGTTTCATGACCCATGAAAAATAATAATGCATTGACAAAGAGATTACCCACATGAATTTGTGCCCATTCTATATGTTTTAAAGTTGCTCTGAGGTGCTAGCAATCGACTACCAAAGTATGCATGATCACTAATTTCCTTTCTTAACTAATGCACCTCCTAAAGCGCCTCTTAAGGTCTTAGCAATTGACTACCATATGATAATCTAATTTCCTTTCTAGTTGATTATCACACTCGTTGTTGCAAGGCATTAACATGCATGTAAGAACATAGCATTCCATGTTGACTAAACATCTCAACCATTTAGGCTAAAATATTTGACAAATAGCCCATAGGCACCAATGAATCTCAAAACAAATTGTACATGGAATAGGGGCATTGATTTAGGCATCCTTTCTCTAGCATGAAGGTTTAGAGATGGTATGTCCGAATATGCTCCAATAAGGGAGATGGAAGAGACACTTAGCTAGGCCTTTCCACCCCTCCCCTCCTCACTTTTCCACTAATTAATACATTTTTGAATTATTTTCAATTGGAAAACCTATCTACTCAATTGCCTTAAGGTTACTCTCTTTTCATACTGAGCCTCTTTCACATTCGAGGGATGACTATGTCTAAGTGGGGGACCGCACAAGCATTTTCTTTTGAAACCTTGGTCATCTCAATTAGTATCGAAATCCTCATCTCACATAAAGATCAACTATTGTTGTAACTAGGAAGCAATCTACCCATAGCTTGCCCTTGGATATGTAATGCCCTTGTCACAAAAGGACCATCTTCCCCTCCCTTTGCCTTGGTTGCGTGAGTTTCTTGGTTTAGGAACTCGACCTTGCGAGTGACAACAAGTTGCCATTCCATCCAATCATCACAATGTCCTTGACCTTCTCTTCTATCCATGGGAGTTTTGAACTATTATGACTCCTTGTTCATTTTGTGAAACTTTATTTGATTTAACCCTTCATTAAGATTGAAGCCAAGTCTTGTATACTGTTGTTGATCTATTGTAAACTTTTTAATATGATGCCATACATTCATTCTAGCGCAACATTTCTTGTTAGTTACATCTTTATAGCAATGTGGGAAGCTAGTGTAGCCAATGTAGCGACATTGCATCATTTTAGTTGTTTGCAATGCCATGTTGAGTGGAAAGCTAGCAACCGTAGTGCCAAGGTCTCAGAAAAGCCAAAAGCTACCAGAATGTTGCTTGGGTGTAAGAGCCCCTCAAATACAATGGCAAGAATGTTGAGGTAGCACTAGCAAGAGCATGCAAGGGTGAGCACCCAAAAGATGAGGGTGACTTCCTCTCAATAACGATTGGGTTTTTCCAAGTGAGCACTAGTGCCAGAACAAAGACAAATCTCACACGGAGAGGTGGTTAGAGAAGTTAATGCCAATAAAAGCTAGAAAGTGTAGTTGGTACGGCGCCTGCCTAAGGTGGCTTCCTCACATTGTTCAGATTGCTGAAATTGTAGTGGCCCTTTGCCTAGCCCGCTTTTGGAAAAATGCATCCCCATGAAGGTTTTACTCTTTCCAACGTGTCATTCAGTGCACCTTTTGTAATCCCATGGCCCTGAGATTGTTTGGGCCAATGAGCATGTTTGGGCATTGCAATGCTGAGCTAGAATGTTGAGGTTTCAGGATGCTAGGTTGGAGTTGCCCAGCATGCTAAGCTAGCCCTGGCAATGCATGGGGCAGTGCAACTTGCTTGCTAGTGGGGCTAGGAATCCTAGCCCCACTAGCATATACGAGGAAGCTAGGTGGGGGGTGATGGGAGCGTTTAAAACAAGAGGCACAGGGTGTTGGGTGCCAGGTGCACTGCCCTCTGCTCACATCTCTAGAAAGAGGGAGACGGCAAGAAGGGCAAGGGGTGAGAAGGGAGAGGGGCTGAAAAGAATTAAGCAATGAAGAAAGCGTAGAAATTTCAACTTTTTATGAGGACATGGCTATCCCACTTTAGACGGAATCCGTCTCGATGCTATAGCCCGCCCCTAGCTGGGCAGCAGTGCTAAAAAAAACGAAAAACAAAAAGTGGAGAATGTAAGGGTCAGTTCACATGTGCGCATCTGGGTGCGGGAGGCATAAGCTGAGAATGGGTTCAAACATGCGGTGGCATCAGGCTTCTCCGCCACCGAGGTGCTCGCACCGGCGCTACCGCACCCGGGCTGTGTGTGGAAACAGTGCTCGCACCGCCGCCACCGCATTGTGTGTGGAAACAGGAGCTAAGAAAGGCAAAATTTATAGTGTGTGTGTTTTCCCTCTTCACTGTGTTTGTTTTCCCTCTTGTGTGTGTGTTTGTCTCAGTCTTGCTGTGGAGGCCATAGCCAAGCTTCATCTCAAGCTCCCACCTTCCATGGCTTCCCACCCTCACCCTCACCCTCACCCTCACCCCCATCTCCCTTCCTCCACTTCTCCATAGCTTCATCCCCATCCAATTCCCCTCCCCGCCCCCTTTATGTCTGTCGCTCGTTCATCCATGGCCAGGGAAGCTGGCGTTTTGGCTCAAGAGCGCGATGGAGCTTCCATCCCCCGAAGCATCGAGGACATCTTCAAGGACTACAAAGGCCGTCGCGCAGGCCTCATCAAGGCGCTCACCACAGGTAGCTCCTTTCGCTCTTTGCATCTGCTTGTACTTGCGTTTTTCTCTTTCGTCGCGAACTTTCTCGCTTTCAGTGTTTGTTTTTTGACCGGCTTGCTCCTCTGGACACCTGCAGATGTGGAGGAATTCTTCCGGCAGTGTGATCCAGGTTGGTGCCACGGATTCTCCCCCACAGATTGCGAGTCTTGGCAAAATTGCTTCTCGGGGGAGGGTTTTTGAGGAGTAGAATAGTATTTGCCGTGATTTTGTGTCCATCTGCGCGTTCACGTCGCTCTTGATATCTTGACCTCCTCGAGTGAGGATGCGGCCGCAACGTCAGTTCGACGTTCATATTCACACTTTAGATGTGAAACCACAAGTTCCGGAAAGTTTTCTTTTGCCTCGGGAAGAAGCCTTTTTCGTTCATTTACCGTCCATGTCCTTGCCCGTAGGGTTCTTGACTTCCTGAGCAGCGTTTCAACGTCAGCATTTGACCTGAAGGGGCCAGTGTTCTTGAACAACTTCGGCGTAAATTCTGTGGGGATTTGAAAGTTCTGTCACTTGAGTGCGCACTGGAAATATGAATTCATGACTTTTACCCTTAAATTATCTGATGTGTGTGCAGATAAACAAAACCTGTGCCTCTATGGGTATCCCGAAGAATCCTGGGAAGTAGCTTTACCCGCCGATGAGGTGCCGCCCGAGCTCCCAGAGCCCGCCTTAGGGATCAATTTTCCTAGAGACGGTTTAGAGCGCAAAGATTGGCTGGCTTTGGTAGCTGTACACAGTGATGTGTGGCTTCTTGCTGTTGCGTCTTTCTATGCAGCTCGATTTGACAAGAACGAGAGGTGTGCCTTTCTATCCATTTTTTATCGCCTCTGTAGTCTCGTAAACTACTTTGACCAAAAGTCGAAGTGGTTTTTTTAAATTTTCAAATATTGAGGTGTCATACGGTGACGAGGTATGTGCCTTGTGCAACTTGGATTTTATGGAGACGGTGGCTACTATCTATGTCAGCGATCATCGGCTCCGCACGATATTTTCAGTAATTTTGAAGCTAGTGTGACTAGTAAGTACGTTAACTGATCGTCCTAAGATGATCTGTATGATTTGCCCAGTGATACGCCATTGTCAAAACTTATCTTCTTCTCAAATCAGCATGCCTGATTCTTCCCTTCATCATTGGAGCCCTTTAAGTATACACGCGTGTGTTTGTGTTATGCAACTCTATATCCCAGGAGCCCTACGAATGTGCACATGTAGGTTCGTTTGTGTATGTACAGCGGTTTTTTTAAATTTTCAAATATTGAGGTGTCATACTGTGACGAGGTATGTCCCTTGTGCAACTTGGATTTTATGGAGACGGTGGCTACTATCTATGTCAGCGATCATGGGCTCCGCACGATATTTTCAGTAATTTTGAAGCTAGTGTGACTAGTAAGTACGTTAACTGTATCGTCCTAAGATGATCTAAGATGATCTGTATGATTTGCCTAGTGATACGCCATTGTCAAAACTTATCTTCTTCTCAAATCAGCATGCCTGATTCTTCCCTTCATCATTGGAGCCCTTTGAGTATACGCGCGTGTGTTTGTGTTATGCAACTCTATATCCCAGGAGCCCTACGAATGTGCACATGTAGGTTCGTTTGTGTATGTACAGCGGATGAGCCTCCACGATTGGTCGGATTGGTTATATACTTTATGGTGCTGATTTTCATTTATATGTAATCATGAATGTATAATTTATTTATAACTTTTTTTGTGTATCAAATGTGAGAAAGCTTTTCATGTTTACCTCTTCTTGAATTTGTCACAGAAAACGTCTGTTCAACATGATTAATGAACTTTCAACAGTGCTTGAGGTGATAACTGGAAGGAAGCAAACCAAAGAGAAATCTTCCGTCAATAATGGAAACAAGGCAAAACAAAGTGGCAAGTCGGTGAGTTGGCACCTATCATACATTTTACTTATATGAGTCAGTATGATTAGATTCTAAACAGATTTGGGACATTATATCTCTGCAGTCTCTTGAGTCAAGTGCCAGTTTTCTTAAACGGGCCTTGCAGGGTGTACATTTTGCTTATATGAGTCAGTATGATTAGATTCTAAACAGATTTGGGACATTATATCTCTGCAGTCTCTTGAGTCAAGTGCCTGTTTTCTTAAACGGGCCTTGCAGGGTGATTGTCCACGTTGATAAATCAAGACAACCGTATGAAACACATGTATCAGTAGGTTTATTAGTAAGATTATGTTGCTACTACGAAGTGCAGATTTTAGCTTGTGTTTGAAGCTCAATGGCTGTCTGAAATTGCAGGGAAAACCGTCCAAGCAAGCACCTCCACCTGTTCCCAAAGAAGAGGATGATACAGCAGAAGATGACGAGGAACACGGTGACACGTTTTGTGGAAGCTGTGGAGGCTCTTACTCTCCTGATGAGTTCTGGATTGCTTGTGATATCTGTGAGAACTGGTACCATGGCAGTTGTGTTAAGATCACTCCAGCCAAAGCTGAGCACATCAAGCAGTACAAATGCCCTTCCTGTGTCGGTAACAAGAGAGCCCGTCCATGATGGCAGTGGATAAAGTAAAGAGAGCTTGTACAGATGGCATATCTGGGGATCTTCTAGCTCGAGATGGTGGCCAATGCGTTGGGAGAAATTGGTGTCTAGGTGATGAAGCTATTGAGGAGGCGTTGATTTACTCTGAGACTGGGCGAATAGGTTTGCAATGGATCTATATTGAGCAGCTCAAGGGCTCATTCAACAATGGTCTTCTCACTATCCATATCATTTTGATTTGTCCATAAGCTTTTCCACCAGATGAAGGTATATAAATTTTTTGTTGTCACAGAACTCTGTTCTTATCCATTAGAAAAATTGATGCAACGTCTGTGTAAAACCCCAAACTCTTCCGGGAGGGTTATTAAAGCTTGTGTATTTATTCTGATAAATCCATATTAATCCTGGGTTTTTGTAGATTATATCAGTTGGTTGTCACACACACAACACATCATACAAGTTGGTTGCCTGCATCGTATGATCCATTTTGGTTTTTGAACGTGGTTTCTACTGAAGATTTGTGGATTGTTGCTTGGCTTTTTTTGCAGAACTAAAAGGGATGGTGTACTTCTTTTAGAGGGCATATTGTTCACAACTAGAAGAGCAGAAATTTAGGTTATGTCGTCAGTTGTGTTTACTTATTTGAAGGCCTTGCCTGCAGCTAGTAATTATGAAAGTCTTTACTGTGTGAACAAACTGGAACTTTATACTGTTTAGCTTCATTATTTATAGCTGAGTAGAAATGAAAAGAAGAAACTGGTCCTTATCTTTTCCCGATTTATTCCAAAATATGTGTAGAAGACGGCATCTACTCCTGACTTTTGACGAAATTTGAGTCAGCACACCATTTTCGACCTTAACACTGAATGGAAAAATAGCATTTCTAGTTTTACACCAAAACCAATGGGACTGCACAAACTCTTATACCAGACAAATTTTCCTTTTCTAAGATGCCACAATCTCTAGTACCTCCTTTAAATTGAAGGGGAAGAATTAGTACACAAGGCAGCAAGGATAGTTTGAGTAATTGGGATATCAATTGCTGAAGTTCCATTTTCCTAGTTTGACAAGCTTGAACAGGGAATATAAAGGATAATGGATTAAGGGAAAAGAAGTCAGAGAAAGTCATACACTGCTGAGAGTTGTGGGAAGTCCTTTGCAGTTAAGTGTAACTTGCGCGGGCTCTATCTAGTAAACGTTTTTTATTATAATTTATGTACAGCTATTGCCTTTTTTTTTTTTTTTGGGGGGGGGGGGGGGCGAAAGAGGTTATACGTATATAAAGGAAAATAAAATGGCCTCATCAAAGAAGGCATTACAACAGAGATTGACAACTATCAATTTTCAGTCAACCTTGCCTAAAATATTCATTTCCCCCCCCTAGACTCCAAAAAACAATTCTTATTGACTCCTCGAGCTTTTTATACCAAAGCTTAACTCTCCCATTCTTCTTGTAGATCAAATTGTTGTACGGCATTTCCATATACAATGTCCCATTCTTCTTTTAGATTAAACTGTTGTACGGCATTTCCATATACAATATCCCATTCTTCTTGTAGATCAAACTGTTGTACAGCATTTCCATATACAATGTATGACTGCTGCACTCACAACACTTGCCAAACCTCAAATAAAGCATCATTTAAACAACCTTTATCTCCCAATAAAGCCAATTTCCATTGCAATGGGAAAGCAATTTGCATTTGCCTTACTGCGCGAATCCAAATATGCATAATTGCGACACAATCCTAAAGAAGAAGAAATGGCTTATCAATTAAACTCTCAATTGTGGGAGCTTAAACAAGCTCGAAGCTCATTTTTCTTTTTAGTTATTGGCAATGTTGAAATACTTTGTCAAGAAAAGACCGTGCTTTTAGAAAACAATTGGAAAAGTATCTTGGTGTTGTGATTTTTTGTGTTTGATATGTCTATGATAAATTATAGTATATCTATTCTAGTACTATTTGATAACAATTGCCAAATTTCTCAGAGTTGCCATTTTTTGGTGTTTGATCATGTTTGTGATTAATCATAATATATGTTCATGTAGTGTAGCCTTGTGAGATGCTTTGGAACTTGAATGCTTGATTTGTAAGTCATCTTTGCTACATAAGCTTAGGTGGAGCTAGAAAACATGACATGTTCTTTAGCTCAATATGTGTGGATTTGCCATATGATGCCATTAGTCGTTCTCAAGAAGTACTAGAATTTTAGATGCCGAAAATTTAGGAAAGAGAACGACATAGATAGTCCATAGCAAACAACATAATTGACAACCATGGATATGGCCAAGAAGCTGACTAGGTAAATGACATGAACTGTCTCAACGAAAAGTCTCTTCACAAATGAGGTGAACAAAACAAGTGCCCACGCTCCATGTGAACCTTGTCTTTATCAAGGAACAAAGTAACCATCGACACTAGCTCAAAGTACAACGTGCACATACACGCTTACATGCAATGCATCACTCTAGCCCTTACAAACACTCCCTCCCTAGTCGTAGGTTCTCGCCCCCCACCCCCACTTGTCCCTTCACGAAGCCTAGCCTTGGCTCCATCGGATCCTTCCCTTGGACCCTATTTCCTCTCTTCTCCTTTGGACTCCAACCTTTTGTTTCAAGTTCCAAAGCACAAGCCTCATGCTAGACAACTACTCTATCAAAGAGTTCAGGGCCTTGTGATCCTAAAGGAGTACCTCCTCATCTTAGAGGTTGATTGCTGAAAAAGGGGGTACACGTGGAGCAATGGGAAGCTCCACATGGCCTTTTTGTGGCACTAGACTCCTTCCCTACCTCTTGGAGATTTTATTGTTGATTCTACATACCTTGGAAAAGGGGGTACAAATGGAGCAATGGGAAGATCCACTTGGGGCTTTAATTTACCGCCACTTGAGAGGAGATGAGCAACAAAGTTGGACCCTAGTTTTCTTAACCACATGATGAGGGTCATCTAGATGATGGAGATACTAAAAGATTTGTTGGTTCGATAGGGATGGGAGTTGTGATATCACATGGTCTTAGTGCCAATAGTTGGCTTCCCTCGAGACAAATGTGGTTTTGGTTATAAAGTGGCAGTGATTTACTCGGAGAGGAGCGACAAGATCTACAAGGCAACACATACCTTTGAGCCAATGTGCAGTCTGCTTGGGAGTTGGAGTCTTGACCTTTTCCTTGATGGATTAAGCCCTCAAGGTGGGATTGGCGCCAATGATGCATTGCAGTATATATCTCCTTTTCTAGCGCACTGTGGGATTGGAGCCAATGATGCACTATATAGTTTATATATCTCCTTTTCTACTGCACTCACTTAGAAGTGCCCATACCGACTCCTAGCCATTGGAAGGCCTTGCTTGGCACCCCTTATCCACATCTATGAGTTGGACACTATAGTGAGTTGGAATGTGCATGGGTTTCATGGTTGTGCATAGCAGTCTCTAATTTTTTGTTAGGAATTGCAGAGCGTCATTGTTGGGCAATTAGTGAACATTCTATTGCTTGCCCTCAACCTTCGATAGTCACAAAAGGAATCGTGCCTTTTCCTAGATGGGAGCTTGAATATTTGGTCCCCCCTATCAGTGTGATAGATTAAGGGTGTTTGCATCTCGATGGACTAGAACTACAATTTCTACATATGTGTAAGCAGCACCAAGCTTCACATATGGTCCACGTGAGGTAGGACGTAGGTCTGCTTGAGTGCCAGTAGTTGGTCATTCTTTTCAACCGTGGCACTGGCAAAAGAGACAGTCATGATAATGTTGGGGGTCTCACCGCATGCATCTAACCAATAAGGGATGATAGAATCACCAAGCGTGGAGGTATATCCAAGTTTTGGAAAGGCAAATAGGAGACAAATGTAGAGTAGGAGGTATGTAACTAGAATTGGAATATAGATTGAAAATAGTAGTGAGGATTTGAGTAGGAGCAAAATGGGAAAATCATATACACTTCTCCCCTCACTCGATTGTTCTCCTCATTTGACTATTTCCCTTTGCAGATGTGACTTTCCTAGTGCCAGGTTTTCGGATAGCCACCTCTCCACTTTCTTGAAGTCTGATAAAACACAAACTAAATGACAATCTCTCACGAAGTTGTCACTAGATATCTATGTCCAGAGACTTGTTGGACACTTGAGCCCCCATCTCCATCATCTACTTTTGACTCCCAATCAAACTACTCAAATAGAATAATCCACAACCTAGTTAGCATCCTTTATATAACAAAATGCAAACCTGCATGCCGCTTGCATGGCACAACTTGCGTGCAACAATCTAACTATAATATTCTAAGCAATTTGGTGCAGAGTAAATGTTGGAGACCTATTGAGATATGCATACCAAAATTTCCACTCATGAACGAGTGTGATAATCAAAGAAAGTGACATAGCACAAATCAGCACTGTTATTCCCAAACGCCAATTGCTTTCAGCAATACAAAGTGGTTGAATTGAAGAGCTTGCACTAAATGCAACTATCATGCACCTAAAGTGCATGAGCTTGAAGCATCGACACATCTTCCAAAGCAAAAATCAATTGCATCAACCAATGCGAAGTTGTAGGACACTCCACAAAACATACATGCACACATCTTGTCGTGCGTCAACAGCCAATAGAAATAATTGCATCTTTTGTATTACATAATTAATTGACTTTCCCTTTTGAGGGAGTCTTGCCTTGGCTTAGGCCTTCCTAATGCAACTGGCAAAAGCATTGGAGTATTGCCAAGAAGGAAAAGTGTGACAAGGCTAAATTTGTTCTGTGTTTTCTTTCCTATGACTTGTTTGGTTATGGAAGTGACTCTTGTTGTTGGATGTGTTGAGTTCGATCCCAGGATCGATGTCTGATGATCTCCTGAGGATTGTGCCTTATGGTTGGATGTTAAAAAAATTCATCATCTTCTTCTCTTTAGTAGTCCTCCTAAGGACACCATAGCCACCATCCTCAGTCCCCTTAGAGAAAGGGACGACACAAGAGGACAACTGCGAGTCTAGCAACATAGTTCTCGTGTGGTAATGCCAAGCAACAAGCGGGTGTAGACTCGAAAGGAATGGGCCCGATAAGAGAGAGCAGTGTTCTATTGTGAGATAAACTGAAATTGAAAGTGCCAAGAGCGGAGATAAACTGAAATCGAAAGTGCCAAGAGCGGCGTGATAAGATAGGGGGTGACCAAGAGGTGGGATAAGGGGTGACCAAGATAGAATGAATAGGGGGTGACCAAGGTAGAAATCTGGGCTAGGACGAGCAAAGAGGCTATAGGAGTGTTGCCAAGAAGGAAATCTAACGAGGCTAAATGTGTTGTTATGCATGGACGCCATAGGCATCGTCAAACCCAAGCTCTCTGACCTTTCCTGATTTCCTACCGCTGAAGTCCATCGCCATCTCGATTCCCCTCATCTGCTGCTCTCCATCGCCAGCCAAATGCCAGTTTCGTCTTCTCACGAGAGAGTCGCGGGAGCTTCCATCCCCAGAAGCATCGTAGACATCTTCAACGACTACCACGGTCGTCGCCCAGGCCTCATCAAGACTCTCACCACAGGTCGCTTCTGTTTGCAATCGCCCCTTTCCACGTTTCTTTGCATCCTTTTCTTTTCACGTGCAGCGTTGATTCTCTTCTTCGTCACCTTCCTCACGTTCAATATTGTCGTCGGCTTACGTCGGCTCCGCTGCTTACGTCCTCCCTCTTCTCTGCTGCAGATGTGGAGGAATTCTACCGGCAGTGTGATCCAGGTTAGCGCCCACGACTCTCCATAATAAAATGCGAGTCCTTATTTTGAAGGGTTTGGAGGAGTAGGATCGTAATTGCCTTGATTTGTGTGATCCGTCTGCGTGTTCACCTCGCTGTTCATGTGTTCACTGTTGACCTCCTCGATTCGAGGATGCGGCAGCAACGTGAGTCCGACGTTCAAATTTACACTTGGGCTGTGTTGAATTTACCCACCCACAAGCTCCGGAGTGTTTTTTAAGGCTTTTTCTTTTACCGTCCATGTCTTCGTCGTTCCTTGTTCTTGGCTTCGACCAGTTTTCTTGAAAGGGCTTTAACTTCAAAGTTCCGTCACCTCTTGTGGGGCTTTAACTTCAAAGTTCCGTCACCTCAGAGAGCAACTGTCTTAGCTGGAAAGTAAGAATTCATGACTTTACCTCTGCATTGTCTGATGTATGTGCAGATAACGAAAACCTGTGCCTCTATGGGTATCCCGAAGAAACCTGGGCAGTAGCTTTACCTGCTGAAGAGGTCCCGCCCGAGCTCCCAGAGCCCGCCTTAGGGATCAATTTTCCTAGAGACGGTTTAGAGCGGAAAGATTGGCTGGATTTGGTAGCTACACACAGTGATGCTTGGCTTCTTGCCGTTGCAACTTTCTATGCAGCTCGACTTAACAAGAACGAGAGGTGTGCCTTCTAGTATCTTTTTCTTGTCTTCGGAGTCTGAGTGCAATATTAAGGCCTAAAGGGCAGTAACGTTCTAAGGTCCATTATGGACATAATTGGGCTCCCCAAACTCTTTCAAACTACGAAAAAGTCGAATTGGATTTAGGTGGGGTTTTCCTTTTTTTCAAACACACTTTTTCATTGAGGATTCAGAAGTTGAACCTGTCACGGTGACGAGTTATGTGCCTTGTTTATGTCAACGGTGGTGGCGCGTGATATTTTCGATGCTTTCGAAGCTAGTGTGTCCTAAGATGAGCTGTATGATTTGTCTAATGATACCATGGGCATTTATCGTGTCAATGTTGCTTCTTCTTAACCCTCAACGTACTGAATCTTCCCTTTATCATTGGCGTATGCTCACTGATCACGTACATGCGCGTGTCTTTGTCATGCAACTATTTATCTCAGGAGCCCTGGGGAACGTGCCCGTGCTACAGGGCTGCTTTTCATCCCAGGAGCCACACATGCACGTGCAATGCTATATAGTGATTTATAATCACCAGTGCTTGCTGAAGTGGGTGAGTTTGGGCCTTGGGTTCTAGATACCATGTCAGAGGTCGCAAGGTCAGCAGGAAAGCGTATTCAGCATCTCATTTTGAAAGTAACCTAAAAACAGGGGTAGATGGCACCGAACGAATATATGTGGAATATATACTGAAATAATGTCTTGACTACCATTGATGAGGGCCTCAGAAATTTGAAATCGGTGCATGACCATTGAGAAACACAGTATTAGTGAATTAGCTAGATGTTGAGACCCTTTTTTTAATAAAAAAATTAGGATCGAGATCAAGGGGTAAATTGTTTGCCTGTGTGAAGAAAAACTGGGATTTCATTCAGATGTAATGGCTAGTGACGATTGAATCCCAATACTCATGTCAGCAAGCCATGCTCGTGGAGTAGTGAGCTATCTAGATTTTGAGATCCAATTTTGTACGTATAGGTCTATTGAAGATCAATGGTAATTGTTTGCCTGTGTTAGGAAAACTGGGATAAGCCTCTAAATGTGATCCACGATTGGTCGGATTGATTATATGCTCCATAATGCTGATTTTTAGCAGAATCGAAGGCTAATGACGATTGAATGCCTGAACTACTGTTTTTTTCTTCTGTATGCCAATAATTGATTTATGCATTTTTTATGTATCTTGCGTTTCAGAATATCACAAAACTTGCTAACTTTTCATGTTTACATCTTGAAACTGTTACAGAAAACGGCTGTTTAACAGGATCAATGAACTTTCAACATTGCTTGAGGTAACAGCAGGAAGGAAGCAAACCAAAGAGAAATCTTCGGTCAATAATGGAAACAAGGCTAAACAAAGTGGCAAGTTTTTGAGTTGGCATCTATCACGCATTTTACTTTTATAGGTCAGTATGATCTACACGGAGTTTGGACGTTGGAGTCGAGTGCCAATTTTCTTAAATGGGCCACGTTAATAAATCAAGATAACCGTATCAAACATATGTATCAGTGCCACATGTAGGGTTAGGACTCAGGAGTGAGATTGTTATACTAGCTACTTCAAATTCGGATTTTAGCTCGTGTTTGAAGCTCAACGGCTGTTTGAAACTGCAGGGAAAACTGTCGAAGCAAGCTCCTCCACCTATTGCCAAAGAAGAAGACGATACAGCAGAAGATGACGAGGAACATGGTGACACATTTTGTGGTAGCTGTGGAGGCTTTTCCACTCCGAATGAGTTTTGGATTGCTTGTGATATTTGTGAGATCTGGTACCATGGTCATTGTGTCAAGATCACTCCAGCCAGAGCTGAGCAAATCGAGCGGTACAAATGCCCTTCCTGTGTGAGTAACAGGAGAGCCCGTCCATGATGGCATTGGATAAAGTAGAATGAAAGCTTGTATAGATGGGCATATCTGGGACTGTGGCCATATGTGAGAAATTGATGTTAGTTGACGAAGCTAATGAGGGGTTAATCGATTAACTCTGAGAATAGGGTTTACAATGGATCTATATTGAGCAGCTAAAGCGCTCATTCGACAATGGTCTTCTCACTGTCCATATTATTTTGATTTGTCCTTATAGTTGTTCCACGAGATGGAGGAGTACAAAGTTTTTTGCTTTGTCACGATGGACTTACATATAACATATGTGTAAAAACCCTAAACTCTTTGGAAGGGTTTTTGAAGCTTGTGTTTTGAAATAGAAGCGCGCTCGTTCAAACCAAAGCCATTCTCAAAATGATGTATGGCCATTCATTGTCTTATTTTTCAGGCTACAATATAGGTACCTTATGATAACTCGGAGTGGCTTTATGCACTCCTTTAGAGCTACCTTGTGCCCATGTGTATTAAGTTTTCCTCTCCCATAGACCTATTGGGGAGATGACCATATTCTGAGTGAAATCTTCCGACCGTCTGAGCGAAGGGAAAAAAAAAAGCTTCCAACTATGTAAAAATATGGCAAAAATGGATCAGAAGAAAACATAATCACGTAGAAATATGCAAGCATTATAGCAATGCCTATTTTATGTACAAATCTTTACATGAATCTTTGGGAATGGTGAATAACATAATGGGATGGCTTTTGAAGAAACCCACATGTAGAGTAGACTTCTCTTTGAAAATTCCCTTATGATCCTTCTTATAACTTTTACTTAATAGCGGGTGACATTGAAAACCCTCTCTCAATCTATCTTCATGAAAGGGTTTCTCCAAAGAAATCTCATAGAAGCAAGCCATCAGTGAAACCCCTTTGAAATAGGTCTTCCAAGGTAGGATGGCACTTTTAAAAGTGACATAAGCTCTTGTCATATTGATATAAATGTGTTTAATAAGTAATTATATATGTATAATATTATTACATTGAGAGATTATGAGGAATGTCTTTAAACTTATCATAAGAAAAAGAGGGCCAATGAGGAAATATGTCTCTCTAGAGGTATGTCGTTAATGGAAAAAAACATCTTCGAACTTGCACAACTATAACACAGCCTTTTCATTCTTCAATTCAACTCGATGCAAAGTATATTCTTTCAAATAAAGAAAATCGCAAATTCATCTTTCTCAATTAAGAGCTACATCTGCATGCGACTAATGAGAAGAGAATTAGATACATCATGCTCATCTTCAATATGGATCCATTGTCCATCCTTCTCAATAGTAATGGAGTTATTCAAATGACAAAGTATGACCCACCCCAGAGGGCCATTCCCTACCCAAGGTCATATCAAGCCTATTTGCATGTATGATTTGGATTCAAGAATACCTTTATGTCCTTGGATTTCTAAATCTAAACCATTTATAGTAGTGTTCCGAATCTCCTTATAACGTGTCTTTGCCAAATTTGTGTGCACTAGGACTCTGTGCATAGATTGCCACATGGTCAAAGAAACAAGATAGACATGCTTCTCATCCTCTTGGAATACTTCCACCTCCTTTTACAAGGGATTTTCATGAAAAATTTTACATACTTCTGTGGTCAATTCTTCACAAGGCAGTTTGGACAAATGCTAGAAAGAAGTATTGGATGGAAGGGAGCTGGAAAACGTCAACATTGCCCGAAGACATCTTTCATGTATTTGTTGCTTTTCCTAATGCTAGAGGAGTGTGGAAGTTGACACAAATGCATTTAGGGGAGCCAATTAGTGGAAGGAATTCTTTCTTGGGAAGCAACACTTGTCAAATAGGATGTGTGGACACGTATTGGAGCTCATGCCCTATGGCTTATATTCATATCTAGAAATTATTTTCAGTTTAACCATCCGATTACTAATGCCAAAGTTGCTTTCATAAATCGGTTTAACAAGAATAGTGCAGGTTGGACCAAGCTATGCTAAGCTACAATGAAGCTCATGATTAGCTATTCAAAGAGATGGAGGCCAACAAACTTGAGTTCAAAAAACCCTTTGCCTAGGAGGGTCAGCAAAAGAGTTAGCCCTAATTCAACCAAGTCAAAGGTAGTACAAACGATTCCTATTTGCTTACTTCAATGAGGGAAGAGTCTTTCTTATTTTGTAATCTGTTGTGAGATCTTGGAACACAACCCTTGGCTGATATGTACACCTCTTGGTTGATTTTGTGTGGAACAACAATGTAAATATTATATCATAATTTATAAAAACATTTTTTTGCTACAAAAAAACAAATCCCCGCTACAAGCAGGAAGCCAAGTTGAGATCACATCCCTCAATATAGGCTCAAACAACTATAGGTCTAGTCCATGCGTTTGTCCTCTTAGCCCCTCCTCCAAATCTCCCGATTCATGTCGCTCTAGCCTCATTTGAGCCCTCTCTACCTTCCCTGCATCCCCTCCCTTGGGCCATCATCACCCCTCCTTCCAAGCCTCATGTTCACCCCCCCCCTTCTCATCCTCCACAGTCACAAGTTCCCT
The DNA here is from genome assembly GCF_047967505.1 of Dipteris shenzhenensis. Taxonomy (NCBI): domain Eukaryota; kingdom Viridiplantae; phylum Streptophyta; class Polypodiopsida; order Gleicheniales; family Dipteridaceae; genus Dipteris; species Dipteris shenzhenensis. The sequence goes on along the minus strand of NC_141619.1, from coordinate 46,867,091 downwards.
CTCTATATCCCCTTCTTTGTCCCCTGCCAACCTCCTCTGGACAACCTTTTCTCCTTCGCAAAGCAACCCTACCTCCACTAAACTCCCCATCCCTTGGACCTAGCTTCTTCCTCTTCTCCTTGGTACATTTTGGCTTCCAACGCACAAGCTTCATGCTAAACAACAATGCGGTTTAGGAGTTTGGCACCTTGGGACATGTAATTACATAGAGATCACCCCCCCGTTCCCCAATCTTGGACTTTGGGGCTTTACTTTTGCCTCCATGTGAGAGAAACAATTGACCCTAGTAATAGTTAACCTCATTAGGACCTATATGATGGAGATGCTAGAGGATCTGCTGGGCCCACAGGGAGGCATTTTTTAGGGTGGAGCCTTAGAGAGACTGGACAGGTTCTACATAGGTGTGAATCAACCATCTAGACATTCTACATATATTTTGGCTAGCGTAACGATGTCAAACCACTTACCCATCATATTATCTTTGGAGCAAGGGATCCCCCCAAAAGGGGCAAGGATCTTAGAGTTTTTTGTTTGAGGAGGAGGAAGTATAGCAAGCTATGGCCTAGATATGAATGCTCTCCCATAGGATGGGTGGGCTAGATGGATGGTAAATACCATTTAGAGAAGTAGTGCAGGGCTCCACCAGTCTCATATGATTTAGCATAAGCAGCCCAGAGAGAGAGAGAGAGAGAGAGAGAGAGAGAGAGAGAGAGAGAGAGACAGACAGATCGACAGAGTGAGAGAGAGAGAGAGAGAGAAAGAACCTAGACTCCATTGAGAGGATAAAGGAGCAAGAAACAACCTTGATTTGGCTAACAAACAGATATGAAAGTGCCATACTTGACCTATTGACGTAGATCCACTACATAGAGTATTTCTATCATCACTGAGCTAGATTGAGATGGGTATAGCAAGGTGATGGCATGGCTCAACAATTATTTCATACCATAGGCCCTAACTCCAAATTGTATTTGAGAAAGCACTTGCATGTATAAAATATCTTGAAGATGACTCCCTCCTTTTATTGATAGCTCTTTCAAGCAGAGGATGCAACCTTGTAGTCTTTTGCAACCTACAAGGATGTCTAAACCCACATCCTTATTGTGGTCTGTGTAGTCTCAATAGTGACTCACAAGTTGTGGGGATCTTGAAGGAATGTCGATGGAGCCTCCACTCCAAGCTACTCCTTGTGAGAGCACTTCAAAGCATGAGCTGTCCGCATGTGTCACTCAAGCAGCTCCCGGATTATTGCAATGTGTTTCCACACCACAAGAGAAAGAGGGAAGGGGGAGAAGGGAGAGGAGAGGGGAGGAAGAAGGAGGAAGGAAGGAGAGAGTGAAGGGGGATGGAGTGGCAAACACAAATGCACTACAAAGGAAACAAGAGAACACCCAAAGACACTCTTGGAAGAGAAGAGGGAGCTTGTATTCCCAAACTTGTGCATACAACAATGAAGACCAAAGTCAACCATTTGGCCTTTTATACAAGTCACCTTTTGAAGGAAGGGCCAACCCTTTTCCTTTATGCACTCTCCCTATCTTGACATTCACAAGGCTCTTGGGCCCATAGGGTGCCAAGGAGGTGCCAAGGTGTCTTCTCTATCCTTTCCTTCACTCTTCTATTGTTACAACTCTCAGTGTGTCGAAACTAGCACTTGTGTTAACCATATAAGAGCGCTTGGGACAAGCTTGGCATTAGGAGGGGATCCTAATCAAGTCCCAAATAGCGCTTGTGTTAACCTAACTCATCCGGGTCCTAATCCATTTGAGGCTCCCAACACACTTCTTTTGGCATCTAGGTGTCTTGTGTACCTCCACCACAAACCTACCACACCCAGGAACGCTCTGAGCAACAACACTCAACTCGCCCTTCCAAAAAGGCCACCAGAATAAAAAACAGCGCAGTGACACAAGATACTTGAAGATCATTCAAGATACACCTTCATTTTCTTGTGTTTGTTGTGGAGACCTAGAGTTTAGGAGCAAGATGCAGTGCACCACCATCGCAACAAGGGAGTTCATGGTCTTGCATGAGATTATTCACCTAGTCTTGTATGCACATTGTGCCTTTGCCGAACTCACAAAGGCAAAGTGCCCAAATACGCGTTGAAAAACATGCCATTGCAACCGAAAAGAAAGCACACGAGCATGCTCAATGACTTGGAAGCATGGCTAATTGCAATCATAATACTGTTCGTCCAAATTCACAAGTTAACGTACAAAGGGCACTATGGTCTCCATGGTACCATCATGAATGTCTTCACCAATGTTGATAGGGCGCAACATGTTCTCTCGCAGTTTGTGAGTGAAAGTTCAATGGTCATGGTTGCACTAAAGTGCAAGCTTGAGTTCATGCACAATCATATACGTTGTCTTGCCTAACCCACTCTCACCCTTAGAGCACTTGATGAGCTCTTGGACACACCTTTATACAAAGAGTACAGTGTGACATGGAGCCACTTATGGGATGAGCACATTAATGCCATGGCAAGCCAAAGTGGCATTGAACTAGTGGATCACGATTATCCCCAAGTGCCAGAATATGACATCCCAATGGATACTCTTGTCCATGGCATATACACAACACAACAGGTGGTGGACTTCAAGGAAAAGACAATCAACAATCCACCATCTGAGGGGTTCACGCCATTGAGTATTTTCAAAGACAAGCATTGCGAGTAGCTTGCATTCCCAATGTTTTTCGATGACCACCCAAGAGAATACAATTTGCCAGAACGCACTTCGTACCAGGGAATCGTACACTGGGAGCTCACCAACAAAGACATGTGATTTGCAACATCAATAGAAAACTTATTTTTCAAGACAATGAAAGTGCTGGTTGTGCAAGTGTTGTCGTCCTCCTAGGGGACAACTATAGGGACAAACAATATAAGAAAAGGATGCAGCACAAGACATGAATATTGAGTGACTCTTGCAACCTCACATTGGCTTCTGTGACTTTGTATGCCTCCGCACTTTAGCTAGCTACAAGCATAAACTCAAGAAAACCCTTTTTGCAATGTTAAGACAATTAGGCCTTCCTACCTTTTCCATGACTTTTTCGGCGATAGAGAAAAACTGTGAGCCATTGCTTGCTTACATGGCATGACTTGTACACCCAAATAACAAACAGTTGTTGATACTAATAGGAAGAAATTCACTAGAGACACTTTACCTCATGGTGATGCAAACAACCATAAACACTCTCATTGTCCATGACCACACTTGAAAACCAGCTGGCCCTCAACAATGACTTTGACTTATGAATAGAAATGAAGGCACTTGGTAGAACTAACCAACACCACATGCCTGGTAGCTTCACTTTCACATTCATGCCTAATTTTGAGTTCCACCATGAATTATACAAATTGAACTCTGCTCAATGACTACTTCTTGAAGACATACTTCTCAAGAAGTGCTTGGATGCAAAGTAGCCCTTATGCTTGTTCATGTCAAGCAATGATGGTACATGCAAAACATTCACGCTATTGTTGTTGGTACAAGCCTTGTTATGACACTATTTGCATGAACAAGTTACCGACATAGACTTGCCAAAAGTTTTTCTCTTGGCCTACATTGGCAAGGCTGTGTACAACATACGAGGGACAACTATACACTCTGCACTACATTTTCCTTTGCTCGCATTAACCTTGTTGGCTCTTTCCCATGGCTTTTGTAGGAAGAGCATGGTATTCTCAGTATGCAGGGTTTCAAGGCTTTTTGTCACCTACAAATATATCGGTGTTGTCGTTTGTAGTATAAGTGTAGCTTAGGACCTTGGGTTGTATTCTGGTGAGAGATGTAGGATTAAGTGTGGTAAGCAAACATAGTGCGTGCATGTGTGAAAGGAACGTGCATCATCATGGTTGGGGTAATGAAGGCTTTCACCTTCATTGAGGTTTGAAGGGTTTAGGAGGAGTTTAAGGATTAGAGGGAGGTTAAGGGGTTAGAAGGAGGTTCCAAGGTTCAGAGAGAGGTTCCAGAGGGGTTTAAGGGTTAGAAGGAGAATCCAAGCTTCAGGGTAGAGTACATGGTGGAGAACTCATCTCCCTCATAGATCATGGAGGTCAAGGGTTTAGGGGGAGCATAGGAGTGGGAGAGGAAGAAGGTGTAAGAGCATGGGGGGAAGGAGAGAGGAGGAGGAGGAGGAGGAGGAGGAGGAGGTGGAGGAAGGAGGAGGGGGGAGGAAGAGAAGGGAGGAGGAGGAGGATGAGAAGGGAGGAGGAGGAGGGAGGAGGAGGAGGAGGAGGAGGAGGAGAGGGAGAGGATGGGTTACAAGGTTGGAGGAGAGGGGAGAAGGAATTGCAAGGTTAGGACATGCTTTTGGACGTGGAGTGCAAGGAAGCATGGACACTTGGAGACAATTGCTTGGAATATCAAAGTCAAACTCAACACAATGCCCCAAAGAGTATGGGCTTCATTCCATTATGGGGTATTTATACAAGTTGGAGAGCTTCTCTCTCTGCATGTAGGAATTGCAAGACATTCTCTCTCTACATGTAGAACTTGCATATAGAAGTTGCCTGTAGAACTCGCATGTAGAAGTTGCATGTAGAACTCGCATGTTGCATGTAGGAGTTGCATGTAGAACTCGCATGTTGCGTGTAGGAGTTGCATGTTGCATGTAGGACTTGTATGTAGAACTCACATGTTGCATGTAGGAGTTGCATGTAGAACTTGCATGTAGAAATCGTATGTAGAACTTGCATATAGAATATGCAAGTAGGAATCGTATGTAGAACTTGCATGTAGAACATGCAAGTTGGATTCCTAAGAGGGATTATTCCTAGCCTTATGCAAGTATAAGCCGAGCTTTACTGCTACTCTATAAACACATTTTGTGCTATCTAAGTCCATGTTGGCACAAAGACAACAAACCTACAAGAGCCTTGCTCTGCAAATAAATTGCAAACGCTTTCTCACTTTTACAAGGAATTACAGGTAATTATGTTTGATGAGATTTTGTTGACAGGATGACATGCGTATGCATGAAATCAAACTCAATCACTTGCAACCACTTAAGGTTCTCGAATGTTTGTTGACCACATTCAATAACTTGCACTGCAATGCCATTACAATCATTAACTTATACAAATCACCTAAAGCCAATGCTAATGCTCTTGTCAAATGGACTAAAACACCTAATCTCCATGTGAAGCCAAACACTTGGACCTACATTGTTGGGAATTTTAGTATTTGTTAGAAAAAAACCTAGTCACAACCTCAAAACACTTCGGCACTTCATGCAAAACTATAACATGCACCAGCTAATCACACAAGTGACAACAATTCATGGGTACACCCTCGACCAAATTTGGGTCCGTGACAACCCAACACACAAAGCATACATGGCTCCAACTACATTTACTGGTCTGCTCACTCTTTGGTTACACCATAATTCCAAGAGCATGCTCAACAAATGACAATTCATGTTCTCTTCCTTGAACCACACAGGCCTCTTGAATGCAATTCATCTTGTTCAACTCCTTCAATTTTGCATGTCCCCGTAGCTCTATTTTGTCGCCTGATTGAATGGCCAAGCTAGTTTGTGTGATGCTTGTTGGTGTTTTGCAATGATCTACATGATGGTCAAACTATTTCGTAGCCATGCATGGTACAATGTTGGTGGTTTGTTGTGGCCTCGTGGTATTGTGTTGTGATATAATGATGGTAAGTGTTTGCATTTTCAATGCTTGTTCGATGATCCTCCTCTCGTATCACAATCTTAATCATGCAAAAGCCAAACGAGTGACAATGGCTGAAGTGAATGGATGTGTAGATTCTATGGACATAGGAAGTAGCAACTTTCACAAAGGTCATGCATGCTTCCATTCTTGAATTCCTTTCTCTATTTTGTTTTTGAGTTCATAGTTGGTTGTGTTTGGCATGTCCAGAGCTCATGAAATTTGGTGACACCAAGAAATCCAATGCATGTGTTGATGATGCTATGTCTAGTGTGAGCTGTACTTTGATTTTTGTGTTCTTCAGTATTCGTGTGTGCTTTGATGGTACTAAACATTGATTGTGTGCAGGACCATGGAGAAGAACATGGTGCATGCCACCTGGAGTTCAACAATCTTGGGATAGTCGAATCGAAAATGAATGAACATGAGATGGAAGGTGGTGTGAGTGCTCCTTTTTCCATATATTTATGTCAACCTTCCTATTCATAGCATAACATATTGGATGCATGTGCAAGTATTCAACGAGTGGTAGCACCTTCAGGCATGGTGTCTATCAAGTGTATAGCGCTTGAAGAACAATTAGGGTCCATTCTTGAATTCCTTTTTGTATTTTGTTTTTGAGTTCATAGTTTCTAGAGCTCATGAAATTTGGTGACACTGAGAAATCCAATGCATGTGTTGATGATGCTATGTCTGGTGTGAGCTGTACTTTGATTTCTGTGTTCTTTAGTATTCGTGTGTGCTTTGATAGTACTAAACATTGATTGTGTGCAGGACCATGGAGAAGAACATGCCACCTAGAGTTCAACAATCTTGGGATAGTCGAATAAAAATGAATGAACACAAGATGGAAGGTGGTGTTGGTGCTCCTTTTTCCATAGGTTTATGTCAGCCTTCCTATTCATAGCATAATGTATTGGATGCATGTGCAAGTATTGAATGAGTGGTAGCACCTTCAGGCATGGTGTCTATCAAGTGTTCTAGCACTCAAAGAACACTTAGGGTCCCTCTTTCATTCAATGCTGCAAAGGAATCAGAGAAGAATTGAATGTCCATTAAGAAGGAGTCATACGGAGGGCTTGCAAATGGTCCTTGAAGAAGGTGTTCAAGGTTGTGGCTCAGCAATCATATAGGGAGGGTAAGTTGAAACTTGAAGTGTATGTTCATTCGTATGTTCAAATTTGGCAAAGGCCCTGAGCTTCGATCTTTGACATTCCAGTCCACAAGCTCTACATGAAAGAGGCTCAAATAGTAAAGTGACTACTAGAATTGTTATATATCTCAAGCGAGGTATTCCCAAAATGGACCAGGATTGCCAAGAGATAGATTGATATGTCAGTGCAATTGTTGACTTGGTATGTAGGTGTTTGAGAGAAATTGGAACAACTGAAACTTGTGTTTTGATCTGGAGGTTGCCTTTTGTTGAATCAATGTTGTGGATTGGTTGTCATCTTCTAGGTTTCATGCTATGCTTGCTTAGTTTTTGTCTTTGGATGTCTGTGTTCATGCAATGTTTAGTGGTTAGGTTGCATAGTAACTTGGAATGAAGGAAAATTGTGCTACAATCTCGAATTTGGAATGATGTGTGGTTGTCTTGGATGGCGCTTTCATGTCCTTGAATGTTGATGATCCACAATCTACATAGGTACGACTTGGTTGTGGAGGCATGAAATACGAGTGAGGTGATAGTGAGGTTGTGATTCTCAACATTAGTCTGAATACCTTTGAAGTTGTTGAGTTTGTTTTAAACACTATGTGGTGACTTCACGAGTTCTTATCTTCCAACAAGCTCTAATGTGTTGTAAGCAAGTGTCTGTGCTTCTTTAGGCTTAGGCATTGCACATGCAAATGCAATTGTTGCATAGCTTCATTAGACTAGCTGCCCATGCTTTCTACTATTGTGCTAAGGACGAGGTGATTTTCGATTCCGTTGTCAGCATGATTGCTATCTTTCAAGCCCTTCAAACTAGTTGTTTTGTCTTGACCCTTCCAAATCTTCTCATATGCTATGCACATTGTTTGGGAACTGCCTTTGTGGTGAAGCCTGCTTAAAGCATCTATTGCAAATTTCAAGAATATGTCAGTTGTTGGGCCAAATTGATGTAATGGGTTTATAACAAGGGGTACAAGGTCAATGTGTGCTTGTGTGTGAAAAAATGTGTGTGTAGGTGTGCCTGAGTTAGGTGTGACTGATGATGTGTCATTCCATAGGTTGTGATTGAGTTAATCTAGCAGTATGGTGTGATTGAGAGATGCTGATTGAGAAATCAATGGAGAAATTAGTGGAGCTTGGCTTTCACATATGTATCAAGTGCCTATATATTGGCCTTCTCTCATGAATAAAGTAAAACCATTGTTTTGTATGATGTCATTCCATAGGTTGTGATTGAGTGATTGTGATGCTGTACCCAGACTTGATCTCTACATCTTGCTGCCCTGGATGTTAGCCTAGGTGTGCAGCCCTAACTCAGCTTGTCTGCAGCTCTTCAGCCTCCTATACACCTCCTGGATGTAGGCCCTATAAGTACTGATCTGCTGCTCTAGTCTGCTGAGGCTCTGCTGCTCCAGATGATACTATTGTACAGAATAGGCCGAACATGCGACTAGTCCCTATGCATCATACGCAAACCATATGATGTAACAAAATGACATACAGTTTGGTCGTATGATGTGTATGGATTGATGGTATGTTGTACGACTTGTTTTGCACAAGAGTGCATCATGCTTATGTTGGAATGGTCACCTCCCCATTTGTAAGCCCCCATATGAGGAGAGCATGGGGGAGGGAGACCTAGGGTAGTACCCCACAGAAAAAGAGAGGAAGGGGTTGCCACATGGACAACATCATGGCTATCATGAGGGCAGCACACCTAGAGGAGACCCAAGACAGGTCGCGGGACAGGCCAAGACCTATACGGATAGGTACGGCCCCTATACAGCAACATGGCAGGTGTCTACAGGAAGGGACACGACATGCAAGTAGAGCTGGCACATGGTGCAGCAGCACAGCAGGAGCAGAGGCATGCCTTGTGGGCAGGATTGCAATCTGCAGAAGGGCCTGGAAAAGGGCGAGACCTATGGGCTGGACCCCGCACTACTAGAAGGGGCCAGCAAAGGGCCCTAATGGGGCTGGTTGGGTTGAGCCAACCAGGTCGGTCCAGTCGGCCCAGTTAGGGCTGGCTGGTCGATCCATTTGAAAGGGCCTTGTGCCCTATAAAAGGAGAGGCCTTGGGCCTCATAAAACATCTAGCCTAGCAGCTTTGGGAGGAGCAGAAAGGAGCAGCATATCCACCATCCTTGGGCCTCTACATAGGAAGTGAAGGAAAGAGGTGTTGCTGCAGACTTAGCTCCAGGGAGAGGATGAACCTAGACTATCTTCTAGGGCAGAAGGTTGTTGAGATCATGCAATGTTATAAGAAAATTATAATTGATCATTGTTGTATATGTAATGCAAAAATATTATAACAATGAAGAACTCTAAGAAGCATTCTTATTTGGATTTTAATTGGTCCTTTTAATAAGCACAAACCTTAAAACAAAAAAGGAGCATGAGCCACCAAAAAAATTATTAGCATTGCCATTTGAGAACTCTAAGAGAGAGGATGATTATAATAATGTAAGCCAAAATTCAAGACTATTGGTTCCAACAGACTTAATGAAATCAAATACGAATGCCCTTCCCATTCCATGTATTAGTGACTTATGTGAGTTCCTTGGGTATCACTTTGCATTTGAAGGTCCAAGAGTGTTGGCAAATATAATACTTACAAGGCCACGAATCCCTCTTACTCTGTTTACATGAGAGTGGAGTTAATGTATAGGGAGTGTTGTCAAAGGGTAAGCCTAAATGTGCCTCATGCGTATGTGGTCCAATTGAAGGATAGTACTTCATCTTGATGCAACTACTAACATGGTAAAGGTGGATCCCTTGGATGGTGATGTGTGTTTCCACCCTGACAAACCTATCTGTGTGTATGTCCCATTGCCTACTAGCCGAATGCAATTGTAGAGAGCAAGTTTCACAGCATACATCATGGATACCATTGCCTTTGTCATTGTGAAGGCAGATCTAGATGGTCTTGTAGCTGACCAAATCATTATTGCAGATGGCCCAAGCCCTAAAGTCCAATCTACAATGAGTGGTAAGTTGGATTTGTAAGCCTTAATCAACATAGCCTTTGTGCACACTTTAAACAAGAAATGTTGCATGCAGTTGTCTTTCATAGTGGAGAGAACCTTAGCTCATTTGGTGCAAGAGTTCCTCGATGGTGGTGTCATCATGTATGTTACAAAGGATTATCATCCATGAGCACAAAGCATGCATTGGTGGTGTTTGATTTCACCATTTGTACATCCGTTCTCGAGGATAGTCTTTGAGAAACATTGAAGGTGGCATCTATTTGCCGTCTTTGAACTTGGCTCCAGGCAAAAGGTGCCTTTGATATTTCATACACATTCACAAACCATCCATAACATGTACTCGTAGTGCTCTTTGAATCTATCGCACAGGTGACAGGGGTACTTCAATTCATGAACCTGAACAAACTATTGGTGGAGTACTAGTATGCTTTCTTGTACAAGTGACAGGGGTACTTCAATTCATGAACATAAACACACCATTGGTGGAGTACCAGTACTAGTACACTTTCTTGTAGTGGGTCACGAGTCACCCAAGACCTCATTTGTCCATTCTGCTTTAATTGCAACCTTGTGCAAGAGATTATTTGTGTGCCTTTAGTGAAGGGTTATGTTTTGCTTTGCGATGGCTCACAGGTGGACATCTAGGTTTGAGGCAACCAAGTGGACTAGTTGATGTGACTTTAGTGCCGATTCATTTAGTATCATTTGTGCAGTGTGATTGCTATGTGCAACTTACTGATGGAGATCAGGCCATCCAAGCATTTTACGATCAATAGCTTAGGGTTTGTCATTGGTTTTGAGTAGTCCGAATAGACTTCATTGCCCCTACATGGTTTTTTGTTTGTTCTCATCGCAATAGTTTCATTCATAGGTCTTTGCAGTTTTCATTGTTTCCTGTTGGAACTTGGTTTTGAGTAGATCTCATAGGGTTCATTGCCAATACATGGTTTTGATTGTTCCTATGACATTAGTTTGACACATAGGAGCTTAGCCTTTCCACTGTTCCATTTTGGGACTTGCATGCATTATGTATTGTCCCTTCTTCTTATTATGAGGTTGATTTAAGATACACTTGCTTCCTTTCTCAATTGTTGGCGATGGAAATGGTCCATCATACTTTCATTTTTTTCTTCATTCATGTCATTGCAATGAATCGTTTGTTTTACTACCCTTATGAATAAGTTGCTTGCTATTGACTAATGCAACTCTGCTCATACTCTTAGCTCTCGAGTTAGGTTAAAATGGAGCCACAACTAAGTGTGGTTGCCGAGTGTCGACCTTGAAAGTGGTAGAGCCTTAACCAGGCACCATTGAAGGTGTAGGAGATTGCGGCATCACCACTAATCAACAGATGTGGCTTGGCACACCGAGCATGTATCCATTTAAAATACAATTTTATTAGGTAGTTGATATGTTTGTAATAGGCAAAGAAGAGAACAAGAGAGCAGTCTGCCAAGTTCTCTTCATCTGACTAGATCTTGCTAGGATAGGGAGTGTTCATTGCAAGCCAAGGTGGCTTGGTTGTAGTCAAGACAATTTCAATGATTTCAATACAAGTTCAAATTGCTTGCCTATGTACTCGTCTCTATTAATATAGTGCACTTGGTATTCTTTAAGTGTGTGTGTGACTTGGAAATCTCTCGTCATCATACGATTCTGCTACAAAACTAGCTAACCCTGAATGTGAATGTTGTCATTCGTTCTAACACACAAACAAGCCATCCTTAGGATTTCAAGAGAAGGCATCTTCACAGAGCACATCACTGTGCTGGTGGGTAAACACCGAGCACCTTCTCTAAGTTAGCTTTGGTGAGGGAACCGAAGCGTTAACATTTTGGCAAACCTACTAGGGAAAGGTCAATTGAATTGCAAGTTGACAAGCAATTAGGTTAGGAGAATTAGAGGACCGAGTTGGTAAGCTCAATGTCAAGGTCAATAGGGTTCATGTTAACTAGCGACAAAGTGAGACAGCTAGTGGGAATCCTGGGTACTACAAGAAATTCCTTGAAGTCACTTTAGACGAGTGGCATTGTTTGGTGGTGTGCTTGAAGATCGGCATGTGGGATACACAGAGTACTCAGATTGCTATTCAAATCCTTTCTTCCTTAATCGATGGCCAACACAAGCTCGAAAAGATGAAGAAAATACACGGCTAGGCATGAATAATTTCTGAGCCAAACATTCGACTATGAGAAATGGAGCGGTCTCGAAATCAGAGTTCAATGCCCAAAAGAGGTTGGCAGAAGTAACTGTCCTCCAACTGGAGTGACAAACACAAGGAGAGAGAATTACCTATGCTACCCTAGGGGTGGAATTTGACTATTACATAGAGCCAAAAGGACGAAATGATGGTGTTGGACTGAGGCAACCCAAAAGATTGGCCGATGAAGGTCCGTCATGGAAAGTGGAGTTTGAGCACTCATTTATGGATAGTTTGGATTTTGAGCGAATGGCCATTTTCTCGATGGAACATTAGAATGATCAAGAAGACCAACTTAGAGAACAAAGAGAGCGTATTTGACAGTACTCATGTGGTCATTTCAGAGGAATTGCATCGAGAAAGATATGAAGGTAGAAGTCCAGCTACTACAGCTGATGGTCAAAGAACTAATCGATGGGAAGAGCAGCATGCTTCTGATGGAGAAATGTGCCACCAAAGATAAAAGGTGAACATGGAGCAACTAAGACAATCTACACGAGTTTCTTTCATAGTAGATAGAAATTCTACTCTCCAATAGGCATACATGAAATTGTACCTTTGAGGCCTAAAGACAATACCAACCAACTGAGGGAGAGTCTACAGCAACCTCACCCACATGAAGTTATGATGGGGGAAGGCTAGTGACTCAACTCTTCAGAGTGGAAGACCTGCCTACTTGGGTTCAGGAGGAGAGGTGTCTAAGTCCAGCTCCAACATCAAGGTGAAATTTCAAAATTTCAAAGGCACAGATGATGAAGACCCCTATAGTCGACTACTTGCAAAGTTCTCTGCATGTTTGTCACATCAATGTTGCAATGATAGATGAAGAGTATATGGATTACTTTCCATGTAACTTAAATAAAAATGCCCAAAGATGGTCCAATCAGGATATTTCCCCTATTGGTCTGCAATGTCCAAAGCATTCATGCAAAGGTTCAGGCAAGAAATCAACAAAGAAGATGTTCAGATGAAGCTAAGTGAGCTAAAGTAGAACAAATGAGAGTCTATCCAAGACTTTGTGCTTAGAATGTGATTACTCATCAATCAATTGAGCACGATTCCGAATGGCAAGTCTATGCTAACAGGCTGCACCCAAGTAGATTTGCGCTTGATTTGCGCAAGCCAGAGTTAGTCCATTTGACTACAACCTCTAAAGAATTGCTAGACCGAGCTATTGCTTTGGAGAAAAGTGAAGGCTCGAAGAAGAAGGCAAAGAAGAAAGATGCTCATAGTGATACCGAGGGAGACACCAGCAAAGAAAGACAAACTCAAAACCGAGTTAAAGAAGGCATTAAAAGAATTAAGCATTCAAGGTAAGCCAATTAACAATGAAGAATGGTGTAACAAGTGTTCTAGAGGTGGACATGTGTCATGGAAGGGGAATGCAAGACTAAGTATTGTAACACTTGCAACAAATTTGGGCATGATGAATCAGATTGTTGGTTCAATGGTAAAAATAGGCAAGTGTCAGCAAACCAAGTGGCATTTGATGCTTGACCACCAAGCGTTTAACTACTGCATCCCAAGCAGAAGGACAAAGGTAAGAATGGTAAGGAGAAGCGAAGATAATTTTTGTGGGTTGAGGAGGGTAGAAGAAAATTGCATTATATCCCGATTCCCTTGGGAGGTGTTGGAAGCCCCCAAGAAGAGAAGATTCGGGCTACTTGATGTCAACTTCAAAAACATTTCTCTTCTCTCTAAATGGTTCCCAAAGATTTTTGAATGTTTCCCTCCATGTGTTGACACAGTGAAATGGCTTATTAATAGAAGCAAAGGTATGAAGGTCGATACATGACATGATCTGTCCTATTAACATAAACATTCTTCATGTTTTCCCCTTGAAAGTTAGTGGATCTGGTTTTGATCTCGAGTGCAGTGGCTCCATGGAAGTCCTCTAGTTCATTCATGTCCTTGAAAGGCATGCACGTGCGTGCACGTGTGTGTGTGTGTGCACGCACGCACATGCATGTGTGCATGTGTGTACACGCATGTGCGTGTGTGTGTGTGTGTGCATGCGTGATTGCGTGCGCACCCATGCACACATGCCATAACATCATTTGCAAATAGTTGGGAGAAAAATTGCTTCCCCAAGGGTAGGAAACCCCATGGATGCTCCCTTAGCCAACCCCTTCTTATTCAATCCCATCAGAGGGAAAATACCAAATAGCAAACATCAAAGGGGCCAGGACTCCCCTGACTTAAGGCCTCCTTTGCTATCATATATAAGAGGTATTCAACATGGTTATAGGATGCCAGTCCCCAAATCTTAACCTCTTCCTCATACTTGCATGAACATCTTCTGAGAGATAGCCTCTTGTATTGGCCATTTCCATCATGTACATCTTAAGTATATCCATAAATTTCAATAGTCAAGCCATTAGGACTTGGCACCACCTCCTTTTTTATGAAGGAGAGGGCCCCCCACAATTCCTTCATCAAGAAGGGACTAGCATACCTTACTGGTTGATTTGAAGAAACCTACAGACCCCAACATCCAAGTCTAATAGCAAATTTACTTACAAATTATAGCAAACCATATTCCATGCTATTCGTACTTAGATTTCACTTAATCTCTGCTTACAATCTTGGAAGGTAGATTTAACTTGATCTTTGCTTACAATCCTCAAAGTAATGGTCAAATTGAGATTTTTGGAAGGTAGGCTCCAAATTTATTTCATGGAAAAAGGAAGCTTGTGGGCAGAATATGTTCACTTACTGGAATATTATTAATAATACAACCCAAGATTCCATCAAAATGACCCCTTTTACAAATCTCTATGGACAAGAATGCTTTTCAACCATTGCTTGGTGTGACCCCATGAGCAAGGTAGAAATCTCAAGAAACACGTGGGAGAAGTTGTAGTCCTGCATAGACCATTTGACATCTTCTACAACATAGTCACCCAAAATCTCACTAAGCTCCCTTGTCAACATGTCAGCAATCTTCCAAAGTTCTATGACTCGGATAGACTATGCTCTTTCTCAACTACTATATCCACATTCTCTCTCACCTAATTTCACTTAACTATTGAGAGAACACATGCAAGGGGCAATCTCCTTCTTTCAACAATAGCTTACAACTTTGCAACTTGGATTTCATAGCTCTCTCAAGTTGCCAAGCATTTGTAGCACCTTAAGTGTCCACAATCAAAGTAGATAAAATTTGATCTTTTGGTGCCAATTTTAGAGCCTCATACAAGGCCACTCCTAACTCCATCCATAGAGTTGTTGATTTCCTTCTCAAGGCTGGCTTTATACTTCTTTTCCCATAGTATGGTACCAACAACCACACCCTTGATGTCCTTGTCCCATACCGTGGCACCAATGAGCATGACAAAATATGAAGAGGGGAGAGGAGAAGAGTGGAGATGAGGAAAGAGGGCACAACTAGAGAGCACACTGCAAATGACTAACTGTACATTAGATTTAGTTAAAAATGTAGAATATATACAAACGCTTGAAGGGTTAGGGTTAGCACATGTAACCCTTTCCTTTATAGCACTCTATGTGTTAGTGCTATTCACAAGAAGGAGCGAAGAGAGAGAGAGATAGAGAGAGAGAGAGAGAGGACAGAGAGGGAGAGGACAGAAAGCGTGATGATGTTGAGATGGTTTCTCAACACCTTCCCTCAAGATCAACATCATGAAGTAGGCCTTCCCGGGAAATCAAAGGACTGAACATTACATTTCATTACACCCCTTTAATGGGAATGTCCTTCCTCTGCATCAAGCCAAGAGCTTGTTGGTGCTTCTCAAAAAGCTCTTTACTGAGTGGTTTGGTAAGGATGTCTTCTCTTTGCTTTCACAATGTTGTAGTGTGATGTTACCAACAAGTAACACTCTTTCTCTAATGAAGTGCTCTCTGACATCAATGTGTTTTGTCATGGAGTGATATACTGGATTCTTGGCCAATGCTTGAACCGATTGATTATCATAGTATATTGCTATTGGCTTTGATTCATCAAAGTAATCTATTTTTTACAATAGTCTTCTGAGCCATATAGTCTCACATGCACTTGTAGTGAGTACCCTATATTCTACTTCAGTTGAAGACGAAGAAATAGTTGGTTGTTTGTTTAACAATTATGATATAGCACCTTGACCAAGGAAAAATGCATATCCCTATGTCGATCTTCTAGTCTCATGATCTCTGGCATAGTCATTGTCATAGTATCCATGCAACCTTTGATGACTTCCTCTGTATTCTATTCCAAACTATCTTGGACCTTTGATGTATCTCAAGACGCTTTTGGCTACATTCCAGTGAGTCTATTTTGGATTTGCCATAAACTTATTGCATAACAAATATCTGGCTGTGTAATAGTTAGATATATAAGAGATCTGATGAGCTGCCATAGTACCTGTCATTGACTCTAGGCTTTTTTGAATCTTTTGTAAGTTTCAAACTCTGCTCTATGGGAGTGGCTACAATCTTGCAATCTGCCATATGAAACTTCTTCAAGAGACTATTAACATACTTTAGCTGACTCATGAAGCTGCTGTCTGAATCTCTCTAAAACTAAATAAGTGAATTGTCTTTGAATACCGTGACTTCTGCAAAAGTCCATGAATGCTAAAGACATGCATTCACCTCCTCTATCATATCTCATGACGTTGATCTTTTTGCCTGTCTAGATTTCTACCATGGCTTTGAATTCTTGAAATCTAGAAAAGACTCGAGGTTTCTCTTTCAGAAAGTAGACCCAACAATATCTGCTATAGTCATCGATGAAAGTCAAGTAGTAAAGTGAACCATTGATGCTACATGTCTAGGCATAACCCCATACATCTATATGTATCAAATCAAGAATACCTCGTGCTCGAGGGGTGCTTCTGCCAAAATTGGTTCGTTTTTGTTTACCGAAGCAACATGCTTTGCAAACTTTTCCAAGAAACTGAAGCTTTGGAATTCCAATTGCCATAATTTGATTTCTGAGCTCTATCAAGCTTTTGAAATTGACATGTCCATATCTCGTGCCATTTGCAAAAAGTGGCATCTGTTGCGGTTGACCTGACATGGCATGCACATTTGGTACTGAAGCTAGCATTCTGAACAAGCATCCTTCCTTGACTACTTTTTTGACTAGCTGATATCCTTTGGATTTGTCTCTCATCATGCATTCATCTCCATTGAAGATGACTCGATAGTTGTGTTTCATTGTTTGACCTACTGATAAGAGGTTCTTGCTGAGTTTTGAAACATAGAATATATCTTTTACCAATCCTTTTGTTCTAGTGAAATTGTTCATAGGAACAATGCCTTTCCGTTGAGCTAGATTTGGTGTATTATCTACCATGTAGATGACATTCTTCTGCTTCTATCTAAAGCTATAAATGCTTGATCATTGGAATGACGAGGGAATGACCTTTGCATGTGTGAATGGCTTGCATCCGCAGTTCTTCACCAAGTAAAATTGACTGGAGCTCTTCTAGTGTCGAAATTCACCGTTGGATGGCAATACTGTGGACTAGATTGTCGTATCACTCTCCTAGTCCATTTAGGATGACTTGAACCATTTCTTCTGGATTCATGGTCTCTCCTGCTACTACAAGTTGATTGTTGTAATCCTTGATCTTGATAAGTACATAAGCATGACCAGTTTCATTGCTGTTGCAGAAACTCTGGTTGATCTGGTTTCTCAGTGTGAGAATCCTGGAAGTATTCTTAGACTCATAGAGAGCTGTGAACATATCCCATGCTTCTTTTAATGTCTTCATTATGTTAAGCTGTCTTAGCATGACATATTGCACATTTTGCTTGATCAGATGATATGCATATTTGTCTTTCTTGTCCCATTCTGCCAGTGTTGGGGCAATGGTAGGATCTACTACTGGTGCAGTCACTATTGGTGTAGCTGTAGATCCCACTGTAGATCCTGCTGTTGTTGGTGCTGTGACAATGGGTGGAGTAGAGCTACTGCTGGCTGGATCGTCCAATGGTGTAGGTGTAGACCCATCAACATATTCCCATTTTTCTTGAAGTACAATAATGGTTTCCATTCAGTAATTCCATATGCCAGAATTGGAGTTGTCTAACTTAGCAAATGCCTCCAAATCGAGGTTGTTAGTTGTAGACATGGTGCAAGAAATGTACTCAAAGTGTCTATGAAATTACTATCTGAATCAACTGCAAAACGCTGACTATATCAAGTGAAATATGAACTATCGGTGAAGATAGAACTGCAATATATATAATCCAATCTATTACAAGGCTTGTGGCAAATGATGTCGGGAATAGCCAAGAGGCTTTACAAGGCTTGAAATGATGTCCACATTCCCGAAAAATAGCCAAATAGGCTTTACAATCGGTCAATGACTCTGAACACTCTAAAGTTGTCTCACTGAATTATGGAACGTCAGATTTCAGGTAATGTGATGATGTGAAACTGCATGTGAGCGAAGGAATTGTCCCCGAGTAGGAACTATTTAGGAATTTTTTGGCATGGCTTTGATTGGCTGCTTTGGATTTCTCTCCGCTATGGATCATCTAATCTATGCTGAACTCGATCTAGACCAACCATCAAGCGATGAAAAAACAACAAATAATTCATTTTCTTTGTTTATTTTAGGTGCTGGGTCAGATGCGTCGATGTAGAGGCTGATGTGTGTACAAGAAGTGGATTTAATGGCGAGGCTCAGAAGTGTTTGATATGATGTGATGAGCACGTAGAGCACAAAAAATCGAGCGTTTTTTCTTTTTGAAGCGCCTCAAATTCTTCCTAGATCAAGAGATACGGCTTGATCTAGGTGAAAAGACCAAAAGGGTGAAAATGATGATGTGGCAGTGATGTGGCCACTGTGTTCACATGCAGGGGTGTGCCTTTGGGGCACTGTGTGATGAGGTGGCAACTAGTGTGCCAGTGTGCTAGTGGAGGGTCAATTGTGCTTGGTAGGGGATTGCCACACATGGCAGATGAGGTGGACAGCCCACATGGCATGATGATGTGGTAGCTTGACCTTGACTGGTTGACATGGTGCTTTGACTTTGTCAATGCTGACATGGAGTCGTTGATGTGTCAAATGACATCACAGTGATGCCAACGTAGTGATGTGTCAAGTGATATGGATGTGCTGATGTGGCAGATGAGTCAACTAATGATGTGGCAATCAGTGATGATTTGGTAGGATAAGATGATGTGGACCTGCCATGTGGCAAATGCTTGACCTAGCCTATGATGTGTGGTCAAGGTATTGACCCTGAGGATAAGGAGGGGGAGTGCCACATGTTAAGTGGAGGATAGCCGCAAATTTGAGGATTTTGACAAAATCTTAAAGATTTCATCGTCTTCCACGGCTGAAGTGCTCTATCCGTGTTTCGTGTGCTCCTCGTATGAGTAACTGCAGAGGTCAGGCCTACTGAGCCGATTGGCTGTGTGAAAAGCTTGGATCCCGGTTGTTGTATTGTGTCATTTCAATCCGGTGCCATGGTCGTCTCGTTGAAGGAGGGCTAGAGATCTCACTGCGCAGTCCCATGAGGCTGTTGTTGCTATCGTGCTTGCTGCGAATTAGTTGTAGATCCGGGTCTTTGTAGTTGTTTGGATGCTCAGTCAATTGGCTATGAAAAGCCCTGGAGAGGCGGCTATTGTAGTCGGCTATGGATGCCGTGAAGGTAAGCTATCGTTGCAAGAGCGTTATTGCATGGCGAGGCTTGGTCATTCATTCATGTAGGAGGTTGCTGGGAGAGTGGCTCGTCGTGGAGCTGCTTGCCATGGAGGTCACGTAGAGGCTAGAGAAGTCAAACAGAGTTGTTGGAGCAGAGAAGCGACTTGTTAAAGGTCGTCTATGGAGGAGCTCGTTGCACTGAAGGTTGTCGCTGGATCGTATGTCACCCGTATGGCAAGACTTGCAAGTCGTTGGCAGAAGGTAGGCTGCCAAGTTCCTCAGCTATAGAGAGTTGTAGAGGTGCCTTGAACGCACATGGTATAGAGGGTTTATACATAGTGACCCCCCTAAGCTTTATATCCATCCCTAGAGATGTTGAATTTATATGAATCTATTCTCTAAAGAAGTTGAATCTATATGAATCTATTACTGAGAAATGGCTTATATGGATCCCTAAAGAAGTTGAATCTATATGAATCTATTACTGAGAAATGGCTTATATGCATCCCTAAAGAAGTTGAATCTATTACTAAGAAATGGCTTTATATGCGTCCCTAAAGAAGTTGAAACTATATGGAACCTAATCTCCTTACCACTACCCAGACACTGTGCCACCTCCTTTGATTCGCTTGGGGATGAGCCAACAATGCTACATTTATTTGAGCGGCTTGAGCGGCCTAAGTCACTGAGTAGTTTCCTATGGACCTTATCTTCAAGAACTTTCTTTTGACGATCTACCTCTGGAAGATCTTCGCCATCTACACACCATCTATACTAATTGAATGTAAGCTATGAATAGGATCCACAAGTCCAAAGTTATGGCAAACCTCCAAATCTGACTTTGGTCATGCCTTGGAGCCTTTAGGACTTCCTTCCCCCACCCCCACCTTATCTCCTAGATCACCACCAAACTCTGAATCACCCGCTAAGTCTGCCTTACCAAGATCTCTAACCATATCCCCAATAATTATCTTTCCTTGTTTTTTTTCCAAATTTTATTTACCTGTAGTATTCGACTCAAAAGAAGGGGACACACCCATCTTATCATCTCAACAGCACTTGGCCCTTACTTTGAAATCCAGAGCATGATCATGTCAAACTTCCCCCCTGTACCATCAGGGGCTTGGCTACCGAGCTCCGGCATGCTTGTGAGCCTCCAAGCGCTGCTTGCCGAGCTCCAACATGCTTGTGAGCCTCAAAGCGCTAGCATATCTGGTCTCGCTTGCCATTTGTCTTGTTCTTCCTTTCTTGTTTCTTGCCTTCATCTCGGGCAGGCCTAATGAATAGAATTCATCTTGTTTTAAGTTGGGGGACCTATTATGAAAAAGTGACACATTACATATTGTGCTTGTGATATACGAAGCTTTTGCAAACTTTACTCTTCTTTTTCCGGCAAACTATGTAGCTGCTGATGTGGGATTTTAGCGATTTATCGTTAAGGTGTTCTTACAGGGGGGTGGGGGGAGGTGAGTGAGTGAGTGAGAGAGAGAGCGCGCTGATTTGGCTGCTCGAGATAGCGAGAAAGTGTGAGAGAGCGCACGCGCTGAAGTTGTAGCTTGCAAGATTTGATTCCATGATCGACAAAGCTACTCCACGTCGTGGGTGATGTGAAAAACAAGAGAGAAGAGAAGAGAGGCGAGGTTGGCCTGTACTGCTTACACTGTATCTCATGAGAGAGAAAGAGAGAGAGAAGAGAGGCGATTAAAACAGGAGGTTGGCGTTTACTGCTTACAGTGTATAATAATCTCATGAGAGAGAGAGAGAGAGAGAGAGGGGGGGGGGGGAACAGATCAACAATCGGCTGGCAAAGTAGACGGGTCATGTCGGAGGAGGGGACAGCCGGGTGGAATATTGAATGTTGCTTGCTTGCACTTTGGGCGAGAATCCTGAGGAGCTGGCATTCGGCACACACACCAATTAGCATTGTGAGCTGGAGAATAAGGAGCTGCATATTAGCCCAGATGTCGCTAACAACATCGTTTGCTGTTGCTGCTTTTGCATCGTGTAACACTTTAAACTACTTCTTCTCCTTCCAACCATCATCTAGAGTCATCTTCAACAGTGCATGTCGTCTCATCTAACCAGCTATATAGTCTCCTGCACGCTAATTCACATCCTTCTTGCCCTCCTTCCTTTCGCAAACACCCTGCCTGATAGTTTTGCAGCTCCCTTCTCATGTCGAGCTTGGCACATCACCTCTCGTTGCTGCCCATCCTGTAGATCTCTAGTCGCCTTGTGCACTAATTTGCATTACCCTCCGTCGTAGCGTTCTATGCTTCTCCCGTCACTCGCACCTCCCTTCCTTCCTGCCCATCTCGACCCAAATTAGTCGGGCTTTCGAGTTATGGGTTTCGCCATACCGTTCGTGGGCATCCTCCCAAACTTGCTTCTCGTAGCCTCTATCTCGGTTGCAGCCGTGAAAGAGTTGGGTCACTCACTTCTTGAATTTTTCGGGGCTTTGTACCGAGATCCTGCGTGCGAAGATCAGCAATTTTGGGCTGTCCCAGATTCGAGTTTCAATTCCAGTGTGCGCTCTGGATCGCGAGCCTGTAGCTGTACAGAAGCCATCATGGAATCTCTGCCAAGCACGTCGTCTGCAATGCTTTCGGATAAAGACCAGGACACACAGTGTGCAGTATGCTTGAGCGAACTCGAGGGGGGACAGCAAGTCCGACAGCTACCGTATTGTTATCACATATTTCACAAGGATTGCATCGACAGTTGGGTGGGTTGTAAGCGGACGACATGTCCTCTTTGCAGAAGATCGCTTATAGCCGAGGACCTGGCACAGAGGCTGGACGAAAAGCTGACGCTAGAGCAAGATGACTTACCTTCATGGATTGATGATGAAGATCCAATCGAGCCTCCCTTCTTCTATATGAACACTGGACCTGGCGTTGCTGCAATCGGATTGTTCGCCTTTGTTTGAGTGAATGTTTTAGCTTCCTTCATCATCATTTAAAAATGGTCTTAAGAATCGTATCGTTCCCCTCTCTTTGATGAATCCTTATGAGTTTTCCTTGATAAATTTTTTTCTCTCATAGCCCCCCTATTTGGGTCTTACCCTCAAAATGTGTTCCTTCTACGGGATTGTTCGCCCTTCTTTGAATGAATGCTTATCAAATGTTTTAACGTCCTTCATCATCATATAAAAATGGTCTTAACTAAGCTTTACATAGTGTGGTGACTCATGATATTTCATGATGAGAGGATAATGTGATCAAGAGTGGAAGCTTTGTTCATAAGATTTCATTTTCATACACAAATCCAATATGAGAAAAGATCTAGTAACTTTTGCTTTGAGAAAAGATCTAGTAGCTTTTGCTATAAATTTAGTATGTATATACGTCACCACATTCTTTTACTAGTTTTTAGTACATGTGGTGAGTGAGATATTGAAATGCCAATGTACCCTTTTGTAGTGAGTGATTACAATTGAAATGCCAATGGACCCTTTTGTGGACTAAAATGCATTTGAAAACACAAAAAATGTTTGCTCGTTTCTTTTCAAGATTCCATTAAGAGCAAAAAGCACTCATGGCTTCTCCATGTCATTGCTTTGGTTGGGTACGTATGTCATTTCTTTGGTTTGGTACTCTTTGTGGTAGGTCCATATTTACTAAGAATCTTGCCTATGTGATCATTTGGTGAGCCATAATTTTGGGCTTCTACTAACACAATCATTTTATACCTAGGATGGCAACAACCCTTCAATGCATTACTAACAAAAAATGGTGCAATGGAGTCTTCAAACACACAAAATATTCAACATTGCATCATTTTTCTTTATAAAAAATTGGTTTTGATGTTGAAAGAGCATTTTGAAAGGCCATGAGCTTTTTCTTTCCACCCAACAAAAGTTCATTGTAATTGAAGTGTAGACTCACTGTAGTCTTCATGGACACTATCCTGCTCTGTATTCTCTCTCGCTACCATTTTAAAAAATTATGCTTCTCTATTTTCTTCACTCATGCTTTCCAAGACACTGTGATTATTTATGCACCTTTCTCATAAAATCCTCATTTTTTGGAATCCATTGTTTTTTCATATTTTTTCATATAGAGCATTATTATCCATAAAACCACCCCCTATTTTGTCTCTTGTCTCAATATAGCACAGTGCTTTAAAGGATAGTACTTTTCCAATTTAATCTTTGCTAACATTCACTACTTTGGCTTGCACCCAAAACTTTACATTTTTAGATTCATTATCAATTGCTACAAAATTTTTATTAGTATGTCTATTTTAGGTACAAAATCTCCTTGTAATGTTATTATAAGGAGATTATTATTATGATTATTATTATGATTATTATTAATGGTACAAAATCTCCTTATGATTATTATAGTTCAACAAAATGGCCTTGTAGGCAAAAAATCAACTCGATTTCTACATTAAGGGTTGGGCATTCATCATTGCCTCTATTTGGACAAAAGGGAATACACTACCTTTGGTAATTATTTTCTTGTATCAGTCTAAATTGCTTTATGAATTCTTTTGTTTTCTATGATAACAACGTTGCCATTTGTCAAGATTTGTGCTTTCTAATAATTTTCTCTTTGTATGCATGGAGGCATGCAACACACCTATTTGAACCCTTTCTATTATTCTTATATCCTTGATAGGGCCCAATTGGTGGCCCAAGTGCTTTGGTGAGATTCACGGCAATATGTAGTGTAGATCTTCATGTTTTGATTTTTTGTAAAATTAATAATATTTCTATTGCATTATTGGATTTTCATCTGTCAAGAATAAACAAAAATAATATTTATGGCCACATACCTTTAATGCTTCACAATATGGCTCGTCTCCCTCCCTTCCAATCATATAAATTTTGGCCTAGCCTTGAGCACTTTGTACAAGTGGGATTCACTTAACATATATGCATGCTTCCACATGCACGCATGACTCCTAGAAAAACAATTGCACAAGCATGAAGACCCTTTGAAAATTCTTGCACACTGTATACCCCTTGAAGTGTCCTTACTCTGCAATAGATGCATGGCAAGGCTCTTAGCCTTGGCCTGTTCGTAGGATTGCTATTTGTTCTTCAAAAAATATGGACATCTCCTCCTAGTACCGCATATGAAGAAAGAAATTATGCTCGAGTACCTGTGTAGGGAGCCAATGGTTGATAAAGATATCAATGCATGAGCTATGTGTACCATATTCTCCCTAAGAACCTACCACTAGCTCTTGGTGGCAGGTGAGGATGTCGCTAGTGAAATCCTCAATGGGATGAAAAGGCAATACACGAGAGGTCCTCCTCTTTTTTGGCGATGAGCATGCTCTCGCCTCTCCATGATTACAAAAACAACATAGGCACTGAGTGAGGAAGAAGACGATGGAAGGAAAGGCTGGGTAGCAGAGAAAATAAGCTGGTGCGACAGAAATAGAGCAAGTAGGAAAGGCGATGAAAAGTCTGGAGCTGTTGTAGATGATACCAAAGATGATGATGAAGAGGTAAGAATAATAGCATACTGAGAATGCAATTGAAGATGATAACTGGAGTCCCTAACCAAATGTAGTCGAACAAAATCTGCAACTAGATGTCCCGTCAGATCAATGGTTGCATGAGTCTCCCTTTCTTTAGCATGATGATTCTGCATTTTTGTTCCCACAACATTAAGTTTGCCACATGGTGGCATATGATGCATCTCCTCTATTGTTATCAAATAGCTAACTGGCATTCTATTTTATGTGAAATTCATCAAGGCATTGCCAACTAAGTGGTTCGTGTGTGAGTTATGTTTGCCCAAAGAACTCGCTGCTTGGTATGGCTTTACTTCTCTTCCATTGTATAGTTTGAAGAACACATTGCCTTGTAAATCTTTGAGCTAAACTATCCCATTGTCAAAAGCTTCAACTAGCCACAGTAGGGTCCATTCCAACCCAACTTGAAATTTGTTTTGATAGTCCTCAAGTTAGCATTGTAGAGTAACACGAGCATACCTTCTTCAAATGCTTAGGCACATTGTGCCCATCATGCCATGCCTTTCTCCTGCACTATATTACCAACTATGACTAGGCTGCTCGAAGCCGTATCTCATCCAGGTGGCTTAGCTGATGCAATCGCCCCTTGATTGCTTTGACTCATCCAATAGCAATTTGAAGACTCAGAATAACAAATTCTAAGGCAATAAATGCTTCCAAGCCAAAGGCCATATGAGAGGATGTAATATTGGTAGTCACCTTGTAAGCAGTCCTATAGGCCCACAAAGCATAGTGCAGTAATGTATCCCATTCACCCTTAGCTGATTGTACCATCTGACTGCATCACATCATTAAGGAAATGTGTACCTTGGTCACTGACAAGCTGCAAAGGGAATCCATATCTGCATATGATATTCTAAAAAATGAACTTAGCAGTGCTCTGAGCCGAGTTATCTTGGAGTGCCTTAGCTTACTTAGTAGCATAGTCAATGGCTACCATAATGTTTTTTTTGTTTACTAAACCTGGCGAGCTTGAAAAGACCAACAAATTCCAAACCCCATCTTTGAAAAACTTCCCATGGACTAGTGGGTTGCAAGGGCATAGACTGATGATGAGCCAATAGTCATCCAGTGTGTTGATAGACATCACATGGCATGCACTTAGTTTGAGCATCCTTAAACAAGGTTTCTTACCACAACCTTACCTACAAGACTTTTCTAATAGTTAAGTCCCCTTGAAAATGTCCTCCTAGTGGATTTGAGTGAGCTTATTGTAACACAACAGCTCACTTCTATGGTAAAACCCATCTACGAAGAACTCCATCTGCACACCGTCGATACATTTGTCCACTGATCAAGGTGTTTTTCCAAGCCTTCAAGGCCAGTTGCATGTGCTTACTCCAAGGCATTGTATCAAGAAACGTGTCTTTAGACAAATAATCCATCAACTCAGCATACTCATTCTCATAATAATCCATTGCAAAGAGTTCAGCGTCTGGGAGCTCCATAGTAACTCCTTTGTATCCTCGGGTGTAGGTAACCTACACAAAAAGTCAAATTTGACATAGTTCTTACCTGGTTTATGTATAATTTTAAAGTTGAACTCTTGGAGTAGAATCATCCAGCAAACAAGACGTCCTTGAATGATAGTCTTGGTGATAAGAAAAGCAAGGCTTGATGGTCAACATAGAATACAAAAGGAATTTTGAGTACATAATGACTTAGTTTTGCACGCTAAATATCATTCTCAAAGCTTCTCAAAAGGATTTTTTGAGTACATAATGACTTATTTTTTCACACTAAATATCATTCCCAAATCTTCTCACTTGGTAGTGCTATAATTGGGCTTGATAGGTGTTGATAATCAACTAGCATAATATACTAGATAATCCAATCGACCATTTGGCTTAGCCAAGAGAATGCCTATGACATATCCAGAAGCATCTATATGCACACAGAAGCATACGTCCCACCTTGAACATTGTAACATCTAATTCAAGAACTGTAACCTCAAAATGAGAACTCTAGGGGAATCTTTCAAAGAGTCCCTTCTTTTCATGTGAATTTTACTTTTTTTTTTTTAAAGATGGCCATTTTGCACAATGTCTTTTGACAAAAGACATAAAACCCTTTTTTTTTTTAAAATCGAGAACGATAAGTTTCAAAAAATAGGTATGAAAACCTTTACTTAGAATACAAAATCCACATAAAATACAATAATGTCTCAAAACCATTACAATATGGACCTATACATCCAATGCAAATAAAAGGGCCATGGCATGACATATTTCAAAAGTCTAACATGCTAGAAATTACATTGCTTCACAAATATACATGCTATTGATTCTACAAAGAATAGTATTCATCCTCAGATCCTATACCTTCAAATGCACTAGAGCTAAATCTTTGTGGGGTAAAAGTTGTAAGAGCCTTTCTCCTCCAAGCTATCCACTAGAACATTCCCTGAGTCAACCTAGCCAAGTGGAGATGCCACCCTCTTTCTTGCATGGCGTGTCTTGGCTTTAACTTGTGCACTACATCCAATCAATGTCTTTGGAATCTTTCGGGATAATGTTATGTATTGTGTCGCTTTGGCAATTGCCTTGCTTGTCTTAATTGAAATGCACATACCAAAATGTCCAACCCAAGTGCTCAGTCAATGATATCATCTACCAAGATCTACCTTGCTTGCTTTATGCAACCAAGCTATATGCTTGGCCAATGATATAATTCACCGAGTGAGCCAAAACCTTTAAAAGCTCTAAATTATTTGGGGAAATTTTTAAATTTTTTGTAGATACATATTTTGGTACTTTTGACATCAGAAATGAGCTTGGTGTGATATAATGGAGGCCCTTTTTAATTTATAGGCATGGTGTTTGAAAAATGTATGAATTCTATAAGTTTTTAGTTTTTGGCTATGCAAAATATAGCTTTTTTTTTTAAGTTATAATTTTAATCAATTTTTTAGGGAATCTTAAAACGGGTACCAATGTTATGTACGTGAAATAGATGTTACACTGTTCTTGGTTGCCTTAGAATAGGAGTAGCCATTGCTCTGCTCTTCAATTCAAGAATACCACAGTCAACTCGGCATTCCACTCAAACTTGGCATCTTTCTTTGTTAACTCATACAACAAAACTGCAATCAAGGTGGCTCCCCCCAAGCCTAACAGTTGCGAATGCAATTGAGTTGGATCTGAGGCTGTTGTATAGCTTTGATCTTACCTAGCTCAGTTCTTATGCCATCTTCAAAAATTACATGTATTTTGCCTCGGACATAGAATACACTCTTAGCTAGGTTCAATGAGATATCGTCTTGTCTGTGCCTCTAAAAGACCTTTTGTAGGTACCCAAGATGATCTATATCTAAAAAATAAACATAGAAGCCATCTAAATAAATAGCAATGAGCTCGGTGAGATAGGCAATCTTAGACCGATCTTCTGAAGCGACTGTGATTTGGTTATAGCCACTGTAACCATCCATAAATGAGTACATCTCATATCCTACAGCTTGATCCAAGATTCCATTACTGAAGGGTATAGGAAACAGATCAGGGCTAAGCATTTAACTTCCTGTAGTCCACACAAACTCAAAGTTGATCCAATTTAGCTCTTATCTATTTAACGCTATATTAGAGAATTTGGGAATTTCCCAAGTCCCACTTTTAAATAGATTTGAAGATTTGACCATGTGGCTAAAATCTTAACCTTGAAAGTGGGACTTGTAAGGATTCCTGAATATAGTGTTTAGGGGGTATTACACTTTCATGTAAGAGCTTGAGAATTTCACCATGTGGCCAAATCTTTACCTTTTGGGGATTCCCAAACTATTTGGAAATTTCCAATTCCCTAAAAGAGTGTTAATTTTGGTGTAGTTAGGATTCATTCTGTACCTTTACTATTAAATCGGCTTAGCATTTGGCACCAAAGGCATCTTGTGTTGACATAACTCAGGAGGAACTCCTCATAGGTCTATATAATTCCATGCAAACACATCCTTGTATCTGATGAGTATATCTCTTATCATCTCAAGTTGTTCAGAAGAAAGATTAGCACTTACCGCTACCATGGTAGGGTAGTCTTCTATTCCTAGGTTCAGTTCTTGTGATGTCTCTTAGTACCAAGTTTAGTGATAGTCAGTGGCATCTCTACAATCTCTTGTTCCCCTTCAATATCTTTAGTAAAGTTACTCAAAAATGGATCTTTTTGCTTGGCAATGTGTTCATCTTTTAACTTCTATATCTGCTATCACTTGGAAAATGTCAATCTTGCCCATAAGTAGGATTTGTAACTCCATCGATCATGACTCAACATCTTGAGTAAATAGATCTATGACCTCCAAATTCTTTGGGTGACAACTCAGAATCTTCTCAGGGTTGGTTGATATATACACATCTATTTTGATGATCATCTCTTCTGAACCCCAGTCATGGAGTACTTTTGCACTCTTCAGCTAAGGTCATCCCAATAGTATTGGATAAGCATGATGTTCCATGGCAATCACTATGAAGCTAACTGTATAAAATATGCCAACTATACAACTATAGAAATGACCACATCCTGCAACATACCTTTGGGGTCAACTGGTCGTTGATCTTCCATGCGCACTCAGAAAGGTGATGGCTTATATGACTTGAACTTCATTCTCTAAGCAATCTTTTCATAAATGTGTTCACTCCTGAACCACCATCCAATATTACTCTCAGTATGGTTTTGTTTCTTAACCTTGATGGTAATCACTGGTACTTCCTCATTAACTCTATCGGACTATCAATCACATGTATAATGGCTAAGTATTACACCTCTTTTGGTTGCTTAGATGATTCCTTGATCTGCTATGAGTAAAGAAATCACGATAGTACAAAGCTATTCGCATTAACTAGGTGAATGTCAAATTGACTTGCATATTCTTAAATATTTCCCATGCTCGGGCTAGCTTTGTGCTAGATTCTTGTGAAGCACTCAATTTTGTTTCATTTGCATTAGATTTTGAGGATTCTACTCTTTCAGTAACATATTGTTGAGTCTACTTGGGCATCTCCCCACCACTGTTGGAGTTTTACCTTTCAAGTCCTTTGCAATTTTGGCTACCAACTCCTTTTGAGCCTTCCTATGTCTTTACTTGAAGCATATATTTCTTCCTTTCCATGTTAGTTTTGAGAAATTTCAAATGTTCAATCCATATTGGAAAGTCAAAAAGCATATGATTCTCTTTGCAATAGAAGCACTTGATCTTAGACGGATTGCTCTTCTCCTTACCATTCTTACCTTTGTCCTTCTACTCGAGATGCAGTAGTTTACTGCTTGGTGGTTGAGCATCGGTCGCCACTTCGTTTACTGACACTTGCTGATTTTAACCATTGAACCAACAATCTGATTCATCATGCCCAAATTTGTTGCAAGTGTTACAATACTTAGTCTTGCATTCCTCTTCAACATGTCCACCTCTAGAACACTTGTTACACCATTCCTCATTGTTAGCTAGCTTACCTCGAATGCCCAATTCTTTGAATGCCTTCTTTAACTCGGTTTTGAGATTGTCTTTCTTTGCTAGTGTCTCCCTTGGTATCACTATTAGCATCTTTCTTCTTTGCCTTCTTCTTCTTTGCCTTGTTCTTCGAGCCTTCACTTTTCTCCAAAGCAACAGCTCGGTCTAGTTCTTCATAGGCTGTAGTCAGATGTACTACCTCTTGCTTGCACAAATCTACCTAGGTGCAACCCGTGATCAACCAGGCTTGCATAGACTTGCCGTTCGGAATCGTGCTCAATTGATTGATGAGAGCTTGCATTCTCATAACTGCCTTCATGTGGGTGAGGTTGCTCTAGACTCTCCCTCAGTTGGTTAGTACTATCTTTAGGCCTCAGAGGTACAATTTGATATATGCCTATTGGTCAAGTAGAATTTTTATCTAATATGAGAGTAACTCATGCAGATTTCCTTATTTGCTCCACGTTCACCTCGGATATTTGGTGGTAGGATGTTGCTCTTCCTGTCGATTGGTTCTTTGACCATCAACTATAGTAGCTGGACTTCTACCTTCATATCTTTCTGAAAGCAATTCCGCCGAAATGACAATTGAGTACTATCAAAGACACTCTCTTTGTTCTCTGAGTTGGTCTTCTCGTTCATTCTAATGTTTCACTGAGAAAATAACCATCTACTCAAAATCTAAACTCTCGTAAATGAGTGCGCGGACTCCACTTACCATGACAAACCTTCATCAACCAATCTTTTGGGTTGCCTCAACCTTACACCCAAAGCCTAAAGAAGCACAAACACTTGCTTACAACACGTTAGAGCTTTTAGGAAGAGAAGAACTCAAGAAGTCACCACATAGTGTTTAAAACAACTCAACAACTTCAAACGTAATCAAACTAATGCTGAGAATCACAATGTCACTGTCACCTCACTCGTATTTCATGCCTCAACCACCAAGTCATAGCTATGTAGATTGTGGATCATCAACATTCCATGACATGAAAGCACCATGCAAGACAACCACAAATCATTGCAAATTTGAGATTGTAGCACAATTTTCCTTTATTCCAAGTTACTGTGCATCCTAACCACTAAACAAAAGTTTACAGAGCTAGAGACGACGATTGGATTGTGCATGAACACAGACATCCAAAGACAAAAATTGAGTAAGCATAGCACAAAACCTAAAAGATGTCAACCAATTCACAACATTAATTCAACAAAAGCCAACCTCCAAATCAAAACACAAGTTTCAGTTGGCCTAGCGACCCTTATTCCCAATTTCTCTCAAACACCTACGTACCACAAGTCAACAATTGCACTAACATATCATTCTGTCTCTTGGCAATCCTGGTCCATTTTGGGAATACCTTGCTTGAGATATAAAACAATTCTAGTAGTCACTTTACTATTTGGGCCTGTTTCATGCAGAGCTTGCACAATGGAATGTCAAAGATCAAAGCTCAGAGCCTATTGCCAAATTTGAACATATGAACGAACATACACTTCAAGTTTCAACTTACCCTCCCTATATGCTTGCTGAGTCACAACCTTGAACGCCTTTTTCAAGGACCATTTGCAAGCCCTCTGTATGACTCCTTCTTAACGAAGATTCAATTCTTCTCTGATTCCTTTGTAGCATTGAATGAAAGAGGGACCCTAATTGTTCTTTGAGGGCTAGAACACTTCATAGACACCATGCTTGAAGTTGCTACCACACGTTCAATACTTGCACATGCATCTAATACGTTACTCTATGAATAGGAAGGCTGATAAAAATATATGGAAAAAGGAGCACCCATACCACCTTCTATCTCGTGTTCATTCATTTTTGATTTGAGTATCCCAAGACTACTGAAATCTAGGTGGAGTCTAGGTGGCATGCACCGTTTTCTTCTCCATGGTCCTACACACGATCAATGTTTAGTATCATCGAAGTACATGCGAATACTGAACTCATACTGAAGAACATAAAAATCAAAGTACAGCTCACACCAGACATAGCATCATCAACTCATGCATTGGATTTCTTGGTGTCACCAAATTTCATGAGCTTTGGACACGCCAAACACAACCAACTATGAACTCAAAAATAAAACAAAGGAATTCAAGAATGGAAGCATGCATGACCTTTGTGAAAGTTGCTACTTCCTATGTCCATAAATTTGCACATCCATTCATGTGTCACTGGTTTGGATTTTGCACCACTGAGACTGTGATATGAGAGGAGGATCGTCAAACAAGCACTGAAAATGCAAACACTGTTATATCACAACACAACACCACGAGGCCACAACAAATCACCAGCAATTGTACCATTCATGGTTGTGACACAGTTTGACCATCATGCAGATCGCTACGAAACACCAACAAGCATTACACAAACCACCTTGGCCATTTAATCGAGCGACGAAATAGAGCTATAGGGACATGAAAATTTGAAGGAGTTAAACAAGATGAATTGCATTCAAGAGGCCTGCCTAGTTCAAGGAAGAGGACAGGAATTGTCATTTGTTGAGCATGCTCTTGGGATTGTGGTGTACACCAAAGAGTGATCAGACCAGTAAATGTACTTGGAGCCATGTATGGTCTATTTGTTGGGTTGTCATGGACCCAAATTTGGTCGAGGTTGGACCCATGAATTATTGTCGGTTGTGTGATTAGTTGGCACATATTATGGTTTTGCATGAAGTATCGAAGTGTTTTGAGGTTGTGGCTAGGATTTTTCTAACAAATACTTAAATTCCCAACAATGTAGGTCGAGGTGTTTAGCTTCACATGGAGCATCGGGCCATTAGCATTGGCTTTAGGTGATTTGTATATGTTGTGATTGTAATGGCATTATAGTGCAAGTTATTGAATGTGGTCAGCAAACATTCGAGACCTTGTTCAAGGAAGAATTATTTTTGTACCAATGCAATGCCTTCATTGTAGTAGGTACCCACCCCTAGACTTTTCATACCACACACATGGTGATAGCCTATAATAGAAGCTACTTCTCCCTCTTTAGTGCGGGGCTCTTGCAAACACAAAATACATGCAGTGTACGGGAGGACATTATGCCTGCCTTGTGTGCATGGAATGACCTTCTATACAATTGATTGCAAGGAGAATGTGTTGTCATCCATGGAGTTGAAGTCTACTTGTTAGATTAGCCATGCACGTGTGCTTCATAGCCGCTCAAGCTCTTGGAAAACTAAGTAATTGACTTTGATGTTCCTTTGCTCCAAAGGGCCGAGCATGTACAAGTTTGCTGGGTCACGTAGTCAAGAGAGCATTGTGAAGACAAGCTAGTGTACCTTTATCTTGAAAGGTTGAGGGGAGTCCATTGAAAGACCTTGTGCATGGTGTATTGTTCGTGCAACAATTCACTATATTGGGAATTGGGGCCTGCAAATTGTGTTGAGATGATTTTGCCCAATTTTTAATTTGTGTGTGATTTGCAAGATTGGGTTCCAAGACATTGGAAACCCTTATTTGTAGAGGAAGTGGTGATTTGCTTGTGTTTGTTTGACCATGTTTGGATTTGTGAACTCAACCCAAACAATTAGAGGCTTGTTGGCCATGGATGCGTCTTTGAAGATGGCACCTACTCCATTGACAAGGCCATCTGAAATGTCGAGCTTGCCTGGGCAAGTCTTGACAATGATGCTGGGTTTTAGTTGGAGCTCTTTGTGCAAACCTCCAGTCGATTTTGGGTCCAATGGAATTCTTATTGTTTTGCCACATGTCTTATGCCTAACATCTTTTCCCTGTATGTAATGTGGACTTTTGAAAAAACACGGTTATGTTTGTCCTTCACAGTTCACTGCATTTGTATAGAACAGACATGCACTTGTTCTACAATAGGCAGAGGACGGCAGTACAAGGTGTTCATTTTTTCAATGTCGTGCATAGTGTGAGCACCTATCTGTACAAGCAGTTTAGCTGGCCAAGGAATGTATTGTCGTGTTGATGCATAGGCATGTCGAGCTCGTAGTACCTAACGTTGTCCAACTAAATGGAAGGGGGCATTGCTAACGCTGAAGGTTTGCATGAGAATATCCAATTATCCTTTGTAGGGCTAGCAAGTCTCCACACAAGAGTATGTCTACGCCTCCAAGTGGCTGCAAGTGATTGTGTTTGATTTCACCCATACGCATGTCGGCCTATCAACAAAATCTCGTCAAACACAATTAGCTACAAGTCCTTGTACAAGTGATAAATCGTTTGCAATTTATCTCTAGCAAGGAAAGCCTTGCCAATGTAGGCCAAGAGAAAAACTTTTTGCAAGTCTATGTCGGTAACTTGTTCGTGCAAATAGTGTTGTAGCAAGGCTTGCACCACCAACAGTAGCATGAATATTTTGCATGTACTAGCACTGGCTGACACGAATAAGCACAAGGGCTACTTTGCATCCAAGTGCTTCTTAATAAGTACACTTCAAGAAGTAGTCATTGAGCGGAGTTCAATTTGTGTAATTCACGGTGGAACTCAAAATTAGGCATGAATGTGAAAGTGAAGTTACCAGGCATGTGGTGTTGCGGTTAATTCTACCAAGTGCCTCCATTTTTATTCGTAAGTCAAAGTCGTTGTTAAGGGCCAGCTAGTTGTCAAGTGAGGTCATGGACAATGAGAGTGTTCTTGGGCTACTTGCATCGCAATGAGGTAAAGTGTCTCTAGTGAATTTTTTCCTATTAGTATCAATTGTTTGCTGTTCATGGGCATACAAGTCATGCCATGTAGGGAAAGTGTCATTCGTGTTGGGCTCCTCACCACCACTAAATGGCAAGTATAGCAATCATAGTTCTTTGTAATGGTTTTTGGGGTCTTAGGCCTTGCTCTGTAATTGTTGAATTACACAACTCTTGGTTATTTTCATTTCTTTATTGCGTGAGCACCTATGATGTACATACTAGCATACTCAGCCAATCACACCTTGTGCAACTCAGATGCCCTTTTCTTGTACTTTCGAACTACGTCGAGGAAGAAAATGTATGTGCTTTGGGGGTCCAAAAACAGGTGCTTTTTCAATCCACAACAGAATCGTGATCATGCTGGCTCCCTATGTTTTGAAACTCAGTGGACAAAGAAGAATTCAACTCATGTGTACTATTGAGAGTTGATGTTGACACATGCATTGCGAACAATGGTTTGAACTTATGAAGGCAAGCAAGCAATGGCTCCCAGTTTTTCTTTGCAGCCGAAAAAGTCACGAGAAAGGTAGGAAGGCCTAATTGTCTTAGCATTGCAAAAAGGTTTTTCTTGAGTTTATGCTTGTAGCTAGCTAAAGTGCTTGGGTGGCCATAGAAAAATGTTGGGAAAGCAAGCTACTCGCAATGCTTTCTTTGGAAATACTCAATGGTGTGAAACCCTCAGATGGTGCATAGTTAATTATCTTGTCCTCGAAGTCCACCACCTATTGTGTTGTGTATATGCCATGGACAAGAGAATCCATTAGGATGTCATCTTCTGGCAATTAGGGATAATCTCGATCCACTAGTTCAATGCCACTTTGGCTTGCCGTGGCTTTAATGTGCTCATCCCACAAGTGGTTCCATGTCATGCTGTACTCTTTGTATAAAGGTGTGTCCAAGAGTTCATTAAGTGCCCTAACAGTGAGAGTGGGTTAGACAAGACCACACATGGGATTGTGCATGAACTCAAGCTTGTACTTCAACGCAACCATGACCATTGAACTTTCACTCACAAAATGCCAGAGCACATGCTGCACCCTATCAATGTCGGTGAAGACATTCACGATGGTACCATGAAGACCATACTACCCTTTGTACATTAACTTATGAATTTGGGCGAGCAGTATTCTAATTGCACAATTAGTCATGCTTCCAAGTCATTGAGCATGCTGGTGTGCTTTCTTTGCAGTTGCAATAGCATGTTTTTCGACGTGTATTTGGGCACTTTGCTCTCGCAAGTTCGGCCAAGGCACAATGTACATACAAGACTAGGTGACTTGTGGGCCATTCAAGGAATAATCTCATGCAAGACCATGAAGTCCCTTGTTGCGATGGTGGTGCATCGCATCTTGCTCCTGAACTCTAGGACTCCACAACAAACACAAGAAAATGAAGTCGTATCTTGAATGCTCTTTAAGTACCTTGTCACCACACCATTGTTTATTGTGGTGGCCTTTTTGGAAGGGCGAGTTGAGTGTTGTTGCTCGAAGCATTCTTGGGTGCGGTAGGTTTGTGGTGGCAGTACGCAAGGCACCTAGATGCCAAAAGAAGTGTGCTTGGAGAATGTCCCATCGAGTGCCATAGCATTCCTCTTTTTGTATGTTTTCTTGACAATGGCTTGCATTAAATACTTGCATTGCGAGGACATGCCCAAGTAACATGTGGCAATGTCTTTTGCCAGTGCGTGTGGCATGCTTCTTATCAAAGACACCAATGTGTTCTCATGCTCAACATCCATAGTATGCAATCATGCTTTTGTTTCCTCCTATGAAGTGGTGTTATCTCCGCGAGACTAGCTAGCTCATCCATAAACAAAGTGTTTGCAATTGTAGTGTCATTGCTTACCCTCAACACAACAAGTGTTCCTAAAGTGTCTTGGCAAATGACTTAGAAGGAACATTGCAAGGCCGTGCTTGCATGAAGAAGGCAATCATCAATCAATGCACATGAGTTTGAAATGTTCTTAAGTATGAGGACCATATGCTCGAGTTCTATTGTGTTTGGATACATTTCTAGCATTTTTCACAAGTAGGTGCCTTAGTGCAAGGTGGGTGTGCAAAAATGGACTCATACAACATTTGCACAAACATTTTGTACGTGTGACAAGGGAAAATTCAAGCAAACATAGAAGCAAGTCCAAGTTTTTTTGGTTCACTTTTTTGAACATGGTGTGTTTACTAGTGTCCTAGACTTGGATGTCCACCTACTCACTCCTTGTGTGGATGTGTATAAGGTGCTTGCATGAAGTAACAAAACAAAGCAAAAAACACAACTACTCAATTGGAAGGAGCATAGTGAGAACCATCATATATGAAAAGAATATACGTTAATACAAAGGATTTTCATGCGTTTGGCTTGAACGCCACGAATTGTTGACCATATCTATTGATTGTGAAGCTCCCAGTTGGCTTAATACCAAGGAGCATGGAGTGTACACAAAAAACACCCTCTATGTACAAGTCCAAGAAAGGCATTTTGAGGTCTAGCAAAGCATCCACGTGAGCACCACAAATGGTTACCGTCAAGTCTGATCCATTGCGAAGGTAGATGCGGCCTTTGAGCAACGAAACCTTGACGATGAACTGAATAGAGGTGCAAGTGTAAAAAAGGGTGTGCAGGATCACGACCAACATGTGTCCCAATACAAGCATCACACTGGAGCTCCACAAGCTACTTGAGGTTCGTGAAGTGCAACATGCCTGCTACCTAACAAAGCACATAAGATGGTGTTAGTATGCAATGCATGCACAAAGAAATACAAAAATATAGTAAGAGCTTACTCTTTAGCCATAACCAAGTTTAGACACTGGGGTCACGAACACTTGTTGGAGCTCCTCTTTCTTTTAGCCATCTGGAATCTTTGCAAGGATGGTGAAATCATAGAAACCCAAGGTGTTCTTTTTGCTGTCACGTAGAAGACATTTTTAAGAGTGTACATGATAATTCCATCATCATTGTACTCTTGCACCAAGCATGTGAGGATGTTTTTCCTTTCCGAGGTGAATGATAGCTACAAAAATAAGAAAGGGTGAGAATCTTGAAGAGCCATGTGGCATCCCAAAGGCAAATAAGTGTGAAGAAGCTTACAACTGTGCGGTCTTCATCACACGGGTCATCTACCACAATTATTTGGTATATTGCACCACTTTCGCCATCTACTTTTATGACAATAATGCTTATAGTGGCCATGACAATTGAAATCGTGCCTTGCTTCATCCTTATTGTGGAAGATGCATGAGGTGCAAACTCGGCTATGGATGATTCAAAGACAAAGTGAATGTTGCCCTCAAATTCTTCGGCCTTCACCACTAGTATTGTTGCATCGACATACAAGGAGAAGTAGCAACTACCTCCCTCGCCTTGACCTTTCTTGCATGCAACCGCGCCCTCGATTCGTGTAGAAAGAATCGGGCACCAAGACGTCCTTGTATTTTTGGACAAATGCATGGGGGACAATCAAAGGAATAGTCTCACAATTGTGCTTGTCGATGAAATCAGCACATAGGTGTGTCGTGAATGTGGCATTCTTCGCCTTGAGGGTGTCATACTTCACAAGGATCTTTCCTTCGAAAGCAAACATATGTGTGATGGTATCAGTGATTTAGCTAATACAAAGAACATGCAAGCTATTTCCACCTCCTATGAACTTATTTAAGGCAGGCACTAGCGCTTTCTGCTCTACTATAGCCACATGACTCTCGCTTGAGAATGCCTCGTGTGCATCCAAAGGTTGCTTGACGTCATTTTGTTTTTTCAATGATGATGACCTACTTGCTGCAATAATTGATGAAAAAACATGTCAAATAAATTAATTTAAAACTGCAATATGCACATTAAAACTAAAGTTATATTCATTTGTGATGAACATTTCTTTGGGCTATCTGTAATTCGCTCTTATTCATGATGGCTTGTTAGTTGTGAATATATATTTGAGTTACAATGTATTTGCATCAACTAACCAATATATTCATTACATGCAACGCTGCTTCATTCAATTTTACAAGAATGGATAACCAATTTAAATTCTCACGATTTCCCAAAGCTTGAAGCAATTAAAATGAAAACATGCAGGTTGGCTTCACAAGCCCGGCAAACTCCTGTAAGGAGATAACATCAAAGTATTTCCATGACATTGGAGTGACAAATGCCTGGCCCAACATGAAGCAAAAACTGAACATGAAACTTAATTCACTAAAAAATCTGTAACTAACAAAACGTTATGCAATCTTCTCTCACAGTTTGATTTGTCATCATAAATAAAACTTTAATGTGCTGTGTGAAACAGCGAGAGCAACCATTAAATTTGAGGCAAATTGTTATCATAGTTTAATTCACTGCCCGAAATACCACACAGTCGCTGCATATACCCAACATCGAAATGTTTTCATTCCCCTCCCATCCTTAAACGTTCGAGCGCCCAGCAGACCCAACCACTAGCATTTTGTTGATCTAAAAGTTCTTATCAAACGACAGCACGAATTCCTTGCAAACATTGTACGTGTAGCAGTACCAACACAGCCTACTATTGCCTTAAAAAGCCTGCACAAGTATTCAAAACCAGTGTTAAACAAACAAACGTTCACAAATGCTTCACACAAAAGAAAATCACAATACCTTCTGCATACGCCTCATGAGCATCCGCCTCGAATGCTTTACGAGGGGAACATTTGGTGTCCTTGTTGATTGCAGAATTTCTTAGTTTAGGAGGTCTACCACCACAAGACAGAAGAATGGCTGAACTAAAGGTTGATCGATGGAGTTCCTTTCGCTTCGTATTTCTGCTCTAGCAAAGGTGTTAATCGTGTCAATGGCCTTGCCTTTGCACAAATCCACTCGTTGTCACTTACGCAAGGCTAAAGTATCGCATGAAAGAATACCATTCATGACGGACATGTTATCGTCGCTCGTCTCCAGAATCACCTTACCACTAACATGTTTCAACATCTTTGCACCCGTGGTGGCAAACCACAACAACTGCACATTAGAAATCGAATAGGACAGAGAATCAATCCCTTTGGAATGTGTTATTCCATGTGTCCATGGATTCAGGCGAACCCTCCCTTGTAGCCATGGAATCCCCAGAAACGTGACACCGAGCAGTAGACTCTCCCCTAAATTCACGCTTTGCCATGACGAAAAGTAGAACAACATCAAACAAAGCTTTGTCAAATAGCTCTAATACACCTTTTGGAGTCATCCTTCTCTTATAGCCAGCCACCACGAACACGAAGAAGTGCCTCACGAGTACCTTGCATGCAATTACAAGCTTAGTAGAAGAAATCCCTACAATTACCAACACAATCTCCATCCAGGCACCTGCTCACCACATGATAGACCTCAGTCGAAGACTCTAACATGCTCTACAAGGGAGTTTTCCACTACTATGAAGAGGTGGACGGCGGTCGTAAAGTGCATGCCAGAACAAAATCCACGCACATCAAATTGGCAGTTTCCAAAGACCTTTTGCCTCCACCCGCTTCCAAATTCCATTCTGAAGAGTTTCTCACAAGTCGCCGCTCTCGGAGGACGACGACCAAAGACCATGCAATTCGTCGTTCCTTTCAAAATCCATAATAAAGACCAACAACCCTAATTTGGCGGCTCACACGTCACTCACTCCACCCCACCAATCCGTAATTAACACGCAACCAAGCATCGACAATATCACAAATATTATTTAACATAGAACCTTCACTGGGCGTGTTTCCACGTGCCATGCGTGCGCGCACCCAGTGCGTGACAATGATGGATTGGCCACCGGTGGCCAATCCAGCCCATGGAGGCAAGGGCTGATGCATCTGCACACCGATGCTTGAACTTGTCGTCACAGGCCTATGCATCCATGGGCTGGTGCGTTTACGCACGGATGCCTGAAGTTGTCACAAGCCTATGCGCCCAGGTATCGCACCCACATGCACGCAGGTTGCATGGAAACAGGCCCCATGGCAGGCTAACAAGAGGAGGTGAACAACCCGATTGCAGAAAATCGAAAAATTCAATTTTCGCGTCTGGGGGCTTTGTTTGGAAAAATTCAATTAGAGCATGGTAATAGAGCATGAGAGATGGGGGAAGGGGTAAAAGGGGGGGAGGGATAATCAGCCACGTGTCCCTTCTGAACTTCTCTGACACCGACTTGCTGAACAATAAAAGACTCGCAAATTTTGCATCTGCCATCGCAAACCAACCTTGTGCCCAACTAGAAGGCCTCATGATCAGACAGACTCATGGCTATGGAGCCAGTAAGCCTGGTGATCAAACAACCTTATAGGGTAGAGAAGCCGTGAGGAGAGGAGGAGGCAATTAGCGGCAAATGTCTAACATTCATTCACCAGGGTGATTGCGGGTAGGAGGTGGAAGGCAGGGGATGTCGAGCAGGATGAGGGATGTTGAGCAGGGTGAGGAGGGTGATGTCCAGCACCTTCGAGGGTGAGGGATGTTTGCCAAGAAATCTATTGCTCCCTAAAGCTATTCCGCCAGTGTTTTCGACGAGAAGAGCTTAGATTTCAGGCCAGAGGTTTTGAGCTCCTAATCGACACACCTAATGATTGCAGGAAGAATGGAGGGACAGTTGCTTGCTGAGTGGAGGGAGTGAGAGAAGGGGAAGGGGGGGGGGGGGAGCGGGTGATACGTAGCGAGTGACCGAGGGGCAAAGGTAGGGTCATTAAGAAAAAGGGGAGCTCATTTTGGGGCCTTTTACGGTTTGGAAAAATAAGCTCTCAACCAATCAATAGAGGGCCAACGTAACGTTGGAAATTCACGAAAATAAGAGAAAATAGAAAAAAAAAACAATACTTTATGTAGGTACAAGCGTGCTACATTAATGCGGAGATTGGTTTTTTATTCTCACAAGATCTTTGGACAAGAAGATAGAATCTAGTCTGACATTTTATCTGACAAGGGCCTTCCCGCTTCCACCTTCCTTTGAACTTTGAAATGTTGTGCCGCCTTTCCTTCGAAAGGTCTACCATTCTACACCACTGCCTCATTGTGCAGCAGCCTCTTCTTTTCCAAAACTGCTCCCTTGATCCTTTTTGGCATAGAGTAAGATGTTTCTTGTCAACTGTCTATCTGCCCACTTTCTCTTTCTTGAAACTTCAATTTGTTATCTTGTTTACATTACTTTGCTATTGTTACAGATTCAAAAGGTCTCCATGGTGAATAAAAACCATGGTCGTTCTTGTGGAAGATGCTCTGTGGATGATAATGCTATGAAGGCAGAATTATACCACACATCCTTACCCCGTCGACCTGCTTCTTCTATTTCTTCGGTAGAGAATTCAAGTACAGTCAAAACGGAAGGAACTTGGGAAAGGTTTAGTGTTTCGAAAGGAGCATCGGTGCTCATGCAACCTAGCAAAAGAAAAAGACCCCAGACAAAAAACATTTTCTTGGCGTCATGGAAGGGAAGAGTACGAGATTTTAAAATCACCAGAAGGAAGATATCGGTGAGAGAAGTTTTGATTTAGCATGTGTACATGCATAAAGAACTTGTCTTGCGAGACTATCCAAATGATCTTCCACAACACAGGCCTAATTGTATATTTTTCTATTGTGGTTTTTTTCTTTACGAGGTGTATGGACTTTTAAGATGAAGCTTTCTTTCTTTGCTTATTGACATTCTTGTGTTGTTTTATTTCAGATTTATACCCTTCATCGTATGAGACATGGCAAAACATTGATTGTATTCTGGGATTTATAGATGTTCTGCATGGATCGATAGGAGAACAACAATACCAAGGTCGATGTGCAACAGAGCTAGCTCAATCGGGTATATTTTTTACTGATCATTTTTATCAGTTGTTGGACAATGCTAACACACATGGTGTGTTAAGGAAACAAGACCTTCCGGCATGGAATTCAGTGGATTGGCCTCACCCACATTCTAGTGTTACAGAGGCATATAGGGCCA
This sequence comes from Dipteris shenzhenensis, assembly GCF_047967505.1. Taxonomy (NCBI): domain Eukaryota; kingdom Viridiplantae; phylum Streptophyta; class Polypodiopsida; order Gleicheniales; family Dipteridaceae; genus Dipteris; species Dipteris shenzhenensis. The sequence continues at coordinate 46,823,967 of NC_141619.1, read as the reverse complement.
AGCTTTTCAAAGAAGTACAGAAAGCTTTGAGGCCCAATATTGCCACAAGGATAATAAAAATTTCTTTATGCATGCCTCTCACAGTTTTTGTGGACTTGTTTAATACCTTTCCAGTGAAGGTTTCAAAAACAATGTTCACAGTTAAAGCAACAAGTTCGGCATGCATGCCACAATTTTTGGATAAAGGTTGGGATAAGAAGACATGTAGTTCAGTGTTTTGTGAGGTTGTCCAACCTTCTATGCAACTGAAGTACATGGTTGCATCACAAAATTTTATTTTTTCTTTTTATTATAAGCGCAGTCGAATGCTAGGCACAAAACTAGTCCCAATGGATCAAGATGAAGATTCTTTTGGTACAGAAAATAAACTTCTTGATATTGATGTTGTTGAGAATGGTGATGTGCTAGTCAATATCTCATTAAGAGAATGTTGCTCCCTAGCTCAATTGCGCAATGACATTTTGTTTGAGACAGAAGGTTCTATTTCAAACGACTTTTTATTTATCTACAACAATAAAAAGGTACACCATCTGATTTATCCTAGTCTCATTAAGCACTGCTATTAGTTTACTTTACCCTATTGATTCATATTGCTTTTTTGCAGGTGCTCAAAAGAAGAGAGAGCTCAATAAAATGCAAAGACATTGAAAATTTGAAAATTGAGATAACACAGACTCCATAAACAAAGGTTTTGTATTCAATCAAGTAAAATTTTATACAAAAGTGTTTAGTTGTACATGTAGAACATATTCCTGACATCCATTTTCTATTTATGTACAGCTTGATCCAGAGGCTGCTCTACATGGTCCAAGCTCTCCCTATCATCATTTTTTGGAGAATCTGTTTTCTGCTGCTCCATCCTGTCCTGTACAGTATGTTGGTGCTGCTCCATTGTCTCCTCTACTGCCCCAGGAGCATCTGTTTGCTGCTGCTCCATCTTCTCCTCAACAACATCAGCAGCAGGTCCTTGCTCCTGTGGCTTCTCCTCATCAGCACTAGGTCCTTGTTCCTGTGGCACCACATCAGCTTCATCTGTGGCATCAAGGTGTATGACACCTTCTTGTACTTTAGAGCTCTCACCCAACTCAACAGTAGCTGGTACAATAAGTTTGGGGGAGGCATAGCTCAAAAGCTTCCAAATTGTATGAGCTCTGAAATTATATACATAGTTTGAGCTGAAGCTATCTTCTTTCATCTGCAATGGCATATGATGATTTAGAACACTTTGTATCACTATCAATTATCTTCAAGCTAAATGAAAATTATTTTTTCTTACAAGGTCTGGCTATTCTTTCTCAAAATAGCTTGAAAGTAGATATTTGGCACTGATTAGCACTCTCCATCCATAGCTACTTGAATCATCTTGTTGTGGTGTCTGTACAGTTGGAAAGATATGTTAGAAACTGTTAACATCTGAACAAAATAAAATTATTCAATAAGTTCAAAGGCATAGCATGAAATAGACATCAGTAGAGGGAACGACTTTTTACCTCTAGATTTATTGGCTCTATTGAATCCAAAAGAGAGACATTAGGAGGACAGTGATCCAATGCATCTAGAAGCCTTCTAATACAACTACAATACATATAATTTAGTTAGTATGATATCAAAATAATGAAGTTTTAAGTTCAAAAAGCACACACAGCACTTACAATTTCAGCTCTCTATGTGTATTTTTAAGAGAGTTGAATATAAAGCATTGCTTCTGCTAGATGTCAATAGAAACAAAACTCCAGTGGTCACTGCATAAGGAAAAAAGCATTAGGAAATCAAAGGCTACAAGAGTTCTCAATCTTAAAAGAAGCAGTCACCCACATACCTGTTATGGTATGGAAGTAGCAAAACATCGATAACTTTAAAATTGCAGTGTCTGAACCAGTTGGAAATACCGATGGGAGTTTCCTTTGCATCTTTTAACTTAGAAGAAATGGCAGGATCAATAATATGGACTGTATGCTGTACAGAGGGGTGAAACCAGCTTCTCATCATGCTGCATAGGACCAAAAAATAATAAGGGTAGGGTATAAAGGAGGTACAAGGAGGATTGTTTTGCAAAAAATGTAAAATAATATACACTTACTAGAGCATTGCAAGAATGATAGTATCTGAGCAATACTCATTCTTATGAGCCAATGCTGCCAAGCATGGTTTTGTCAAGTCAAAATCATTCACTGAAAATTCATCCTCAATATGCACAACTATATTAGGGCCCAGCTCCTGCAACCTTCTATGTATCTACAGCTCCCTCTTTCCAGTCTCCACATCTATAACAGATTTTGTTTCTTTTATTTGCTTCTTCAGTGACTCCTCATAAGCAGCCTTCCCTCTGGCTGGTGTTCTTTGAGTGGGTTACTTCAACAACCTTAACCTCATCTACCTTCAACTTCCTTGTAGGTGGAATTAATAATATGTCTCTCATCTTTATGTCCTGCCATTCCACAGGATGAACAAGCTTGTCATACCTCCATCTCACTCTGGACAAAGTGTTGAAGTCTTTGGCCATCAAAGTCACCCTGTGAGCATGGGCTGCTACCAGCATTGCATCTTCAAAATATTTTTCCAAGTAATCCTCTGCCATTTCCTGTAAGGAAAGAATGGCAGTCCTGTTCCACCTAAACCCAAGGTGCCAACTATCACATATTTCTTTCACCAGTCTTTGAAAAGGTACCTTGGGGATTGCAAAGCCTATAGCTTTCTGTTGCTTCCTGATCTCCCTTAGCACACCTGCACCATGATTCAATCTCTTGGCCTTTTTCTTGAGCAGGCTCATTGGCTTACCCTTCTTGCCATGTGCAGCTCTTCCCTTTGGAGGCACACTAAATTTCTTGGTACCTGCCCCAGCTGCTATTGCTGCAAGCCCTGGCCCTTTGCCAGCTTTCCTTGCAGTTGACTTGGTTCTTGCCATCACTCTGACAAACTGCATACAAAGCAATGGAAAGAGATTATAGCCATGGAGAACATGGTATGACACAAAAAGGCAATCACAGGGGTGGATGAAGCAACATTGAAAATTTTGCAATAAAACGCGATATGAGGAGTTTGAAATTCCTAACAGGTCCAAATCGCATTTTCTTGCAAATACCTGAAGTGACATGCTGGTGCATTCCTATAGTGATTTCTCTATCTTTACAACTAAATACAATATGAATGGAGTTTATGCAAGAAGAGTACAGCCATGGATAACTATGGAAGTCACAAAACTAGAATGACAGGGGTGGATGAAGCAACATTTCAATATTTGCAACAAAATGCGATTTCGGCTGTTTGAAATTCCTAAGGCCTTCTCCTCGCATTTTCCTGCAAATTCATGAGGCAGCATGCTGGAATATGCCTTCAGTCATTTGAGGTGTTTGCATGTCCATGCAGGATGGATTGAGTCTATGGAAGGCAAGAAGTGTGCACAGACTAAAGGAAGAACCCATAAGTACAGTTTTACCCTCACATGCAATTATCACACTTGAAGATCTGCATTCCTACAGTGATTTCTCTGTCTTTACAACTAAATAAAATATGGACTGAGTCTATGCATTTCCATGCAGGATGGATTGTTTCTATGGTAGGCAAGAAGATTGCAGAGACTGAGGGAAGAACCCATTAATACTGACCTGAAATCTATCTGTGGGTGTGCTGTGCTGTTGATGAGTACCCTGTGCTGGGGATGAGCCTGTGCTACTGGTCAGGATGCTGATGTTGCAGAGTATGGAGGTAGGGAGGCAAGAGAGCTGAGACTGGAGGGCAAGAGGGCTGAGACAGGATACCACAAATAAGTGCAAAATAAAAATAAGGCAGCTACTAAATCCCACACATGTGGAATGTAGTCGTTTTTCACACGTGTGGATGGGACCCAGATCTCTTGGAGTTTGAAACTTGGCACATGTGAAAGGTACACTTTATGCCTTGGAACTTGTGCCATTCATGATTTCATAATCAATTCCACAACCACTCTTCCCTCCCCTGCCTCCCAATCTTTCATCTCTGCCAAGACCCTCGCATCTTCCTTTTCCTTCTCTCTCTGATCCTTTCCTACCCATCACACTCCATCCAGACTGCAACCTGCCTGAAGACTACTACCACTGCCAGATCTCCAGGTTACCTAGAGTGCAGAGTTCAAGCTAGTGAAAGAGTAGGAGATTCACCAGTGCAACTCCAACAGCATGGAAAAGGAAAAAAAAAGTCAGAATTCTAGATTGTTTTCAATGTTTTTTGACATATATTTCTTCCATCCATTGGATTTTTTATGTCCAAATGTCTTCACTTAGCTCCACCCTTCTTGTTACATATTTAATTGATACTGTCCAAGAATGTGGTAAATCACTCAAGAATTTGATTGGAGATGGATATGAATAGAACCTAGAAATTTGCAACAAAATGTGAGGAGAGTGCTTTATACATCTCTAGGTAGCCCATATCGTATTTTGCTGCAAATTCCTGTTGTTGACACATTCCTCATGAAAAGCTTCACTCAGCTCCAGCCTTTCTCTTGCATATCAACTCATACTATCCAGGAATCAATGAGATGAACCTAGTGTTTGATTTGACATGCATATCAACAGAACTGGAGAATTTGCAACAAAATGTGAGGAGAGTGCTTTATATTTTCCAAATGGTCCCCCATCGCATTTTCCTGCAAATTCTTGTGTCTCTTTTGGTTCTCACTTCTACCTCATTGTTTTGCTATCTTTGGCCCTGTGGAATTCTTCCTTGATGATGAGAAATGTTTTTGCTTTGGAACAGTTGACTCCCAGACCCCACCTTTCAAGAGGAAGCTGGACTTTTCTGCTGCTATTATTAGACCATAGCAATCACCAGGTGAGTCATGAGAGCTCATGAAGGAATTATCTGGTGATATCCTATGCATTCATTGATTGCATATGTCAGCATATAGAATTCAATGTATATAAATTTTGGAACAGGCAAAAGGAAGAGACTGGAGCAAAATGTTGATTCTTCCATCACAAAACAAAAGGAACCAGAAGAGGACAAGTCTCCAGATTTGCTCCTATTTGAGTTTCTTCACAAATGCAAGGCTCAGAGTAACTTCCACATATACCACAGTATTTTCAACATGGAGTTCACAATGAGCTCTGTGTACTGGAGCATCATAAAGATTTTCTTTCAGACCATTGGGATACCTTCAAAGAACTGACAGAGACAGGAAGAATTGTGGAAGGTGAAAAGGTTTTTGTGCATATAAATCATATTGTCTCCATTGACAGGCTGAGGTACCATGTGAATAGAAGATTTGACAGCCTACCTGATCAATATAAATTCAATTGTAACTTGCACACCAGAAAGTGCAGAGTGCTTGAGGGAACCATGGCATTCCTTATGTACATTGTCTTCAGCCAAGACTCTTTGGATGAATAAGGGCAGGAGACTGAAGAAGAAGACACATCTGAAGCAGAGGAAAAAGAGGATGTTTCTTTGGTAACTGAAATGGCAGAGCAAGAGGAAGATATCAACCTTCAGGATGAGGGGCTGCAAGTGGCTGCTCTTGACCTTGTTCAACTGAGGACAAAAACTCTTAGGGGAGCACAGCCAGTTGAAGATTTTTATGTTCAGAGCAGCAACTATGCAGTGCCCATGCTTCCAGGTGTCTTGATTGGTGGAAAAGATTATGTTTTCCTCCATGATATAGAGTGTATGTTCAATTTGAGGGAGGACTATGCCATTTCCCTTATTGCCCAGGCTTCAAGGCTTGACAAGGAGGTTGGCATAGAGGATGACCATTCACTACTGGCTTTGGAAACAATTTTTGATCCTGCAGAGGCCCTTACTTTTTGTTTCAAAGAGGCTGAAAAGTTCCAAGAGCCAGATGAAGCTGCCTTCCAGCTCACACAGGAAGCTATGAATCTCTCAGCACTATACACGGAAAAGCTTAAAGAAGAGGCTGGACTGGAGGGGAGAGGAATAAATCTTTGGAAAGATGAACTGCTTGTTGCTGATGAAAATGAGAAGGTACTTCAAATCAAATACTTTGTCTTCTGCTTAAATGTTTTGTAGGTTGTGTATTGTCTCACTCCAATCTTTTGATATGTGGCAGCTACAAATTGAGGATGACACATTCCTCCAGAGATCAAGTGGAAGCAGGCCGGTTGGGTTTCGCAAACTGTCAAGCCTAGCTCATTATATTCATGATCTAGGCAGTGCTAAGATCTTGATTTACCATAGGCAGTTGAGCAACAATGGAGAAGCCATTGTTTACTTCTTAAAATGTTTGTCCAGGGTTTTAGGTGGACATGATCTTTCATGGCAAAAGGAAAAGATCATTTTGATAGAGAGGTTGTCTGCCATAGATATATTTGGAGATTATGTGAATAAGCAGGCCTCTAGGGCCTCTTACTTTTTGTCTTACACTTCTTATGCATTAGCATGTGGTGTTAAGGAGCCCAAATGTCTGGAGGGCTATGGAAAACACAAGCTCATAAGGTTTCAAGAGCCACCCATGATTGCATCAGGCCACACAATCCAAGAAGAAGAACACGAGGAGACACCTGAAGAAAAGGATACCCCTCCCAGACAAGCAATAGAGGCAAGCATTGATAAACAGACAGTCGACATCAAGCCAATAAAGAAGAAAAAGACTCTAATCAAGATCAAAAAGAGAGTTCCGATCGGCAGGCCCTGGGAGAAATAGGATTTAGTCATCAAATATAGCACAAACATTATATTGAAGTTGAACTGATTTGTACAAAGTCTTTGATGTCTGGTATGATCTTGTATAAATGAACAATAAGTTGAAGATGAAATGATTTGTACATTTAGATAGAGTGGCGTCGTTAAATATTAAACAAACAATATATTGAAATTGTGAACAAATTGTATTACTTTTAGATCATATGTTTCACAAAAGAAATACTGTTGATGGAGTCTCAAATCATATAGGCATAACACCAAGAGTCACTTGTTCCACAAAAAAAAATTCTATTGATTGAGTTTGAAAACATGTGGACATAACACCAATAAGTTACAAATGAGTCCTATTCATGTTTACTTGTCCATTTATGGTTTCTAAATATCTTCGATTCCCTCCTTTGTCTATGTCTCTCTGCTGCCATTGAATTGTCTAGAGTTTGTCTTCGTCTTTGCTTTTGGGCTAGAAGAAAAGCAAGCTTGATTTTGGAGCTAGCAACTTTTCTTTTAGCATGCAGCCTCTGTAGTATGCCTCGGTAAAACCATTGGAAGACTTCCTTCAGACTATTTGCCTTCTGACTCCTTCCATAGTGTTGTGTGTGTGTGAAAAATGCATTACGTGCCATGTAGTGAGACTTCTCCATGCCTTGGGTAGACCAAATTGCTGGGCATCCATACTTTTTGACAAAATAGGGAAGGTGGTTGTAGATGATATGCTGTAAGACATAAGAATACATAGTAAGTAATAAAAAAAAGAGGATCACACTTAAGTAAAAGGAGAAGACAGAACCTTACCACGTAGTGAGTCATATTGTAGGCTATCCACGCGTCTTTCATTGACTTCCCAAAATGTTTAATTGCCTCCTCAAAGTTCTTGTAATCACTCTTTGTCCATGTTACTTTGTCATAGAACATGAAGAGTTGATCAAGAGACCTCCACACCTCTGCCTTCACATTTCATGCTTCTCCATCTACCTCATGATCTTTCACAGCATTATGGACTTGCTTCCACAATCCATAATTAATCTTTGAAACTGTTCTACCTTGCCTTACTTGCTTATTGTGTTTGGGTCGAGACAAGAATCTTCTTGCCTTAACACCACCAATAGAGGGCTTGATTGGTACCTCCTTGCCATTGGTAGACTTTTTAAAATCCTTTGTGATTTGAACATCTCCTCCATGCAGACCTATATCGGATAACACTTTTTCCAATGCTTGAAGAGCATCCTTTCTATTTTTTTCGGGACGGAGTTTCCAAGCAAATCCAATATATAAAAATACCAATTTCTCAATAATTTGACATAGACCATGCAATGTGCAGATGTGAACATTACATAGTGGAATGTCCAAAATGGCCTTGAAGTTAGGGTCAACTTTATCTCTATTAGGTGCTCTCTTCCACCATTTGGAATCCATTACTTGAGCTGATTCTTTGCAGTAAAGACAAGGAGACTTTGAGTTGCCTCCTTTACTAACGTTATGCATGCACTTAAGTGTTTTAAGATCCCCGACCATGTGCCACTCAACTTGAAAATCACCTTTTCCTGCAACATGGAGATTCTCGCCTTGTCTTTTGATTATTCTTGGTATTTCCGTGTGGTGAAACACCAAATCTAGTGTTTCATGGTCTTCTGTCTTCACTTGCCAGATTATAGAAAACAAAAGTCTTACTATAACAGATTTGAAAACAATGACCAAAATCAAGTACAAAACAAAAAATGATCATACCTGGAATGAGCCTAACCACCATATGTGTTTCTCTGACTGCACACTAAAATACTTCAAACTCGCTTCAGTCAATGATGTATCAATTGCTCCATTCATCAATGTAATAGTAACTCTTTCCATTTTCTTTTCCTTTACAACCTCACACTCATCCAGTTTGATAACAAATATCAAAATGCCTTTGCACTCCTCAAATGTTATTCCATAAAACTCGACCATTCTTCTTTGAAGTTGTTGTAGATCTACAAATATATTGTTCCAAGGATCATACATAGTGGTTCCTTTACCACCATTAAATATTTCTTCAATATGGATATATTGCCCAATAAATTCATCTATACTTTCATTCAAATGACCTCTTATCCTCCACACGGTTGCTGGATTTGGCAGTAAAACTCGTTTAATCCTTTGATATTTTAAAGTTGAGGATATCGCATGGAAAATCGAACTATATCCCTTCCTGCTAACTCCACTAACATCAAGAGCCTCTTGGATTGTAGTGCCATCAACTTGATGATTGGATACAAAGTCCTCTACAACATTGCGTTTGATTGTTTTGTAGTTTTTTTCCTCAATCAAACCTTTTGCTACACCACAAGAAAGCAATCCTTTCATTTATTTAACAGGAAGAAGGTTCGGATCCATATTTTCTTTTGTAGGCTCCAATAATTTCCTATAGTAACAACACAATATGCCTATATCATTCAGCACCTCCATTCTTGTTTTGCGGTAAGGGACGAAATAGATATAGTCATTTGAGAGCCTTTTTGAGTATACAAAATGATAAATTTCAATCTAACCTTGCTTCCTGAATTCGTCGCTTGCATTTACCAGTCCCAGCATTCAAATTTGCAATGTTTTTAATCTTCCTGCTATGTAGTCTATCTCCAAGCACGGTTCTCTTCTTTCTTGCTCTTGTCAACTCTTTTTTACTCTTTGAATGCTCCTCAATTTCATTCTGCAACTGCTGCTCCATTTTTGCACGAATGGCTATCTCCTGCATCTTGGCCCCCTTTTCTTGTAGGTACATCATTTTATACGTTTCCGCAAATGCAGACTGCGCTGAAATATAACCAAGAAGTCCATTTTATCCATCGCCGGCAAACCTCAGTAATGTGGTGGGATTGACAAATGGAGGTGTAGAGTTTTTTACTTGACATTTTGGATACATGCTTCCATCGCACCATAAGTCAATATGTTGAAGCCCTTCTCTTCTCATATTTTCCCGCTGTTGAGCATTCAGCACCGTATCCTTTCGTCTTTTTTATGCTAGAGCATATTGTTCTTCTAAGTCGATGTGAAGATGGTGTAATCACTTCTTCTGAGATAGTGACTCACTAGTATCGGCCATTTTTTGTGCTTCTGAGGTTGCGAAGTTTGCTTGTCAATCTCATAGTCGTTTTGTAACATGAATCGTGGAAGTGTGGCGGTATCCATGTGAATATTTTGAAAACTTGCAATCACCAAGTTCAGTGATGGATTCTTTATGAAAGGCCTGCACACATCGGCAAAAGAGAGGCGGAATCTTTGGTAAACAAAAAAAAATCTAAGGAGATATTTAATGCAAAATCGTGTTAGTCATACAAAAGATTATCTTATTCCTTTCTGAATTGATAATTCTATAGTCCTTACTGACAGTTCTAAGCCACGTTTCCGTATTTTACTATTTTTGAGGTCTTTTAGGAGAGAAATAAATCAAAAAATAGTGAATTTCTTACAGGGCCCCAAAATGAGCTCCCTTTTTCCCTAATGGCACCGAGGGACTCAGAGAGGGGGTGGGGCAGCGAGGCAGAGGGAATGGAGGAACAGAGGGAGTGAGAGAGGAGGGGCGGTGAGGTAGAGGAGAGGGAGCAGGTGGCGAGGCAGAGTGGAGGGAGGGGGATGGATGAATTAGATTAGTTAGGTTAATTAGGGGGAGGGATTAATTAGATTAGTTAGATTAGTTAGGTTAATTAGATTAGGACCCTCATGGACCCATTACGTATTGGAATGAATTTCGTATAGACTTTTGCAAATTCCTGTTTTTCTGTTCATGCAATGCCAACACAAACTAGGGTGTGGTAGGCCGCCTAAGGTGAAAGAGAGCAATGTGGAAAATATTGAATCTAGATTAACGATGTAGAAATGATTTTTTGAAATAACAGGAAAAAATATTAAACTAGAATTAGAAATTGTTAATTCATAAATCATAATGTTAGCTATAGAATAAATGGAAACCCTAAAGTGGAATTTGAAATTCTATATTTACGAATATTTGATGTAATTTCATGTATATGAGTGCGTAGACAAATTAAAACAATGAATAAAGAAGAAGAAGAATGATATGAATTGTATTCTGAATGTTTGGAAATGAAGTCAGACAAATGACATTGTTGCTTAAATCAAATTGTTCCGCTTTAAGTAGTAATATTTTTTCGTGCTCGCAGGGTGTCCTTTTATATTATTGTTACCCTTTGAGCCCGATGTTGTGTCCATTCGAGCAATGTATTGATGTTCTAAGTTATTCGCTTCCACTATATTTAGAGTTGATGCCAAGACCTCCACGTTGAAGTTTTTTTCTGTACCTGTGGACATCATCGATCATTTTAGATGGTGGGTTAGTTTTGTGTCATTTCAGACGTGTTTCAATGTCCATAGTTTGTCCAATATATTTTTTGCCATTCCGTAGACAAGTGATGAAATAGATAAATTTTGTTACCGATGTCGTATTGTTGTTTGACATGGCTAGTTCCTTCTTTGTGTCTCCTGATCGTGAAATTGAATAAAGTATGAGTGAAAGTTAAATCTATTATATGGAAAAATATATATACTTCGAAAGGATGTTTTATATTGTTGGTAGGGTTTTACCTTGATTAGGCTTCTTCTTGGATTCTGGGATGATTGTTGCTAATGGCCCATAGTTTTTTTCTGCAAATTTTGGGTCAACTTTGTATGCTATCTTGTCAATGGTTACTGGCCATTCGCCCTGCTGTAGATTGTACGCATCCTTGAATTGTTGTAATATGCTGTTAGAGCTGCTTGGTTGTCAAGATCGGCAAGCTCCTCAAGTTTGACGTTGAAGGCAAAGTGTAGAATTGTTATGCAAAAGATTGATATTCCCTTGGTATGTTTATCAAGTATCACTTGTGCTTTTGTGCATGGCAACAACTCATCCATGGTCTCCTGGCCATTAGATAGCTTTTGTATAATGTGTTTTATCAATCCATCTGCGAGCTCGTTGCTTCCTCTAGGTCTATCCTTCAGAATCTCTGTTACTTTTGCCATCAAGGGATGGTATTTCTCGTATGAATCAAATCCAAAGATATATTCTTGTGGTTGTATGCCTGCCACGTTTGCTCTTCTCATTTGTTTATTATTGAAGATTTGCTTTCTTTTTTCTATTTTTTTAAGGCGCGTTCTTCGTCTTCCTTTTTTTCTATAGCTTTTCGTTTGAACAGTTGGAAAAGCTGAAAAATGAGAATAAATGTATGAATAAAAATGTAGATTGATGTTAAATAGAATGGTTTTCTCAAGAAAATAGTTAGGAATGCATATGTACCTCTTTCGTAGTAGCCATTTTTTGGGTAAAAAACAAGCGTCCCTTTTGTACGATTTGCCAAAATAAATAGTGATTGAGTTATACAATGAAGGAATGTAGAATGCTTGATTGGCTTCAAAGCACAGGTCTGAGATTATAAGCTGAACTGTATATTTAGCGTTTGAGTTTTTAATTGATAAAAATGTCGTATCGATTAATGGATGGTGAATGGATATTACCTTTTTTAATTAGATTGTGGGTATACTATATGAGGCATGGGCACGAAGTCGAAACGTTTTATGCTATGCAAGATATGGCAGCTCCTATTGTCAAATTAATATTTTCTGTTAGCATGATCCTAACACCAATCGCTACGTGGTGAAGCTCGTGGAAATTCGGATCGATTATCCAATCTTGTAATTTTGGAATGTTATCTGCATTCGATACGACCTGTACTTGCATGATGTCAGTTATTGGAAATTGCAATATCAAGATATTGTCATTATATCGTTGTGCATCCTGTCTGTGTGTGCACAAGACAGTGGTCTCTGTGTCGATGAAGCTTTATGCCTCCTCGTCTGTGATGATTGTCCCAACGAGATATTGTTCGATCTGATCTTCTGTTGGTGTTGCACTGCGAATGATGTTTAAGAAGCTGTTGAAATCTGGATCTTCTAAGTGCCGAATTGAGGCATGCATATGGTGAAATGTAGCGATCCTCCAGAAAGGTGAGTTGTTGATGTGACACTCATGACAATATTCCTTGGGAGCAACTCTACATTTGCATACTGGCGGGAGCTGCTCCATATCACCAAAAAGAATTAGCTTTTTGGAGTGGAATGGATCTGGAGTATTGCTATTGCAAATCTCACACAGCTGTCAAACTAACATGTTCATCATTTGACATGTCATCATGGATATCTCATCGATGATGATGGTGTCTGTAGCGAGCAATGCAGAATAGCGATCGTCTAATTTGAAAAGTGTGCTACGAAACATCTCATTCTTCTTTAGAAGTGTGAATCGATGATGGACTGTTGTCGCAAGGTGCCTCAAGTGTAGCCCTACAACACCAGTCGCCGTCGCTGACAAGACTATGGACTTCTCGTGTAGGACATGATGATAAGTTATGTACTTGATCATGAACGTCTTTCCTGACCCAGGTGTGCTTCAAACAATATGCAACCCTATTACTCTCTCAAAAATGTTATTGTAAATAGCTCTTTGATCTTCGGTCAAGGTCGAGGTCTACATCTCCTTGAACTCGTCTAGTACTTGTAGGATTCTTATGCAGTTGATTTCTAGTGTGTTGTCGCTTGCATCTTCGCAAATGGTGGGGGAAGTATCATCGAGTGCTCATAAAGGACTCTTCTGCAATATCATGTTAGTCAATTGTTGTCATTTTTCATCAACTAGCATATGAATCTTACAATAAGTTGAGACGAGCGTCTTGATGTCCTGCTCCATTTGGACGATTCCAAGAATGTGACATTCGAGAAAGCACGATCCCGTTCCATTGGATGGAGGGAGCAGTTCATGTTCATTTCTGAAATGGATCCTTTTAAGTAGTTGATTGAAGAAGAAGCCCTCAAAGTGGTGAGCTGGATGGTAGTCAGTGAAGCAGACGAGCCGTGCGCTCGGATATACATAGTTGTTGAATGAGTCTATCATTGTACCATGTGTTGTATTGCGCCTTCGTTCTTTTGGGGGTGTGAATGACTTCCAATATTCATAAAACATGAGCTGCTCTAGTACGATTGGACACCCACAGTATGTATCGATAGGATGGATTGTTGTGACACAATAGTTTCGCAAGTACCTTTGTCGTGGTGAGGAGTCAACTGAGTATACAGCCTCACTGCGATGAATAGTGGGTACTTGTAAACACGTCAATGTTGCCTCGGTTGGTGATGTTGGTTTGGATAGCATGTATGCAGCAATCATATTCAGCTTTAATGGATCAAGTGTATCAAGGCCCAATCGTTTTGCATCTTCAATATTCAAGTTTAGATTTCCTATAGGCTCTATCTTCATGGCATACTTTAGCAAGTAGTATGAGAGGCCGGTGTTTGTGATTCTCTGAATGTTCATGTGCCCTTGCCATAATAGCAATACTGCAACATGGTATGGGACCACATTCCGGTGTTGTTGGCTGGGTCAGTAGTACATCCATCGATGTGTCTGCGGATCTATAGATGCCTTCATCTTTGGATGGTTGTTGAAAGGAAAACCATACTTGCACTTGGCAAATGGTCGTGGATCAATCTTACAAGAGTTGTTGCATCTATGCATCTACTTTCTTTGGACAAGCCTGCATAACTTCATTTCTAATGAATGGTGTGGAAGTTGTGAAGCCTTGTCTTCTTCGAATGGGACATGAGAATCTATTTCATTCGTTACTCGCTCAACGTCATCGTCATGTAACCATAGCATAATGTGCACATGGAGTGATCCGTGACTCTGCACTTCGTATCTAACTAAGTAATGCTTTACCCTTCCCAATAAGCCGTTGTTACTTAAGATGTATTGCTGTAAAAACTTTTGAAGTCTTGGGTGGAAAATCATTGCACACTCGACGGGACACTCTTGCTAGGTGAATTGTGGATTATATTGCTTGACGAGTGCTTCAAGGTCGTCAAACTCTAACCATCGTGTGTCCGTAACCACATCAGCTGTCAATGTTAAGAATATGTGAGGTAGGCCCCACTCATCAACCATTGTCATTAGATTCTTCAAGTTCCTGTGATGCCAAAAGGGTGAGCCTGGGATTGTTGCTGGGATTTCAAACTTTAAAACGTCTCTCATTAACTCGTCATTTGTCACGTTTGGTCTTTCGCGGTGTTTCCGATCAATATCTCTTTGTAAAATAGCAGTCTGTGTCCCATGCACTATCGCGAATGGTTCGCGGACTTGGTACATGAGCAACAAATATGGTTTGTATAGTGTGAATAGCGAGAAAAATGTTGAAATTCTCATTTTTAAGTACTCATGAAAGAAGAGTTAGCCATCGTGTGCACCATGACCAAAAGGGAATACGAATGGAAAAAGCGCGTTCTCAAGTGTCAGCTCCTCGCCTTGTATCATGGCATTTTGTGTTGCAATCACTTCTCGTTCGATCGAATTTCCCTCTGTACGTATCATGATAGTTCAGACCTCTTGCCGCACTGGCCTAGAAAATTGTGACTTATTTGAAATGTGGTCAATTCGCTATAAGAATGACAAATAGTTCCTGTCATGAGCACTACCCATTGCCTCAATTGGAGAATCAGTAGAATGTTTTTCTATTATTTTAGTGATAACATGTGCTGTGACAACACTGATTCCTAGCCTCGGATGAAGCCTCTCAAGCATTGTCTTGTATCGTTGTAACAATGGGTTTGAGACGAGATTTAGAGATAGGATGTCTTTAGTATCTGATAAAAAATCTTCAGTGCTTTGACAAAATTGCTCTTCGCGATTCCAACATATTAAAGGATTATCCAATAATGACCTTGATGTCAATTGTCCCGCTGCCAAAGACCGCATGACTCTTGTTATATTTATGCTGACATCTAATAGTGACAACATTTGCACATGGAAGACGTTTGCTCAAAGGATCGATTGCATGTACTCAGCTTCGTAAGGAACAGAGTATAGCTTCCGAAAAGGATGTGATACACATGCCTTGCAAGTCATACATGTTGCTAGTTCTCCGTGAGACTTCTCGGCGTGTATGTGTAGCAAGACATTGGAGAAGCAATAAGGAGGTACTATGTTGGATTGTGTAAGTTTCTTGCTTTTCCCAGTCCAAAGCTCGCATTTTCCACATGATGCACAGAATTGTAGCTTCTTAATACGTTGCGAGCAGTCACTATTCCATTCACTTAGCAATCTATCTAGAAACATCCAAGATATTGTTGAGGGCTGTAATTTCTTTTTTTTTTGTCTAACGTCCTAGTTATAGCTAGGCATCGTTTCTTGATAATCCTGTCTGTTACCATTATTCTAAATGTAGGTGTCATGCATGTATCGTAAGCAAGCGAGTACATAATTAGTTTATGTGTTCTATAAATAATGCAACGTTAATCAAGAACAAACTTGAAGTAGTGAGTTTCTTCTTTATGAAATTTGCAGAATTATGAAGAATTTCCTTTGTTGTAAAGTTTCTTTTTTATTTTTGTAAATTAAAAAAATAGAAATACCTGATTATAAATTAAGCTAACAATAGAACAGACGTGTGTGGTTGAGCGTTCCCTTCTTGTAAACACCTCGACACAGAAACAGAAAAAGAAGAATTTAGTATATGCAAAAGTGATTTTAAAGAAAAAACATCAAATGGAAAACATATATATATATATATATATGTATGTATGTATGTATATATAATTTATATAACCACACATAGTGTGGGCGGGGAGGCAACGCGCTTCCTTCCCCAAAGAGTTATAATCTAAGGGAATGGGCCCTTCCCCATGCGCTGAAGTTAAAATCGCTGAGAGTATTAGCGCCGAGATTGAGTATCGCGACTTATGTAGGAGACTAATATATTACCTAGATCTCAATGAGCGTATCTGTATTCCAAGTCGAGCATTGTCCAAGTTCTTGTACAAACCAACCATATGTGTCTACAATACGTTTGAAATAGAAACAATGTCAAAATATGGTATCATTAAACAATAAATTATTAATCTAGCTTGTAATGGGATTTTTTGGATCTTTTTAAAAAAGTAGTATGCACGGATCAGTCACACACTTGAAATTAATCAATGCATTATCTTGACTTAAATTACTCACAAGTTGATGATACATTATGTTTAGTGTATTAGAACTTATTTATTGAAAACTCGAAAATTGGCAACTTCAGAACATAACTTTTTTTGCTTTTTGAATACTTATGAATTCAATGTAAACATAAAATATAGGATCAACCAGCATGGAATGACTTTGTATATTTGATTTGCCTTTATTACATCAAAAAATTAATTTGGGATCATATCATATCCCATCGCTTGTAATGGTCGCATACATATATCAGGCTTAATTCTCCTCGATGAAAATAGATTGCATGAACTCTGTAGTGATATGCGGTCTTTTGGATGTTGTTTAAGCATCCTTTTACGAATGTATTGGACTAGTTTAACATCTCTTGACCATTGTGCTTGGTCTGTGAGAATCTGTAAACTTGGTACATATTTTGATATGTAAAGGCTGATTTTACAAAGCTCTGAGAATATCCAACCTAGAGAGAAAATGTCCGATGCAGATGTCCAACGTTTTTTTGTAGTACCATCATATAGCTCAGGAGCTAGCCAACCCATCTTGCCAAGTCTCTCTCTTTCGAGCTCAATTCTATTCTTGTACTTAGTATCTTCCTCACTAGAATGTCTGGCTAACAAGCTCTCCGTTGAATTTATTACATATGTAGCGCGTCCCTAGTCACAAATACCAATTCGTACTCGCATAGTAGCTGCATAGTCCAGAAGGACATTTCCACTGTGCAAATCATTGTGGATCCAACCTTGTTTATGCAGCTTCTGAAGGCCAAGGCAAAGAGCAAAACAAAGTTATGATATGAGAGTCACAACCTGTTCTATGTTATTTGCAAGGATTTGCTTTGTATCTAACCTAAGCTTGGAATGCATGAACCTTTTTTTGGTTTCTTTGAAAAATGTGTAAAGTGTCCCTCCATTAAAATATGCCGTGAAAATCCAATGTGGTGCACTTATTGACATAGCAATTGGCCGAACCAAGACGCTATGTTTAACTTGCATTGTTTCTTTCATGAAAGTAGACTCTCTTTTCTCTGCTTTTGCCTTTAAAACTCTTTGCTACATAATAAGAAATCGGGCTGATGCCTGGTACTCCTTTTTTTCTTGCTAAGAAAAGTTGCCCTTCAGACCTAGCACCAATTTTTTTATTCTTATATATTTCATATGCATGATCTTGCAGCCAGGCAGTATAGGTTGCTGTAGGAAAAGTCGTAGCAGTACTGTCCACTTGTTGCGTAGAAGCTTTGTTCGATGTATTTTATTCTGGCACGTGCATATTCCTCGGTTGGATTTGGACCGATCTTCTTCTTAGCTAGTGCGTACAAATTTGCTCGTATACCGCGGGCTTTTCTTTGTTTCCACATACTATGCCAAGCCAAACACTTCTCATTCGAAGATAGCGATTCGTCTACATATTGTGCATGATATGTGATGTTTCCTATGATGGTCGTCACACGCTTTTGCAATTTTTCTGACCAAGCTACATCTTTGAATATGTCTTTTACTTGATCTCGTATCTTTGACACCTCTTTGGTTTTATTTAGCCTTTGCATCACATGTTGTTTGA
Source organism: Dipteris shenzhenensis (assembly GCF_047967505.1). Classification (NCBI taxonomy): domain Eukaryota; kingdom Viridiplantae; phylum Streptophyta; class Polypodiopsida; order Gleicheniales; family Dipteridaceae; genus Dipteris; species Dipteris shenzhenensis. Next base: position 46,805,777 of record NC_141619.1, on the reverse strand, counting down.
ATACATCTAACAGAGTGTCATCGTCCTCGATTTTTCCGATCATTGTCTTGTCCATGTGTGCGACAAGTAAGAGTACTTCTCTTTTAGACAAAAAGCCTCTTCAATTCTTTGGAATGTTCCTTGGTTGCCATGTCAATACGTTTAGCACGTCCTAAACGAAAGCAAAATACAAAGTTAAGAGACAGAAAATTTAAAATTATGTGACAATATTATAATTACAAAGTCAAGATCATGCCAATATACCATATGAGCAGATCCTTGCGAAAATACCCCAAGGTACAAAGTTGATATTGTATAGTGAACTTAACAAATATTTAAAAAAATTTATGTTAGAAACATTGTCAAACACTATACCATTTGAGCAAATCCTTATTGACAGCATGTGTAAAAACATTATCATGCATCTGTAATCTTTCTTATTATGGGTTTTAAGGCAATTAAGATAACATCAAACAATATACCATATGAGTAGATCCTTGCGAAAATACCCCAAGGTAAAAAGTTGATATCGTACAATGAATTTAACAAATTCAAAAATTTTATGATCATGTCGAAAAAAAACATGGCCAATCAATATACCATACGAGCAAAACCTAACGGAAATACTCCAAGGCACAAAGTTGATAGCAAGTGTTAAAACATTTTCGTTCAGATCACGCATCTTTACTCTTTCGTTTTTGGGTTTCAAGTAAATAGTTAATATTTATTAAAAGCAAGAATTATCTACATTATTTACCATAGGACGATAGGAGAGGAGGGTCGGTATTGGGGAAGCCCTAGCGCATGCACACACACACATAAGTCTCGGGAGTTCTACTAAATAGGAATCCGAGTACAGTCCCCAGCTCAAGTTATATCTTTGATTTCCTCTCAAACCAACGTGTGAACGTCTAAAATTTTGTTCGTCATTTCCACACTAATACTTATGATTCCCTTTCGCTCAGGACATGGGGCATCCTTGCTGTTCTGATGGATTATATATGGCAACTTTTTACACATTTCTGTACTCGCAGTCAGAAGAGGGTTATTGAGATGCAGGATTAAAGCATTCTAGAGTGTCCAAGCATTGAGTTTTCGCTGCCTAGTAACAGCTTAAGTGAGTTGGTCTGAAGGGATATCTTTGACCAAGGCTCGTAGTAGAAATCCGGCTATTTATCAACACATACGACTGCAGGAGGACATGTCCTACGTGCCCAAAGGAGTCAGCCATGAGTCCTCCATAGGAGATGACTTTGCCAGCATTGGAGAATTTAAGCATCATCTCCATGCCAGCGTCCGCGAGCAACCCAACAAACACGATCATCAAGAGACCAGGAACCAATCCCAGGGTCTTGACGACCGAAGGAAGGCCCATAATTCCGGCACCAACGATGCTGGTAGTCAAATTGAAAACATCGCTACTGAAAGAAGTGCCGGTGAATCCATCATGAACGTGATCGAGGTGGGCTGTGGTGGGAAGGAGGGGAGATTTCTCAGAGGGGGGGAGGAAGGTTGGAGGCAGGGTCCTGTGTAGTCTGCGTTCATATTCTTGCCCGCTAATCTGCCTTTAGTTTTCTCTTTCCTTAGCCCTGAGCTCGTTTCCTTCCTTTCTTCAATGAAATTCCTGATCACAAGAAGAGGAGCAAGCTACCTCTCTCTCAGAGCCAAGTTTGCAGTGAAGCGATACATTAGCTGTAATACATGAGGTGCGTGATCGATTATTGATGCACACGGTGGAGTATTTGGCTTGATCGAAATCTGTCAAAGTGGAACTCTTACTGCAGAAGCGACAGCTGCCGGTGATGTCACTAACCTCACAAGCATCCTTGCGGCTTGCGCAGATTTCGATAGCGCGACTCAGTGTTTTGAATGCTGCCACCTAGTCTTTTTGAACTGTGTACTAGATATTAGCTCCATCTTTGTGAGCTTTGTCGTTAGAGACTTACCTCCCCTTTCGAACATGCCAGACAAAGTTGAACTAAGGAAGACAGAGGTTTTAAACGTCCGGACTATGCATACCTCTCTTTAGGCATGGGCATGGCGAAGTGTAGAGGGCTATCTACGACTCAGTGGAACGAAAGCACAGACTATACACTCAGCACTGAGAGTTCTCTCCTTGAAGAAAAAAACACTCACTCACACATGGTCGGTGATCTTACATGGTTGATGAAACATCTCCCGCGCCCAACTCGGCATCCTAGCTAACGAAGATAAGGTCGCAAAGGCAGATTTGGGAAAGAACAGAAAAAGCAATGGAAACGGCAGAAAAGAGACATACTTGAGCAAATGTTTCGGACAGAGCCTTTGGTCTTCGAATTTCTGAGCAACGAGAGTTTGGAGCGACACTTTCTCCCACAAATTCTTCTTACGGTATTCTTCACAAGAGCTTCACAATGCATCAATCACAACGAGTTGTGCAAAGTTGGAACCTTTATATAGATTTGTCATCAAAAGCGTGTGTATGCTTTTTGTGTTTCACGTTATTTTTACCCAAGAGTTTTTAAAGCAAAAAGCAAAGCGCTCCTCATACACTCAAAAAAATAAAAAAAAGCAAAGCTTTCCCAATCCACGCCATTAGATCTTGAGAAAATCAACGTATGAAATTGAGACAAGTGGCTTCATGAGAGCTCTTGAAACCCAAAGAGTGAGAGATGATTCTTAGTAAAGTCCGCGTGAGACCAGAGAGGCCTCTCTTTCATTATCGATTCTATGAAAGAGTCATAGACGCCTTTCTCTTTCATAGATCCTGCTCCTACCGTAAATATATGGTCGATTAGGTCACAAAATTACAATGCCAATGCAAAAAATTTAATGCAAATCGGGAGCTTGAGCTCAAAGATTTTGATCTTTTTGCATTAGGTGAGCTTACCCAGATATACGATGATTATACACTCACTCACCAGATTTTGAGCTCTCGAGAGCTGCCATGAGTATCTTGCCAAAGGAAACCATTCAGACCATAGCTCAGAGCATCGGCATCAACAATTTGCCTGATGATGTCGCTCAGGCACTTGCTCCCGATGTCGAATATCGCATGCGTGAGGTTATGCAGGTTTGCTTACTGAACCTGTCGTCGCAGCTCAGCCCGGAAAGATGAGCATTGGCCAAACAACTGCTCTTTTGCTTGGAACACCAGTTGTTGTGAGAATAAATCTGTCTTTCTTGGTGTTGCAGGAAGCTATTAAGTGTATGCTGCACTCTAAAAGAACAATCTTGACTACTGATGATGTCAACAGTGCGCTCCAGCTGCGGAACATAGAGGTGAATTTTGCACTGTGGCCTTACATTCCTGCAGCCTTGGGATCTACTAACGACTCTTGTTCCAATCCAGCCACTATACGGCTTTGCTGCGGGAGGGCCGTTACGATTCAAGAGAGCCCTGGGCCACACCGATTTGTTCTACGTCGATGATCGCGATATCGATTTCAAAGATGTATGTGCTCAGTCCGATATACAAATATTAACCTTATCTCTCGGGAATTTTACACCTGTTTGTCGACCCGCACCTCACAGAAAATCGCTACATGCTCGTTCACAGATCCTCTCCTCTCTGTTCGCTGTTTAGGAGTTTTTAGCGGGTTCATCTTCCTTGCCATTTGTTTTCCTTACGCATTCAAAGGAGTATCTTCTATGAAACTCTATGCTGACGTTCGTAGTACTTGAACTTCAACTATCGTATCCGGCACACATCAAAATTACCACTGCTGCCTTGGGGAGATTATTATCATCCCACCATTGTATTGACGAGTAGCATGACCTGCCTACGATGGGATAGAGCCCCGTGGGATCTTAAAATGTCTTCAATTTCGAGGTTAAAAATTTCAAGTTTCAAGAACCCCTCCACCGTTGACACCACGTAAGTTGGCTCGGTTACGGGACATTATAGGTGATGTATAGATGGTCAACCTTCCAACTTTAGATAAATGGGCTTTCCATATTTGTAGCCATTCGTGTTTCAATTAATGAGCATTTTTTATGACATGGATTTCTCATATACCACCTAGGCCAAGAGGAGAAGGTGAAGACCCGGATATTGACTCAAGCAACTAAATAATGATCGACAATCTTTCTTATTTGAGACTTCCTTAGGGCACAATGAGTTCTCACCTTCACTCCCCCTCCCCATTCTTCACAGTTGCTTCGTCACCCCTCACTTCCACGTAACGCTCTTTCCTTGTGTCCCTGTAGATCACAATCAGGAAAGGCGGAATACCATGATGCCTTCAATGCCTCAGTACAAATAATCCTAAGGGGTTCTCACATGTATATCTTCATGCTCATGTTCAATACAACCTAGTGTACAAAGTAGTAATATCGTGTGCACTTCTCTCTCTCTCCCTCTCTTACTTCCGCTATCAAAAGTTACAAAAGGATGACTTTAAGCTATACAACTTTGTTGAAGTCATCATCCTTCAAATTTGGGTGCAAAATAGAATAAGTTATAGATCACAGAGACTAAATTTTTCTATCCAGATTTGAGGTTGCAAGGGATAAAGAGTGCAAAATGCCCAACGTATGAGCACATTAAAAGCACTTGGAATGCATGCCAAGTTCATGTGAACCATTGAGGTCATTGTGATGTGGAATATGCTGATGTACAGTAGAAAGGCATATTTCAAGCCTTGCATGCCTATGAATGATTGTATTGGATGCAAGGATTGGATGTCGATTGAAGTAGTTTGTTTTACTAACAAACAGTCTAAACTCATTCCATGAATCCTCTGTAGATCACGATTTAGGTAGCATGAGACACATTGACTTGATGAGCAAGACGTGTTGCATCAAAAGGGACTTCCAAGCACGATTGAAGTCTATGAAGTGTTTCTTCTTGCCATTTCAACCATGTGGAAATGTTACAGATGCCACAGCATCATTTCAAGACCTTAATGAGGCATAGATTCAATATAGAGACTTTTCTCATGTCCTTCATAACCCAAACCAAAATTAGAGCACCTTAGCTTGTTTTAAAGTTTCTAACTGTGGAGATTCAACTGTGAGCTTTATTACAAAATGCTTATTACGTAACTTTGGGACCTAAATGCATCCATAACAATGACCCTCCATATTTGACATAAATCATTAATGCATTCAAGATATATTATCTTTGCTCCGATGAGCTAGTAGATGCAGCAAGTTTGTGGCTTCACATAGGCCCAACAAAAGGCGGAGTGATGGGATAAAGCAGTAGTCAGAAGGTTCATGGATCTCTGTCTTATCAAATTGGATCATTGATTTCATCTATGTATAGTCAGCTAGCTCTGGCAGAAGTAGGTTGTGACAGCTTTCCGCAACAGGTTGCAGTAGACGGAGTTGGCAATCTGCTGCCTGTCCTACCGCAGAGAACAATGCAAGCAAGGATCGTGTGTGTGCAGGCTGGATTGACTTCTTCACTTTCCTGGATCCTGCAAGAGAGTGCCAACAGCATCTTGAAGTTGAATCTCCTTTCCCATTGCTTCCTTTCTATGGCTATAAACTTTCAGAATTGAACCCTGCACTCATCAAGTGCATTAAACGTCAGGCCCTGCATTCTTCATAAGAGAGAAAATTTGCTCAAATAATGGACAGAGGCACATAGGTCTACTAACTCGTCCAGATAGCTCTTCAAGCTCGTTACTACATGCGATCAACGTCGATTTCTTATTCTCTAGCTGGTGGAGCATAAATTCTTTGCCAAGAAATCACACACCCTCTCTCTCTCCCTCTCTCACACAGCACTAGGGCCCAGGACAACATGTCGGCTGGAACCTCCCGAAGGAATTTATTGATCAGAAAAATGTGTTTACAACCTTCAGCTCCAAGCTGAGATATCAAACATATGTGAATCATTTTTACAAAGAGCTCTCAGGCTCATTCTTTGGCAACATGCCACTTGTCAAATCAACTAGCTAAAATTAAGTTACATGCGACAAAGGGCGGAACTCTAGGGTCTTCGTGGCCCTCGATTACATGGACACCTCCTGATTGCCCACTGAGCTCTATAGCAGTGGGGAATCAACCCCTCTTAGAACCTGCAACCATTAATTAAATGCACATCGCCATGGCACCCATTAATCGTTAGCGCTTTTGCATGCAAAATAAATTCTAAACTAATCCTAGTCTTGGTGGGTGTCCCTACCAAGCAAACATGTTCACATAAAAATAACTAGCTCTGCAGTTGACCGAAAGCCAACCCTTCTAGCCATAATTAAGGACTTTGACTAAGGGTCAAGGTGCCTTAACTCTCTGACCCGAGTTGGTAATGATCTAGGTTGACCGGAGTCAACCTGCTTTGGCCAGAGCCAAGTCTTGTTGACAGAAGTCAACTCTTTTTTACCGTAATCAAGGTTCTTGGGTTAGCCATAGTTAACTCTCTTGGCATAAGCCAAGTCTTCCTATCCGTGGTAGTATACTTAACCAGGGTTAAGTATCTTTGACCGAAGTCAATACTTTGACCAATAAAAGATATCTTTTTGAACATAATTAAATAAATGAAAAACTCATTAATAATGATCAAATAAATGGTCAACTGAAACTTTGACTTTGGAGTATTTACAACTTGGTCCAAAGCCGAATAGTTTTTGAATTTTACAATATACTTGTAAAATTCCTTGTCCTGGGGGCCTTTGCATACAGTATGATACACAATTTGTTGTGGACGAGCTGGAGGAGGCTGGTGGATCCTTTGTTACCGGCTCTGTAGGCTCCAGTCCCTGATATTTCTTCAGAAGACTCAAAATGATAGGCATTCTGAACCCTCCAATGCTCTGGCAGTGCAAATCTCATCTGTAACCCTAAAAGGACCATAGTACATCGGAGATAACTTTGTATACACTTTTTCTTTGCCCTTAACCTTGCCGAGCGTAGCTTTCTCGAACTTCAAAAGCACCCAATCCCCTTGCTTGAGATCTAACTATCTCCCGAGTTTATTTGCAGCTTTCTTATGCTTTTCTTGAGACCTTTCTATTGCTGTCCGGAACTGGCTGAAAGCTGTATGGAGGTCTCTGACAAATTGATGAGCTGCAAATATTTCATCTTTGGTTCTCAAGATAGGTGGTAGAATCACCTTCCCATAGATATCCTCAAAGGGGGCTTTCCCTATGGAGCTGCGAATTGTATTATTATCACACCTTTTCATGTGTGACTCTTCACTCTATATAAGAGAGGCCCAACTGTATGGATGACACTACAGACACTCAAGCAATACAAATATTCCTTGTTCTCTGCTATTTCAGTCTCCTTTCTGTTCCTTAGCACATTTCTAAATATAGTAAATCTAGGATTTCTTACAGTGGTATCTGAGCAAATTTCGCTCCTGCCTGTAGGAAATGCCCCCCACCTTCTAGCGCCTATCTGATACATCTCTTTCCGCTAGAAGGATATCCGTACACATTGTGCATGGAAGAGATGGAGAGAATGAGCGTAAAAATTTTTAGCGCCAACCCCACCTAAAGTCATCAATGGCCTCTCCATCTTCCCCACATCACGAGTTGATGTGAATGGACACGACAAAAATTGTGTCTTTTGATGTGCTTCGGCTGTCCCAAAACCAAGGGACACACCTTTTCCACCATCGGACACACCTTTTGATGAAGAGTTTTGACTCCTCACCCAAGGGACACACCCCATCGTGAAAAAAAAGGACACACCTTTTCGTGTGGGGACACCCCTTTTTAAAACAGTTTCACACCCCTTCATGAAAAGGTACACCTATTCCAAGGGTCACACCCCTTAGAATAGGCACACCTTTTGGCACCAAGCACCCTACAAAAGGGTACCTAAAAGGGATAAAAAGGAAAACCAGCCCTATACCCAAGACCTAACTCTAGACTACCCAAGGGTTCTCCAAACCCACGTTTTAATTTTTGGTAACCACCACCCAGCAATAGGCGCACAAATCAAAACGCGAATTCCTGCAATACGTTTTGCCTTTTTTTCCGTACGTGATTGCGCCATATCCCTGCAGCAAGCAGTGCCCCTCGTCAGGCCTTCATCTTGCTTCGTTCTCGATGGCCTGCACCAGCCGGCTCTATTGCATACGTGCCTGCAAGACCTGGTGATCGAACAGATCCCCTTTGCAGCCTCTATTCGTCATCTTGCTGCCTCGATTTCTGCAAACAGCGCCAAGGTGCCAGAAATTCGCCATCTTCCACCGCAAATCAGCCCTGGAAGCAAGCAACCAGCAGCGCCAGATGCAAGCAGACTGCGTCTTTTATCAGGCTTCCATCCTACAATCTACTGGATCACTTTTGGCAGCCGGCCCTCGCTAGAGCATCGCCATCATGCCCGCCTGTGACCAGCAGCCCTTGCTGCCCATCTCTCACGATTCAGACCAGCCTGCCTCTTGCTGCTCATCTCGCCACCCTCGCCATTGAACTGCGGCCTTTTTGCTGCCTTTCCAGTCACACTCAAACAGGCCAAGCCCTGCTCTCCCATGGTACGCAGCAAATAGCACAGTTTCAACGCAGAAGACAGCGCTAGGTTCCACGCAATCTGCCCTCTTCTGTTAATTCGCCTCTGCCACGCCTCAATCAGCCTTGAAAGTCTCGCCAGGCGCCTCTTAATCGATGGACCTCCGGACGAGATTTTCAAGCCTTGCTATGCAACTAATTGGCAAATCTAATCTATGCCAGGTGGATTCTTTCCACTCTATTTCTAAGGATTCTCTTTCATATTGTTATTTGACGCTCATTATGAAATTACAGCAAATGAAAGCCTCCTCCTTAAAGCATGGAACCCTTGGTAATTCACCCGTCCTTTCAAGGACACCTCAGGCATCATCTACCACACAATATCGTGTTCAGATTGCACAACCAGCCCATTTCGGAGCTTTTGCATCATGGGTCTTCTGTGTCACATGCCCTTCTAGTGACTCGGACCACATCCTATACCTTCTGCGTGAGGCACCTCAATTACATTACTTCCTCAGCACAGTCCAGGTTGTGTTCCACGAGACACCTAGATACCCAGAACCCGATATTCCTCACGAGTTTGCTGTCCATCTTTGGAGAGATTTTTACCCCTCAGCTTCAGCATCTCCATGGTACTCTCCACCTCCTTCAGCTCCCAGATATCCTCCTGCACAAGTTGTACGTTCCCCAAGACAGTATTTACACTTTGAAGGCACTCCTTCTCCTGGATATCCTCCATTCCCGACAACAGCTCCTTATCCCTTCTCAGATCCGTGGACTCTGCAACCTACCCTTGTACTCTCACGAGCAGTAACACCCATTTCGGCATCACCAGTGTTACCTCAGACAAGACCTCCTTTACCAGATTTCCACGGCTGGTTCCATCCTGCTTCTCCTGCCCCCTCCAACATGAGCAACCTCAGGGAGCAGCCCGAATCTTCTTCCAGGAATGGTACAAACTAGAGCGCAGGTTCGTGCTTTTCTCACAGGGATCTCCGATATGTCGCAACGCTCGCGTGCAGCCTCTCCGGAGATAAGCGACTTAAGTCCAAAAAAGACCCCTGAAGTCAACTTACAAGGCGAAGCGCTACTTCATCTTCAAATTTTCCAGCTTTAGGACAGCATCTCCGACTTGGTCCAGAAAGTCCAACAAGTCCAAGATTCTCGCAGTACCACACATACGGAGGATGACATGACGCAACCAGACGACTATGTGGACTCATTCCCACTAGAGGTAGAAAACACTGAACTCCGTGCCCTCTACCGTTTACTCCAAGCTTCCAAAACTAAAAGACTTGACATTAAACTTTCGGAAGCCTACACTGGTCAATGCAATCGCCGAACAGTTGACCAATGGCTCGCAAAACTGCGTATGTACTTTGATACTGTTGACCTCACTGAAGGCAAAAAGATTGCCTTGGCAGCCTCCCTCTTCAAGGATACAGCTTTCCTATGGTGGCAACGACGCTTAAAGGACGGCAAAAGTGTGTTAACCTGGGAACGTTTTGAACATGTGCTCCATAAGTAGTTCATACCTGCGAATGTGGACTTCTAAGCACAATCAAAACTCAGACAGTTGGAGCAAATAGGCTCCCTGTCTTCCTACATCTCTCAGTTCACCACATTGGTGCTGGAGATTGATGGTTTAACTGATGATGATCGCCTTCATGCTTTCATCTCAGGCCTAAATCCCTCGCTACGCATTGATGTCCTCAAAGCAAACATCACCACCATAGCTTGCGCTATTGCTTACGCAAAGCGCATTACTGATTTCCAAAACACAGGGAAGCAGAGTGCTAATAGAACACGGAACTCTACTATCGCCAAAGGTGCTCGTCCTCAAGATAACCCCAAGTTTTGAAAAAACTCGGGTAATCAAGGTCAGCGACAGTCTCAAGATCCCCACAAGTCTCAGAAATCGTATGCTGGATTCCAACAGAAGCACTCCTCCAAGGATCGCGCCTCTTCTTCACAGAGTCATCACCGTCATCCCCAACATAAAGGTGCGGCCACTGATAAGAAGAACAACTCCAGCACAAAAGGACTTTGTACCATCTGTATAGGCGGTCGACCATAGATGGTTCGATTGTCCCAAGTGACCAAAGTAAAATTCTAATATGGAACCTAGCACTTCCTAAACAAAAGATGCTACCCCAGCACAAGACAAGAAAGGCAAAGCTATTTGAATGGCAAATACCATCCACATGAGCCTTGCCAGCAACCTCGAACCTTCCCTGGCCACTCAAGTACTTTGTGTTCAAGGATCACTTCGTGGAACAACGGTCACTATCCTCATCGACAGTGGCTGCTCTCATAATTTCCTAGCTAGTTCTATGGTCGACAAACTTCGGTTGACCACCAGTCCTAGTCTCATGGACTATCAGATTGAACTCGCAAATGGAACTACCTTCTTGTGCAACACCAGGATCAAAAACTTGTCTTTTTGCATCCAACATTATACGGACAAGTTGAACTTCGACATCATGCCTCTTTCTCGGTACGATGTCATACTTGGACAACAGTGGCTCTACGACTATGATCCATCAATCAGTTTTCGCAGCCATACTATCCAGTTTGTCCACCAGGGAAAACTTATTGAGCTAACTGGTTCTAGGGACTCTCCTTCAACCCCAGTTGCCTCTGCCCTACAAGTAAAGAAGTGGGTTCGTAAACGTCAAGTAACGATTTCACTTCTATTGGTTACGGTAGTAGAGGAGTCACCAACAAAGGATCCTCCTGAATACCTCAACCAACCTTTTTTCCAGCCCTACCTGGATATTTTTCCACAAGAATTGCCAGAGCAGTTACCACCTTGACAACCAGTGGATCACCCAATCGAACTTATTCCTGGCAGTAATCCACCGTCGAAACCTCCTTATCAGGTTTCTTACACTCAAAATGAAGAAATCCAAAGACAGGTGACCGAACTACTCGACAAAGGTCACATTCGGCCCAGTCGTAGCCCTTTCGGATCTCCTGTACTACTTGTGGAAAAAAGAATAAGTCAATGTGCCTCTGCATCGACTACCGAGCCCTCAACAAGCTCACTATCAAAAACAAGTATCCATTGCCTCGCATCGATGACCTCTTCGATCAACTTCTATATGCAACACAATTCTCCAAGATTGATCTTCGTTCAGGTTATCATCAAATTTGCATACGAGAAGGCGATGAGTACAAGACAGCTTTTCGAACAAAGTATGGACACTATGAATGTTTGGTCATGCCTTTTGGGTTAAACAATGCCCCGGCCACATTCATGACACTAATGAACGATATCTTCAGGCCTTTCCTTGATAAGTTTGTCATCGTTTACCTCGATGACATCCTCGTTTTCAGCAGATCCCTACATGAGCACAAACAACATCTTCACAAAGTTTTTGAAGTTCTCCGCGCAAATTCTCTCTACATCAACATTGAGAAGAGTGAGTTCTTCAAGATCCAACTCGAATATTTGGGACATGTTATTTCAGCTCAAGGCATCTCTGTGGATCCCAAGAAGGTCGAGGTAATCTGAAACTGGCCTACTTCTAAGAATGTTCATGATGTCCGCTCTTTTCTCGGATTGGCAAACTTCTATCATACAAAGGTCTATCAGTTTTTCAAAATCGCAGCTCCTATGTCGAAATTATTGAAAAGCAGAGCAGTTTTTCAGTGGCTTCCCGAAATAGAGTATAGTTTCCAACAACTCAAGCAAGCACTCACTACCACACCAGTTATGGCTATTGCTGACCCAAACCTTCCATTTGAGGTCATGACCAACGTTTCCAGTCTTGATACAAGAAGACAGAGTTATTGCTTTTGACAGCCATAAACATTCCGATATCCAAACCCGATACCCGGTTTATGATAAGGAGTTTCTTGCCGTTGTACATGCCTATCGCTCTTGGAAACATTATCTCATGGGAGCCGACTCGGTGGTCAAGACAGACCATCACTCTCTAAAGTATATCTTTACTCAGCCAGTCATGAACGCTCGACAAGCACACTGGGTTGAGTTTCTGGCCAACTTTCACATGACCATTGAGTACATTCCAGGACTACCCAATGTAGTTGCAGATTCTCTTAGCAGGTTAACTCTAGCATCAGCTATGGTAATCTCTACATTATCTGTGGATGTTCCGAATTCATTCAAAGGGAAGTATTTCAATGATAAAGACTTCGGCACAGCAGTACAAGTTCTTTCAAAAGATCAACCTTCAACTTCCAAACAGAAGATTTTCTCATCCTATTCTTATACAGACGACCTTCTGTATTATCAAGATCGTGTCTGTGTACCACATGACAAGGATGTTCGACGTCTTTTGTTAAAAGAGCATCATGTAGTTCGTTATGCTGCCCATCCAGGCATCAACAAGACTTATAGGTTACTCAGTGCAACATACTACTGGCCTCAGATGAAAAGTGACATCATCAAAATGGTTACATCTTGCTTATCTTGTCAACAAATGAAAGCAAGCCGACGACTTCCAGCAGGACTTCTTCAGCCTCTTCTAGTTCCAACTGAAAGGTAGGAAAGTATTTCCATGGATTTCATTACAACACTACCACAATCCTCCAGAGGTAACACTCAGATTATGGAAATTGTTGATCGATTGTCCAAAATGGCACATTTTGTTGCTTGCAAAAGAAGTGCACAGGCTCCGGACATCGCCAAACTCTTCATACAACACATCTTCCGACACCATGGATTGCCCAAGAATATCGTATCTGACAGAGATCCTAAGTTTACCAGTCACTTTTGGATTTCACTCTTTGAATCTTTGGGTACAACTCTACTGTTGAGTTCAGCCTACCATCCAGAATCAGATGGCCAGACTGAAAGAGTCAACCAAGTTTTGGAAGAAATGCTTCGACATTATATTCAGTCACGCCGAGCAGCTTGGGAAGAGTATCTATGACTCCTTGAGTTTGCTTATAATAACTCTTTCCATAGTGCCATCAGCATGACTCCATTCCAAGCAGCTTATGGACACACTCCGATTGTACCAACGAATTTTGTACTTCAACATCGAGTGGCCCTAGCTGATCAACTGGTTCAAGAAATGCAAGACATTCTACTCCAAGCTAGGGATATATGCGAAAAGCGCAAGAGCGGTACGGTCTGCCAACAAACATAGACATCACCTGGAATTTGACACTGGTGACATGGTGCTCTTATTTGTAGCCCCACATTGCTATAAGACGGTTAAGTCTGTGTTTCCTAAGTTGCGACCAAGATATTATGGACCTTTCCAGATCGTCAAGAAAAGTTCACCTTTAAGTTACAGATTGGAATTACCACCATCATGGGGTAAAATCCATCTGACATTTCATATTTCTTGGCTAAAGACGTACATTCCAGGCGATGAAGCAGTTCCTCCTGTAGGTGATTATGTCCCAGAAATCGAAGATGATTATGTTCTCCTGATTCATGAGCGTATTTTGGACCATTGACAGCGAGAGACTCGACATCAACTTATCATGGAATTCCTTGTTCTTTGGCGAGATCTGGACGACTCCGACGCTACTTGGCAATCTGATGAAGACTTATAACAGTATTCTGACATTTTACAGTAGTATTTTCAGAATTTACCGTCATATTTTCTACATCAGTTCATTATCTCCACCAGGGTCTTATTTTGAGTGGGAGGGGATGTCACGATCTGTGACGTATTCCTTTCTCTATATATTAGACTTATGGATGGTTTGATGAATGGATACTTATGGAAGGGTATGCCCTTTCGACGGGACACTTCCTATGAGGCACAACCCTTCACAAGAGACATTTTATTGAAGAGACACTCCTATTGTAATGTACCCTCTCATCAAGGGTCACACCCTTCACAAGGGGTACACACCTCTTCATGCACATATACTTTGGAGCTGGGATCATAAGAAATCTAGAGTTGCGATCATGGAGACACGTTGATTTGAGGGAGGAAGAGCTGAAGGGAGATGTTCTCATCCAAAATTTAGTGGAAAGGTCTTCCTCGTGCTCCTACGAACACGTCTCACACTCGCTTCAATCAATGCATGGGGCTGCTCAGCATCGAGCTTGAATTCCTTGCCAAATCTCTCATTCCCATCTAAAGCTGTGGGAGCCAAGCAAAGCGTTGCTACTTCAAGGAGGGAAGAAGCTACCTACAGATCCAAAGAAAAGAAGGCAAAGAAGCAAGAAAAGATGGAAATGGAAGGAAAAGGGAAGGCAATAAGAGGACAAAAGGGGGGAAGGAAGAAAAGCCCGCATTGGCTGCGGAAGTTGGAGAGGATGTTGACCCTCGACATCGCTCGAGACTCAGTTGCAGGGATCGCTTCCCTAAGAACTTGGTGGCCGCCTTCATCTCCATCACTTCCATCTCCATGACAACCAGTTCTAGAGTAACATTTCTCCCGGTCTGTTTAATGCCTCCCAACTCCAAAGCCTCTTCTCTTCTCCAACATGAACCTCTCCAAGGATTTGCTCGAAGCTCACCCAACTTCCATACCTTGACCTCTCCCACAATATTCTAGCAGGCAACATCCATGCACACCATTTCCTATTGCAACAGATTGTGCTCACTTCATGACCCGCAACAACTTAAACCTTATATATGATTGGATCAAGCCCATTCGCAGCAAGAAGGATCGTCAGTTAAGCTCAAAGTGCAACATACCACGACTCCCTTGATCTTCACAGGCAAGACCACACCATACTTTCCTAAACTTGCTCCACACGTGAGGCTGCTGGAAGCATTGAGTTTAAGGGCAAAAAACCTGGATGCCCTGAAGTCCTCGTTGGTAATGCCATGAATCAATTATGGGCATGCATATGGTGTAGAATTGGCGGTTCTTCTTGATGGAGAAGGAAGGGGGGCAATGTTTACCCTAGGGAGATACAAATTGTTTGGCACGGTTGGAGTGCTACATGCATCTTGGGGTCTCCTTATGTACTCCATGAAACAAGGAGTGTCAGGCATTGACCATCGTATCTGGGTCAAGCTGACCCATGGCAGTAAACACCTGGGGGGAGACAGTATCATCATAGATGGGGATGCCCGTCTTAACAACGGAGACCCAATTGCCAAGAGAAAGACCGAAAGTGGAAGAAGAAGCTTGCCCAGGGGAAGGTGCGGAGGCATCCCAATTTCGAGACTGTAAGGGCCTTGGTTGTAGAGAGAGAGTTTTCCTTGGAACTTTCCAGCCATCAGACTTTGCAATGTCAACCTGCTTAGCCTTACCTTTGTCTTTGCCTTTTGGCCCTGTGGTTGCCTAGCTTCCTGTATGCTGGGTAGGTTTGACTGTGTCAGCTGGAGGAGGGGTAGCACGAGGGGGAGCAATAGTACGAGCATCCTGAGGAATAGCAGCAGGAGGAGGTGGATATAGAAGGGAAGGGCATTCTAATTGTAAATGGCCAAACTTGTGGCAATTGAAACATGCCCCAGCAAAAGTGCCCCATTTCGAAGCAAAAAACTTTTGGCCCAAATTGAGGCCCTCCACTTCTACTGCAATAGAAAGCGGAGTGGGCAAATCTGTATCCCAAAGGATGCAAAAGCAACTCTTATTGCCTGCAGGATGGGGTGGGCAAATGACTTGTCCCAAAGTGCTGGCCAGGCCAGGCAATTCAGCTCGCATATAATCTGGGAAGTTCACCACTTCAACCCATACAGGGCAACGATGCTAGATAAGACTGTGATAGTCTTTATTTGGAGACCAAGGCATTGCATGCACCATTTGCTTGCCAAAATGCAATGGAGACATCTCCAAAATCTTCTGCTTATAATTAGCTTCGGACAAGTGAACTTCATAGAAGCCCCTGGATGCCAAGTAAACCCCTTCGACAAAACCGCCTCCCAACATGGAATTGATCCATTGACCCACATCCATGGCAGAAGGCACCTTACCTGGAAAGAAAATGATAACGGCAGATTGAGAAAGTTTCCGCAGAGGAGAAACCAAGGCAGGCAATTTCATTTTGTAGGTGAGAGCAGGAGGTTCCTTGGCCCAGTCCTTCCTGCTCTGCTGAAAATCGTCATGCAACATATCAAAAACATAGTGAGCATCCTCCATAGAACAATTAGCCAGGTGGGTTGAATCCATATTGATGCGCTTCTGGTCCGGAGCACAATCACGATGAGCGTAAGCCTTGAGGATAGGGCTATTAGACATGGAGAAAAGCTGGAAATGCAGAGAACTGAAAGGGGAGGAGAAACCAACAGATATACAGAGGAAAAGGTAAAAGGTAGGAAAGACTGGAAAAAAGCGGGGTAAACACAGTCGGAAGCAACAAAGACGGGCTGAATAGAGGCGACGGGAGAGGTGGCTGAAGAGACTAAGGAAAAGACGGGAGCAGAAAGCAAATGAGGTGCAGGCTGATAGCAGAGAAAGCAAGCGGGGCACGCTGGGAGGAGCAGGCCGGGCAGGGCAGGTAGGGCGAACAGGTTGCAGGTCTCTCTGCACACACACACACACACACACACACACCCCACACACCGCGCACAAACACACACACACACATGTATGTGTACTATATGTGTGTATACACACACACACATATGTATGTACATATATATGTATACGTATATATGTACATACATATGTGTGTGTGTGTATACACACATATAGTACACATACATGTGTGTGTGTGTGTATGGATCATAGAAGATGGACGACAATCTACTCATCAAAGAGTTTTTTGAGTCTCTATCCACTTAGCATAATTTGCATCACATGTTGATGTGAATTATTGCTGCTTTCAACACCATTCTTTTAAAAGTCAATGTATGTCATCCATCTTTTACAAAATAGGTGTCATTAACATGTTACGGTCGCTTCCACTCCAACCCATGAACTCATCGTCCTTAGGTTTTTGATAAGATTGCACTATTGAATTTGTTTCACATAAAGAAACTCGAATCGAGAATAATTCACCCGTAGACATTCTAGGGGCAGAAGAATTGACAATTGCCAAGGGGGAAAAAGACAACACCGCCTCGTTGGAGGTGCTACACCTAACCCTTTATGCATAAAACACTTGCATCGCTATGAATTTGAAGACACTATTTCATCAAAGCACACGATCCCTTTGTGCATAAAAACACTTTCAAGGCATTATCCACATTGTTGATCATTTTAGAAATGATCCCGACAGAGGTTATCTCACAGCGGAAGACTCAAAGAAATCCCGGGAATTACACCCGGAAGTGTTTAACTACGGAATCCAAAACTTCTTTACTTGTGTACTTCACAACCATGTGTGTGTGTGTGTGCAATATAGTAAATAGACAGTGATCCAAGAGAGATACAACATCAATAAAAGATATATTTCCGTCCTCAAATGGACACAATACAAAGAGAGATCTAGAGTCCCACCAAACCATGGTCCTTTGACCTTATCAAACGTTGTTCTACTGTCTCCTTGGCACCTCTAGATCCCTGAGCCCACATGTTCCACGATGAGCTTCTGTAGACTTAGTCACCTATGCCGACAAACACACCTCCAAGTTATTCTTCCAGACAGCTACTTGCGAGGCAGTGAATGCCTAGAAGACTTGACCTATGTGAGCCAATGGTGAGGCCCAAGCCTCTCCCGTTCCCTGCACTTTATCCCTGTACCGTGCTGTCCGGGATGACAGCCAAGGGTGTAACCTTTCCCAGAGCTCTTTGTCTACAAATCCTTGTTTGCTTCCTTGGTCTTTTCCCTGTACCGTGCTGTCCGGGATGACAGCCAAGGGTGTAACCCTTCCCATAGCTCTTTGTCTGCAATTCCTTGCTTGCTTCCTTGGTCTTTTGGAAGCCCTTCTAGCTGGCTGTGTTACTGCTCGAATCTGCTCCCCGGAAGCTGCCACACTGGATGCCTAAATGGATCTCCGGACTCCCAATCTCCTTGCTACCCTGGTGGACGGCGAAGAATGCTGATCCTCATGAGTGCTTTGTCTGCTGCTCATGGCCACCTCCTTGTCCATGTCCTAGTCCTTGAGGCAGGCTCCCTGCAGCTCCAATCTGCTCTTCAGATGGACTCTTGGTGAATGAGTAGTGAGGCCCCAAAGGCCTTTTTATATAGGAAAATCCCTCTCCAAAAGTGGTCGACCCAACAGCCCTATTGGGCTGACCTATGCTATCCCAAAACCGACTGGTGCAGCCCTAAAAACCGACCAGCAGAGCCCCTGCCAGCCGACCTACAAGTCGGCCTGGTTGGCTGAGGTAACTGTTCACAGCGCCACCTGGTGGTATGGGACACCAGGCTGGTTTGGATCTGATTGGGAGTTCGTGCCAGTAGCTCAGCTCGTGGCTTGGAGGGGACATCTTCTGATTCGGGATCACACCCGTAGATGTCACGGTTGGGTGGTGAGCAGCCTGCTCAGTTCTGATGTTGTGTGTGGTTGTTTTGCAGATTAGGGGTTTCAGGAGTGCTGGGACGTGTCAGTTGGTATCAGAGCCAACTCCTGAGGTAGGAACTTCTGATGCGAGAATTTTTGACGGATTTCTCTTCTAGGTATGCCCTAAATTTCGAAATTTCTTGCTGCGCTTTTGCTGGCTACCTGGGATAGAAGGGGTGGAGAGATATCTGGGAAAAGGAAGAAGAAAAGAAGAGAGAAAAATCGAGATCCTTGAAGGCCTGTGAGAGAAGTCTAGAGGAAGGGGAGAGAGAGCAGAAAAGCAGGAGAGAGGGGCGGAAAAGAGCAGCAAGGGAGGCGTGGAAGTGGCACTTGTGATGGTACGGAGTAGGTAGGGGCAAAGAGAGGCTTGTCAGCCTGTGCAATAGGCTGAGTACAGCCTGCGCAATAGGCTGTGTACAGCCTGCGCAACAGGCTGCGAACAGCCTGCGCATAGGGCTGCGTGCAGCCTGCGCAGGGGGGTGCTTTTTTCGAAAAAGCACCCCTCCAAAGCTAGAGGGGCTTGGCCTTTTTTGGAAGCTCAGCTTCCAAATAAGGCTGCCCTGCACCCTATATAGGTGGGGGCAGGGTACTAGCCTACCCACAAGCAGCCTAGAGCTTCGAGCCATCATCTCGATTTCAGCGCCAGCTTGCCTCATCCGACTCTGCCTGCGCCAGCGCTGCTCTGCATCGAGCAGACTGCAGCGCTCGTACCTTGCCTGCGTCAGCCTGCAACAGCCATCGAAGGCTCTGCATCAGCACCGTACGGACTGTACGGAATATCTGTGCCAGCCCTGCAACAGTACCGTACGATCTGCGTCAGCCCTGCACCTGCTGCTGCGAACCCCGACTGCGCTCCTGAACCTGCAGACTGTACGGACGCCATACAGCTACGTCAGCACTATACGGCCTCCGTCAGCAACTGTACGGCCTGTGTCAGCAGCCGTACAGCCACGTCAGCGATCGTACGGCCTGCGTCATCAGACCGTACAGCTACTCCAGCAGCACGCGCATAGGGTTGCGGGTTCGGAGAGGTCTCGGGATTTGTGGGCTCCGATTCGCCAGGTTCCAGCATCTCTTTCCGTCGGCATCTTTCGGGACGGTTTTCTTCTGCTCCATTCTCCTCTGTGCTTCGTTTCATTCAGTTATTTCTCTCAGTTCGTATTCAAATCAAATTTCAGTCATGTCTGATGCTGCAAATCCCGAGTTCACCATGGGAAAGCAGGATTTGGGAGAGGAGGATCAGGGTCTTTATGATGACCTGATAACCAAAAAGGCCTTCAGTGAATTTACGACTGCTCTAGATGGAAAATTTGAGCAGGTCAATGCAAATCAATCGGGGTTGACACAGCAACTCCAGGGGATTCAAGCAACTCTCACCCTTCTGGCTAGCACTGTGTAGGCACTCACGCATGTGGATGCCATGGCTTCAGTGCTAGGCCCGAATATAACTCCAGATCCTTTTCCGGGCGATTAAAAGTCGAGAACAAAGGAGGTAGTTGACACTTGGTTACACAAGTGGCAGGTACACTTCCAATTCCACCCCTATCCAGATGAGAAAAAGATCCAGCTTGCAGCAGGGTTTATGTCAGGTAAAGCCTTGCTATGGTGGAAAGAACTCCAGCCTAAGCCTGATACTTGGACAGATCTTGAGGGCATCTTCAGGAAGGAGTTCTTGAAGAAGGAGGATGATTACGATATCGTTGGCAAGCTCAAGGCCCTCGATATGTCAAAATTAAACTTGACCTTTGAAGTTTATCTTCAAAGATTTAGGGATCTGCAAACTAGGGCCACTAAAATGGATCCAGTGACCTTGTTAGGTTTCTTCGTGGATGGTTTGCCAGATTCCTACAAGTTGCAGATAAAGAACAACAAGTGCACAACGTTGCAGGAGGCCATGACATATGCACGCATATATGATGATACCATGGCCGGTACCAAGGCAACCATAGTTACCGATACGAGTGGAAAGAACAAACGCAAGTTCTTTCAGCATACGACTGGTATTGCGGAGACGAAGTCTACGGACAACGCCTCCAGGAAAAGCTTAACTCCAGCAAAGAATGGTAAGGCCCGTTTCCTTCGCACTCTCAGGCTCAAGAAAGAGGGCCAATGTTTCTATTGCGAGGAGCGGGGCCACACAAAGAATGAGTGTCCTAAGCGGAAGAACCAAAAGTTGGTGCTAGGACCGAAGCTCCAGGCGGGTCCACGTACCGCAGCCAAGGGAGCAAACCAAGTCACGATGACAGGTATTTCAGTAAATGTCATTACCTGCCCCCTTTCTTGTAATTGTACTTTCAATACTTCGTTGTTTGGTTCCCATGATCTTTTCCGAGTTTATGGAGAAGTTAGGGACCAACAGGTTCACATTCTCTTTGATCCGGGCAGCTCTCACAATTTTGTTAATTACAAATTTGTGCAGAAGATGGGGCTGTCCACAGTACCTAGCGACCACACCTATGAGGTGCAGCTTCCAGCTGGGACGCAGTTTTGGGATCGCAAGGTTGAAGCGCTTCCTATCCGGATTCAGGCCTACACGGGAGCTCTTACATGTTATGTTATGCATTTGGAGCATGTAGACTTGTTGATCGGGATAGAGTGGTTTAAAACCCACAATATTCAGATCGGATGGACGGCGCATACGCTTTCTTTTGTAGATAAGGACACCCAATTTTGTATTCAGTGTGATCAAATTCCCCCTTCTCAGGGGCCTATTGTATCTGCGATGCAGCTTCGGAATATATTAAACAATTCTCATTATGATGTCTATCAGTGTGTTTTGATTCCACTTTCTTCATTTGTTGTTTCGGTAATTAACAAGAATGAATTAAGTGTGTTTGAACACCGTGAATTGAGAATGTTGTTAGATAATTTTAAGGACGTATTCCCAGCTCAACTGCCGGAAGGTTTACCTCCAGAACGGCAGTAGATCAATGCATAGACTTAGTCCCAGGGGCTCAACCTATCAGTGTACCACCTTATAGGATGAGCCAGGTAGAGGAGGATGAAATAGCTATCCAGCTTCAGGATTACCTGAATATGGGCTATATCCACCCAAGTAAATCACCTTGGGGTGCACCTGTCCTCTTAAGAAAGAAGAAAGATTCTTTCTGGAGAATGTGTATAGATTATAAACGATTAAATAAAGTCACAATTAAGAACCGCTATCCTTTACCTCGTTCCGATGATCTGATAGACCGTTTGGCCGGAGCGAAGTATTTCACTAAGATTGATTTGCGTACGGGTTATCACCAAATCCGTATCTATGCTAAACACATAGATAGGACCGCATTTCGGACTAGGTATGGTCATTACGAGTTCCTCGTATTACCTTTTGGTTTGACCAATGCTCCTGCTACTTTTCAGCAGATGATGAACGATTTGTTCAGGGATTTTCTGGGCAAATTTGTTGTAGTGTTCTTAGATGATATCTTGGTATATAGTAAAACGCTTGAGGATCATATAGGACACCTCCGGGTTGTCTTAGTTGTTCTAAGACAGCATAAGCTTTATGCCAAGATGAGTAAATGTGACTTCTTTATGAAGGAGATCATTTACTTAGGACACAAGATTTCTTTTGAAGGTATTAGCATTGATCTGGATCGTATCCAGAAGGTTTTAGAATGGCCTATCCCTCAGACTGTGAAACAACTTCGTTCTTTCCTAGGATTTACGGTATTTCTTCGGAAGTCAGTGCGTGATTATTCACATATCACGGCACCCTTGACCAACATATTGAAAGGTCGTGGACGCAGGTCTACCCAGCCGATCTCTTGGAATGATGCAATGAACAAGGCTTTTGAAACCTTGAAGTTTTCTATCAAGGAAGCACCCGTAACCCGATCCTACCCGGCCTTATGTTTTAGAGGCTGATGCGAGTGATTATGCGATTGGGGCAGCTCTATTCCAAGAGGGCAGACCTGTAGCTTTCGAGAGTAAGAAGCTAGACGACACTCAGTATCGTTGGCCCACACTTGAGAAGGAACTTTATGCTGTAGTGTATGCTCTCAAGGTTTGGAGACACTACTTGTATGGTTCAAAGTTCTTTGTATTGACTGATCACCAGTCGATTAAGTATGTGTGTGATGGATCAGAATTGAGGGGAAAGAAAGCTAGATGAGCAGAGCTAATGCAAGATTTTGATTTCGGAATACGTTATCGTAAGGGTTCGTTGAATAGTGTGGCGGATGCCTTAAGTCGAGTTAAGTTTGTAAATGCTTTGTCATTTACGGAAATATCCTCAGACCTATTTCAATCCTTGAGAGAGCTATACGCAACTGATAGTCATTTCAGTTCTTATTGGCAGAGAGTCCAGGATGGGAGCTCCATGGTTGACCAGGACTCAGGGATTGTGCCACCTAGGATACAGATGGCAGGAGGTCAGTGGATGATTAGGAACGGCTTGCTGTTCCGGAATGAAAAGATGTGTGTGCCTGATGTTCTGGACCTTAAATCCAAGATTCTATGGGAGTGTCATGATGCTCCTAGTGCGGGACATCCAGGTATACATAGGACTCTGTCTCTTGTGAAGCATACCTTTTATTGGCCTAAGATGCGTGCATTTATAGAGAACTATATAGTAGGTTGCCGGGTTTGTCAGGTTACTAAGGCTGAACGCCTTAGAAGCGCGGGCTTATTACAGCCTTTACAGATTCCAAGTAATAAATGGGAAAGTATTTCCATGGATTTTATTACTGGTTTACCTCGAACGCGCAAGGGTCATGACTCTATTTGGGTCATAGTCGACTGTTTGACAAAAATGGCTAGATTCTTACCTACAAGAACAACTATTTCAGCTGTTCAGTTGGCTCACGAGTTTGTGGATCACTTGTTCAAGCTGTATGGTTTGCCATCTGACATAGTCAGTGACAGGGACTCAAAGTTTACAAGTACCTTTTGGACACTTGTATTTGAGAAGTTGGAAACTACTCTAAGTATGAGTTCCTCGGATCATGCACAATCTGATGGCAGTACAGAAAAGGTCAACCAGTTGGTTGAAGACATGCTTCGGGCATATGTATCTAAGAGACAGTCTTCATGGGAAGATTATCTACCCATGATTGAATTTGCTTACAACAGTGCAAAGCATTCTAGTACTGGTTACAGTCCTTTTATGCTTATGTACGGGTTTCAACCTAAGTCACCAGTTATGGTTGGATTAAAAAGGGATTCAAAATGATGCTGCTAAGAACTTCTTGCAAGACATGTAGGAAATGTTGCAGTTTGCCAAGGAGTCTATTAGAAGTGCCCAAGATCGGGACAGATTTTATGCTAATAGACATCGTTCACCCAGAGAGTTCTCTGAAGGAACGATGGTATATTTGAGAATTCCTAAGGAATCCAAGAGCCTAAGTACTAGTTTGGTTCCGAAATTATCCCCCAGATACTGTGGCCCATTCAAGGTCATTAAAAGAATTGGACCAGTTGCATATCGACTAGAATTGCCTCCTGATGTTAAAGTACATCCAGTCTTTCATGTCAGTAGACTGAAAGAAGTATTGGGTGCAGATGATCAACTTGTTTCTCCTCATGAGATTATAGAAGTTACAGATTTGACTTTTATTCCTCATGAACCTGAGTGTATTCTTGAATTTCGTGAAAGACAGATTCGTAATCGTACTATCACGGAATACAAGATCAAGTGGAAGGATCGTGTTGAGGAGGATGCAACATGGGAGACATTACACAACCTCCAAAGAACATTTCCAGATTTCTTAGCGAACTCAGGAGTGAGTTCTTAGAGGAGGGGGAGTATGTCATGTGCACGGATTGGTATCTGACGTGTACTAGGTACACAGAACTAGCTCAAGTTAGCCTGGGGAGGCTTAGAGCTAGGCAGGCTTGATTCTCGGGTTGAGTGGCAAGGGTACGAACTATTTATAGGTCTTCGCTATTTTTGGCGCCGGGGCCCGAGTCTATAAAAGAGGCCCAGGGGGTTCAATTCTCAGTGTGCAGTTGGGAGCAAGTCTCGTTCCCAGGTGCTAGGTCTGATCCTGGATTGAGTCGCGGACGCGCGCCTGCATCTTAGCGTAGCCCAAGGCCCAGTGGCAGATCCAGGGCTTCATTGCGCCACCTGGTGGTATGGGACACCAGGCTGGTTTGGATCTGATTGGGAGTTCGTGCCAGTAGCTCAGCTCGTGGCTTGGAGGGGACATCTTCTGATTCGGGATCACATCCCGTAGATGTCACGGTTGGGTGGTGAGCAGCCTGCTCAGTTCTGATGTTGTGTGTGGTTGTTTTGCAGATCAGGGGTTTCAGGAGTGCTGGGACGTGTCAGTGCAGCTCTAAAAACTGGCCAGCAGAGCCCCTACCAGCCGACCTACAAGTCGGCCTGGTTGGCTGCCTTTGCATGGCATATAAACAGGCCTTCACGCCTAAACCATATCATGGAAACTGGCATAGATAGATATAAATTAGGTCAGTTGAGATTCTTGAATGAAGGTATGTTGCATGAGACCATCATGATTGGTGCTGTATGGAGTGTATCCTTTCCTTCCTCTTTTAGCGATTGCTACAGCTGTAGCTGACAGCCAACATATGAGATGGAGAGTGCGCTGCCATTGGCCTGGTTTTGAGGTACTCAGGATTGTACTCGTTTCTCACAAGGAAGTTCTTTTTTTTGGGGGGGGGGGGGGGTTGTTGATATTGTTTATTGTGCATAAGGCGTTTTATTAACTGATACCTAAAAGAGCATGTTTATGGGCACTCAGTGGCCATGCATGGTTATTGGCATTCACATGGATCTTATGTTTCTAGTGCAGCAGTATTGCTTTGATATACGTAAAGTACATAAAGTTACATTTTTGATGATGGCCATGCAATGTTGATGCTAAACTGTAGGTTATGGAGTCTCCTTTGCCAAAGGCACCCATTGATACTTCTGTGGTCACACATTGGCTAGCAATTGAAGGAGTACAGCCCGCTACAGCTGAAAATGTCACTTTTGAAAGTACAGTGAGCTGTTCCTTATCTTTTGCAGACCTACCTTCGTTTTGGTTAAACTGAGCCAACACAGAGTTCTAGGATTAAATGTCCATTATATACCAAACTGATATAACTTCTAGTGCAAGGGGATCAACGGATTGCTTTTTTAACATCTTTATGTGTTTGTATCATTCAGTACTTTCATCTTCATTGAACTCCAAAAAGGCAGATACTATACCTTCTAAAATAAAAGACGAAGACTTTCCAGTTGAAGTCAAACTTCCTATCAGACATGTTCTATCTAGAGAACTGCAGGTAATGATGTTATCTGAATATTGCCAATTTTGGTTATTGCTCTCTTATTCCAGCCTTCTAATATGCTGTGGTGAACAGTGTGCTACTTCTTGCATTGAATGAGTTGGACATTACATATATATCCAATTTCTCAGATTGAATGAGTTAGAAATAGCTTTTTTTTTTGGGGGGGTTATTGATAGAATTAAACTCTTTACTTTGGGATGGGAGACATGTCAACCAAAAGCACAAGCTCTGTGTCAAAAGAGTGCAAATTTCTGTGAACGAATGCACACTTGAAAATACATGTTGGAATAATAGGTCCGTTGTCCCACCTGTAAGACCCACATAAGGAGAACACAGGGACATGGTACCAATGTACAAACAGGCGGCAATAGAGTCTGCTATGTGAGCATGAGGAGAAGCCATATGGGCAGATTTGGGTGGAGAACGACATCCACATGGCAGCCATGTGGACAGCACTGTACACTGCCACATGGGCTGCTGTGCAGTCCACTGCCTAAGGTTGGCAGGAGCACTGAATTAGTGCTAACCTCTACAGCTGGTACATGACCAGATGATAGATGCCTACATTGCAGAGTCTGTGCAAAGTTTTAGAGAAAAGGATAGCTTGCTACTGCCCAGTGCCAATCCTTACGCAGCAGAATAAGAAAAGTCTTTAGATCTCACAATGGAAACTTTGAATGCCAACTCACTCCCTGCGCTTGTATGTATGTAGAGAACACCTTAGAGAGAGAGAGAATACTCACAGATGTACAGCCAATTAGTCTCATATATAGATAATAGATCCAAGTACAGATGTGACAAGTACAGATGTGACTATTGTGAGATTGAAACTGCACTATGTTGCATTTTTAGAGGATGAGTTTGGGTATATGCTTCTGCCGTATTAGCGGACATGCAAATTTCACCTTGTGAAGTTTTCGTCCAAGTTGCGGCATGTTGGTATTGTGATAATTCTTCCTATCTTAAATGGTGCATTGCCCTATCAGCTAGATTTAGATGCTCGTTTGGGAGAGACTAAAATGAAATCGTTTAGACTTCACACGTAGTTGTAGCTTGAATGAAGAGATTTTGGACTACTTTTTGATTAGCCTTCTCCTTTAGTGCTAGCCTTCGTCATGGCTGAGTCTGCCCTTCACCTCCGGAGTGCCGAAAGAAACTCAGTACGAAGACTTTGTATAAAAGGATGCTCAAGTATGTGTGGGTGTGTGGATTTGTATGTGTGAGAGCATATTTTTATACTATGGTCTACACCCACTATTGGGCGCTGATGACGTCAGTGGGGATGTCATAGTAGCTAGTCCCTGCTATGCGTGATGTAGTTTATGGTTTTCAATCTTATGAGTGACTATTGTGAGATTGAAACTGCACTATGTTGTGTTTTTAGAGGATGAGTTTGGGAATGTTCTTGGATTCATCTAGGTATATACAAAACCTTGTCAAATCTGTACCATCATCTACAGCAAACAAATGCTGAGGTAGCACACTAGGCTCACTTCTCAGACTCTTTTTGCTGTTCCTACTGTGGTAGAACTGTCCGAGCTCACCGCGTGTCTTTGACCGACTTTAGTGGCTGCTTGTGTGACTACCTTTTGATTAGCCTTCTCCTTTAGTGCTAGCCTTCATCATGGCTGAGTCTGCCCTTCACCTCCGGAGTGCCGACAGAAACTCAGTACGAAGACTTTGTATAAATGGATGCTCAAGTATGTGTGGGTGTGTGGATTTGTATGTGTGAGAGCATATTTTTATACTATGGTCTACACCCACTGTTGGGCGCTGATGACGTCAGTGGGGATGTCATAGTAGCTAGTCCCTGCTATGCATGATGGAGTTTATGGTTTTCAACCTTGTGAGTGACTATCATGAGATTGAAACTGCACTATGTTGTGTTTTTAGAGGATGAGTTTGGGAATGTTCCTGGATTCATCTAGGTATATGCTTCTGCCGTATTAGCGGACATGCAAATTTCACCTTGTGAAGTTTTCGTCCAAGTTGCGGCCTGCTGGTATTGTGATAATTCTTTCTATCTTAAATGGTGCGTTGCCCTATCAGCTAGATTTAGATTTAGATGCTCGTTGGGGAGAGACTAAAATGAAAATGTTTAGACTTCACAAGCAGTTGTAGCTTGAATGAAGAGATTTTGGACTACCTTTTGATCAGCCTTCTCCTTTAGTGCTAGCCTTCATCATGGCTGAGTCTGCCCTTCACCTCCGGAGTGCCGACAGAAACTCAGTACGAAGACTTTGTATAAATGGATGCTCAAGTATGTGTGGGTGTGTGGATTGTGGGGATGTCATAGTAGCTAGTCCCTGCTATGCATGATGGAGTTTATCGTTTTCAACCTTGTGAGTGACTATCATGAGATTGAAACTGCACTATGTTGTGTTTTTAGAGGATGAGTTTGGGAATGTTCCTGGATTCATCTAGGTATATAGCTGCTTGTGTGAATCTGCTACTGATCTTCTTATAGATCCTCCTGTGCACTCTTTTAAAAGATGTAGACCTGCCTGTGTGTGTGCACCTGGATGATGCAAATGCTTTGGCAGACTGACTGCTGTGAAAATGCTGCATACAAGCACTCTCTTCTGCTCTCCAACAGCACCATGGAAGAGGCTAGAGTGGCGACTGAACTGCTCAATGGCCTGTGTTAAGGGCCTTTTGTAGGCTAATAGACCTTGCAGACATGGCGGACCAGTAGGCTGAGCTGGCTGACCAGCTCACAGACTGGGCTAATCAGTGTGTGGCATGACTTGCTTGTGTGCCTATACAAGGGCTTGGTCCACCCATGTAACATGCAGCGGTAATCTGATTGTGTAATTCAAAGCAAGACCTTCTCTAAACCTTTAGCGAGGAATTAGCTTTGTACACCATAGAGAGAGAAAGCAGATGAGGGTAGAGAGAGAGTAGAGTCGACAACCGATTGGGTCCCTGTACCCACTGAGGGCCCCCTCCCCCAATCAGGGGAGAATTGTATACTTGGAGAACTGAGAAATACAAAGAACACACTTCGAGAGAGCACGGAACGCGCTTCTGAAGAGCTCACTGTGCACATGTAGAGTAGACCCTAAGATCTGAGAGGCAACACAAACCAATACCGAGACCTTGATGCTGTCCACATTGACGATGTGGAACGCTTCTGCAAGGCAAGGGAGAGACCTTGATGCTGTCCACACTGATGATGTAGGACACTTTTGCAAGGCAAGGGAGAGGCTTGTGCTGTCCATCGGAATGCAGGGTTACTACGTGAGTGAGAGAGTGAAAGCTAGGAGTGATAGATCCTATAAGAGAGCTGAGAGATGACTGAAATAAAGAGCTGAGAGATGACTGAAATAAAGAGCGGAGAATGAGCTGTGTAAAACTGTAAGAGATAACTGAAAAGAGCTGCTGAAACAAACCCCAAGCCTTACTCCTTTTGCTGTCCCGACTCCTCGTCTGATGCGTTGCAGGAGCACCTTCCTAGAGGGCTGAACTGATGCCAAAGGCTGAGGCTGGTCAGAGGGCCACTGGGGGTGAGTGTCAAGCTTTTCAGAGGGGGCTGAGGAGGGGCTGTAGGAGGCTGAAGGAGGGGGGGGACTGAATGAGGAAAGAGGGCCTGGAGGCCCCCTATTTATAGGGCTTTTGGGGCTGGTAGGCTGGTCCCTTGGCCCCATAAAGGCAGCCCTAGGCCCCATAAATGGCAGCCTAGGGAGGGTTGCAGGGTAGCCTATAAAAGCAGCCCTTCCCCTGCCATTCTCTTCACTTGTTCCAGCCTTGAGGGGTCCTAGAAGGGGCCCTTATCCTAGGCTAGACCTAAACCTATCCCTAAACCTAAGACGGAAACACTACCCTATGGTTCTCCAGTGGGTACTAGTGAACAAGGACTGATCTTCCAACTTGACCTAAGGCTGAGAGAATGACTTACGTAGCTTCTACTTGACTGTCCTTGGACAAGGGCTCACAAAGCGGTCACAACATACAATTAAATCTCCTATTAGGGAACTATTACGCACTTGTCTATGTAGCTAGTATGTCACTTTGCACCCAAGTGTAGGGGTGCATGTGACAACCCACCTTTGTGTGGGTCTTGTCTTAGTCAGTTCCTTGCATATATCCACAACCTAATCTATAAATGAGGCCGATCCAATTTGTGGTATTGTTAGCTAATGGATGCACAAAAGTGATAGAGCTAATCTTGCCTTTATAGCCACTCTCATCCACATTATATGCTACTGGAAAACAAAGCACAGAGCAAAGGAACACTCATACAAAGTCTTCATCTCTACACACATCAACACTCAGTACATCTTTAGGCCACATGTCTTTAGGAAGCCATT
Source organism: Dipteris shenzhenensis (assembly GCF_047967505.1). Lineage (NCBI taxonomy): Eukaryota > Viridiplantae > Streptophyta > Polypodiopsida > Gleicheniales > Dipteridaceae > Dipteris > Dipteris shenzhenensis. The sequence continues at coordinate 46,775,522 of NC_141619.1, read as the reverse complement.
CTACTTCAGCCCACTCCTCATCATTCACATGCACTACCACAGACCAATAATCTCCGTGAACCAAGGAAAGCATAATCTCAACATGAAAACCCTCAAACAAGACGCCAAGTACTTCTGTCCCAAGATCAAGAGATAAAATCATCATTCACTTTAAGTGCATCAGTAGAAACAACTCAAGCGAGGATTTCGGTGGGATCAGCAGGGTGTGGGCAGCTTGCATATATAGAGCATGAATACCAGAGTTCAGAGCATGTATCCATGACACAAGAACTCCAATCAAACTTCCACAAGCTGACTGAGAGAAGACATTGAAATACACAAGATTGTGAACCAACTCAATTGTTCATATCACTTTGCCAATGCATCCCCTTGATAAATAATGGATTAGGCTTCAAGTCTGTGAGGTTGGGAAACTTCTCTTGTTTAATCGTGGCAAGAGGTTTGGTTAAGATATCAGCCAACTAACCTTTTGTCTGACCAATTTGATTGCTCAGTCCTTTTCACTTATAAAGTGATGCTGCACCTCAATTGCTTTGTCCAAGCATGAAATATGTCATCATTGTTGCATTTAGTAGAGCTTTCATTCCTAGTCATTAACGGAGTTGGATCTTTTCGAATAAGTCCAATATCATTTAAGATCCTTCTCGACTAGATAGCCTCAGAGGCTGCGTTAGTGGATGCTGACCGATTCTCCTAACTGCCTATAAGGCCATACCAGGGCTAAAGTGGGAACAAACCTCCCCTTAATGGTATGGCTGAAGTATTCTGGAAACATCTCAGGAATCCCTAGAAACTAAATCATGGTTGCACATGTTCATTCATGATGTAGGGAGAGCAGAATCACCTGACAAAAGGTACCAAGTGTAAAGCTTGCCAAAATGCTTTAGACTTGGGTTGTAGTAGAGCCTTCGTGAACAGCTCTACTAAGTTACCCTCCGTCTGAACATAGGACAACTGTATGTCTCCAACTAATAGTCGCTCTCAAACATTGTGATAATAAACCTCTATGTGCTTGGTATGCACATGAAACGGTCTAGCTGACATCAATATCTGCAAATAACTTACGGAGCCTCACACACTATCGGTGCCTTGCAATAGTGAGTATAAACGATGAGTGCAAGGCCTTGTGTTGCTAGCTTAGATTCGAGACGAAGCACCATCTTTTGGTCGAGGAGACCAAATGAGAATATCATTGGCTGCTCCATTGAAAGAACAGGGAATTTATCCATTAGAACGACCAAGAATTACTAAACATCTTGATTAACAATAACTCCCAAGGATTTTTGGCAAAACTTCCTTCAGTGGAGGTCCCCTCTCGCAGACCCGACCATGTTGCACACTCATGCATACATCCTATATGGCATCCCCAACCAACATACACTAGACGTCCCACAACTACCTTCCTCTACCTCGTGCTCACCCAACTCTCAAGTTACGCAATGGTTTAGCCAAAGACACAAGGGGCTATGCACTGAATACGTTGCATGTATCCTAGCCGCCGATGCCATTTGCATTGATTTCTCCCATACCTGAGCTCTTAACACCATTATCTCAATCCATAAGGTAGGGGATCCCATGAGTCCGAAAAACTACGGGACCATCATGATATATTCAAAGATTTATGCATCAACATGTGATATTCAAGTTGGTTGGTTTGCAGAGTGTGAGAGATTTAGAGCTACATGGCAGACAGGCTTTCGGACAGACCATGCTAGATAAGACCACATCTTCACACTGAGAGTTGTCATTGAGCAATGAGGAGTCTTGAGCACGGTTGCTTTGTGGATTTTTGTAAACCCTTTGATATAGTACCATGGTGACTTCTCAATCTAGGGTACAGGCAGGACATCATTTGGGCTGTATGGGCACTTTATGAGAGGGTATTAGGTAGAGTCAGGTTGCTGATTGGGCGGACAGAGGATATCATGAGTACAATTTGGGTCAAATAAGGTTATCCGTTATGATCGACTTCGTTTGGCCTATACATCTATGAGCTCAAGTCCTTCATCATGACACTTGGAGGAGTAGGTTTACTCCTAGCTGGATCCCTGATCCTGATTCTACTATACGCAGATGATGTAGTTCTTCTCTTCTCATCAGTGCAAGGCCTCCAACGGCACTTGGATGCACTCTAGACTTTCTGCGAGACACATGATTTGAAGATCCACCTTTGTGAAACCAAGGTCATGATCTTCAACACATCTTGGGCAGCCCACATCGAGAGGAATTTACCTTCAAGATGGGGAACCAGTGGAGATTATTGCATCCTATACGTACATGGAGTCCTCTTCTCTGGCTTGATCTTCGCAATCAACCAGCCATGTAGGCTCATTTGAGTAGAGGATATGACGCACTAGCCATACTAGAGCGCTGCTTTTGCTCACATTTTAAGGACCCTAGAACCAAGTATCTTTTTTATGATTCAGTTGTTCGCCCAGCTGGGATGCACGGCAGTCCCTTTTGAGGGACAAATCTATCGTTCATAGAGTCATATTGTGCTAGCAGAGTTTAGGGCTACCCCTTTACAGCTTGGTGCAGTCTTTCAGGTGGTCGCCTATCTTCATAGGTTCATGGACTTTTAGCATCTTGACATCTAGACGACACAGATTGCCATGGCTGCCCTTGATCTCATCTATTGCACTAGAGGCTGCTCGGGATAAAAGGATTGTTAGAATTATTATTATAATTTAGTAGTGACCAATGTAACGTAATAAGTAGGTTAGGGGCACTTTTTCCTCCTTTAGAGGTTTTTCCCCCTAACCACAGCTAGCTCACTAACTACGGTTAGTGAAGGATAAGGTTTTGTCACTTAGACAAAACCAATTCCACTTCTTGTATTAGACACTTCTTCTATTGCAAGCACTACGTTCAGCTCTCTTGCTCTCACACTCTCTTTTCTAACATTTGGTATCAGAGTAGCAAGACCCTACTCCTAGTTCCCTGCCCTGCCCCCTGCTCCTTGCCCACAAGCTCTCCCTGCTCCAAGCTCCTTGCTCGCAGATCCCGTCCGTACAGCCGTACTATCCTACGCCGTACAACGTACGGACTTTCGTATTGCAGCTCGTCATCCGTATGCTGCTCTTGCGCTGTTGTCCGTACAAGTCGTATGGACTGCTCCACATAGTCGTACATTCGCAGCTAGTCCGTACATCCGCCGTACCCGCACCATACTACACGTTCCGTACAGATCTGTGCTGATTGTCCGTACAGGAAGGAGGACCATACATCCGTACACAGGTTTCCGTACATTTCGTCCGTACACAAGAATCCGTACACAGTCGTCCGTACACTGGCGTCCGTACACTGGCATCCGCGTTTCGTGCAGTTGTCTGTATACTTTTGTTCCCGACTTCAAGGTGCTTCTTTGAGGTTGCAGCTCCGTTCTATAAGTACATTTTGGGGCTCTTTTGTTTGCATATGCACACAGGTGCATTTGTGCAGTGAGCCATTGTTTTGGATGCAATTTCTAGCAAGAAATTGGGGCTTTCACAATTACACTGCAATTTTGCAGTGAAATTTGGGGCTTTTGCAGGCAGAGTTCAACTTGTGTAACATTTGGGGCTTTCAGATCATTTGCCCTCTTTTGTATGCAATTTCCCACAAGAAATTGGGGCTTTTGCATTTGGGTTGCAATTTTGCAGGTAAAAGGGCATTTTGGAAGTTTGCAAACAGTTTTGGACTCAGTACGAGTCGAATTGCAGACTTTTGCCACTTTTTGCAGATTCTATTTGCAGATTTTTGGGGCATTGAGCAGAGCAGTGTGGTGCATTTTGAGCCTTTGACATGCTGTGATAGTATTTGTCACTGTGGGCATATTATTCTTTGCAGATTTTACTTGTGCATTTTATATCCCAGGAAGGGATTTCACCTGGTCCATCTGCTGTATTTTTTTCTGAAATTATCTAGTGAAAATGGCTCAAAACAACTCAAATGAGGTGTTCGGGGTTCTCACACAGGAGGATAAGTTGGATGGCACCAACTACTACTTGTGGAGTTTCATGGTTTGCAATATTTTGGTTGGCAGAAATCTTTGGGATTATGTGAATGGAGATGAAGAAAGACCAGATACAACGCCTATACCTGTCACTCCTACAGCTGGAGGCAGGGGTAGAGGTACAAATACAGCACAGGTGATTGGAGCAGCTGCTCCAGGAGCTCCCACAGCAGAGCAGAAAAGATGGGACTCTAGAGATGCACAAGCTCTTTCAGTAATTTCTCTTTTTGTCAAGAGGTTCATTATACCTCATATTCGGTCATGCAAGACATCTATGGCAGCTTGGGTAATACTTGAGAGTATGTTTGCAGCAAGGAACGATGCCAGTGTTTCTTTTCTGAAGCGAGAACTTTCCCATACACATATGGAGGAGACAGATTCCATGAATTCTCTCCTCACAAAGCTTCAGGATCTCAGGGAACAATTGTTGAACATTGATGAAGTCATTCTAGATTTAGAGATGATCTCCACCACTCTGAGCTCTCTTCCTGTGTCTATCTCGGTTTCCACACCTTGCTGAATATGTCATTTAGGGGGGGCAGCAATCCTCTCTCCTTTCACGAGTTGGTAGGACTTCTGTTGCAGGAGGAACAAACACGAAGAAATATGGCAACCCGGGTTGGCGAGCATGCTATGCTCTCTAAGTTCAAGTCCAAGGGTAAAGGGCAGCAAAAGCCACATGCCCATCAGCCCACACATCAGAATAAAGCTGATTCTGGACAGCCTTCTTATAAGGCACAAGGTGATACAAACAAGCAGAAAAAGAAGGGCATCTGTCATTATTGCAAGAAGCCAGGTCATTATATTGGAGAGTGCAAGAAGCGCATAGCCAAAGAAAAGAAAAGGGATTCTGGTATGGCTGTATCAGATGCATCAGGTCCACATTGCCATGATGGAGGAGATGTTGCAGCCAACTTGGTTGAAGAGCACTATGCCTTTTTGTCTTGCACTTCAGATTTTTCAGTGGGTAGTTCAGATACTACAGCCACTAATCATGATGATCCATATGCTTTTTTGACTTGCAGTTACGATCCTTCAAAGGATGAATGCTATTTCAGTGTTGATGAGACACTACATACTTGGTATTTTGATAGTGGTGCTTCAAAGCACATCACTTCCAAGAAAAATCTGTTTGTAACTTTGCATTCTTCACCCACCAAGAAGAAGGTAACTCGTGCAGATAATTCTTCTTATTCAGTGTGTGAAGTGGGAGACATTATTCTCACATCCACTGATGGCACAGATTTCAGAATTTCAGATGTACTCTATGTGTTAGGTATAAAGAAGAATTTGCTTTCAGTGTCCTCACTCAATAGAGGAGGATTTCAGGTTGTTTTTTACGAGGACAAGTGTGCAGTCAGAGACAAAGAAAATGAATATGCTTTGAGGTTGTGTGGCACTTTGTATCGGGGTCTTTTTCAGCTTGATCTGTATGAAAAAAGATCCCATCTTGCATTATCAGTTAGCACTCCCTGCTGCGATGCAGAATGCGGAGTTATGGCATGCCAGGTATGGGCACATGAGCTATGGCAGCTTAATGACACTTCAGAGGCATGATATGGTTGATGCGTTACCTCCTTTGGAGTCGCCTCCTCCTCACGCATGTGAAGGTTGCATTCTTGGCAAAATGCATAGGCTTCCCTTCAAGAAGGATGGTGAAATGAAAGCTACAAAAAAATTGCAGCTTATTCACAGTGATGTCTGCGGTCCCATGAAAACACCTGCTTTTGGGGGTTATCTCTATTTTGTTACATTCATAGATGACTTTACCAACTACACTTGGGTCTATGGTCTCAAGGCAAAATCAGAAGTGTTTATGCATTTCAAACACTTTGTGGCTATGGTTGAGAATGAGATAGGACTCAAGGTGCAGACACTTCGCACAGATCGAGGGGGGGAATATATGTCTCATGAATTTGAGACATTTCTGAAAGAAAAAGGCATTATGCATTAGCTTATAGTGAGGCTTACACCTCAATAGAATGGCAAGGCTGAGCGGAAGAATCGCACTGCCATGGAAATGGATAGATGCATGCTCACAAGTAAGAAGTTGCCTCACAGGTTTTGGCTGGAAGGCCTCATGTGTGCCAACTATATTTTAAATCGGGCTCCTATAAAGGCTTTGAAGACAATCACTCCCTATGAGGCATGGCATGGGAGAAAGCCTTCAGTGGACCATTTCAGAGTTTTTGGTTGTGTAGCATATGCCCACGTGCCTGTGGAGTTCAGACACAAGTTGTTAGATAAGGCACTAAAAAATGCATTTTTGTGGGATATAGTTCACAAAGCAAAGGCTATCGTCTCTACAATCTTGCTACACGCAAGATTTTTGTTAGTAAATATGTCATATTCTCTGAAAATTCTGCACATACAAATGCTGAATTTCAGATTCCGGCCTCTTCAGATGATGTGTTTGAGGGGATGCTTCCTATAGCATTTGGTTCCCCCGCTGAAACTCAGAATTTACAGCAACCTTCGCCAGCTCCACAAGTACAGCTTCAGCCCCCAGCTGAATTGGTACAACCTCAGGGTGTGGATGAAGTTGTCAGGCAAGAAATTCAAGAGATAAACGCAGCCAAAACAGTCCTGCATTGGTTGCTTCAGACTCTTAGGGAGAGTAGGCTTGAAGCTCCATTGCTTGGTAGAACTCGTAGTGCAGTAAGGCACATGGGGGGAGCTCATTTAGTTGAATCAGCTTATGTAGGTACTTTTCTTGATGAGGAGGAGCCTGAGACATTTGAAGAAGCAAAAGATAATGTGCATTGGATGAATGCCATGCACGATGAGTTGCAGTCCATTCATAAAAATCAGATTTAGGTAAGAATGCCATAGGTACACGGTGGGTTTTCAAAGTCAAAAGAAAGCCAGATGGGTCCATTGATCAGTACAAGGCAAGGATGGTTGCAAAAGGATATGCTCAGAAAAAAGGCATAGATTATGAGGAGACTTTTGCTCCTACATGCAGGATGACCACCATCAGGTCAGTTATAGCCATGGCTGCAAATTTTGAATGGAATGTTCATCAGTTGGACGTTAAAACAGCTTTCCTTAATGGAGACTTATTGGAAGAGGTTTCTGTCAAACAACATCCGAGCTTTGAAATTTCAGGAAATGCACTTCAGGTATGCAAGCTGAATAAAGCTTTGTATGGGCTGAAACAAGCCCCACGTGCATGGTATGCCAAAATTGATGCCTTTTTGACCAGCAAGGGGCTGCACAATAGTCTAACTGAGAGCACCCTCTACATCAAGAAGGATGGGGGGGATATTTTGGTCATCATTATTTATGTAGATGACATGCTGCTCACCGGATCAAATGAGGAAGTAATTGTAGATTTCAAGGCCCAATTGAAAGCTACATTTGATATGTCAGACTTGGGCTTGTTACATTTCTTTTTGCAGATCTAGTTTATTCAAGAGAAACGTGGCATTGTTATGTCTCAGTCCAAGTATGTTCAAAAGCTCTTGGACAGAGTCAACATGCATGATTGCAAGTCTATGTCCACTCCCATGGAGCCGGGGCTGAAGCTTACAATGCATGATGCGGGTGAATCAATTGATGTCACACTCTATAGTCAGGCTGTTGGATGCCTCATTTATCTCTGCAATACACGACCTGATATTCAGTTTTCAGTTTCTCAGGTGAGCAGGTATATGCACAGCCCAAAGATTATGCATTGGCAGGCTGTAAAACGCATCTTCCATTACTTGCAAGGTACAAAGTCTTTTGGCTTGATGTTTCCCAGGGGGGGTGACTTGCAGATGCATGCTTACAGTGACTCTGATTGGGCTGGAGACTATGATACTAGGCAGTCCACCAGTGGGAATTGTTTCTTTCTAGGACATGCTTGCATTTCTTGGTTGAGCAAGAAACAGTCTATAGTGGCTACCTCCTCATGTGAAGCTGAGTACAGGGCAGCTTTCACAGCGACAGTTGAATGTGTTTGGTTGCGTCGTTTATTTGCTGATCTTCATCTTTCATTGGAGGGTCCTTCTCCGATTCTCACCGATAGTCAAAGTGCTATAGCAGTGGCAAAGAATCTTGTGTTTCATGCTCGCACGAAGCACATTGAGGTTCACTATCCTATGTTAGAGAGAAGCTGCATGCAGGAGAGATCAGTATGATCTATGTGTCAACACATGACAATGTTGTTGCAGACATCTTCACCAAAGCACTTCCACGTGAAAAGTTTGAGGCATTTCGCAGTGCCCTGAACTTATCTCCTTTTGGTGATTGATCATTTCCCTGTACATGACATTGGCACTACAGGGGGGTGTTAGAATTATTATTATAATTTAGCAGTGACCAATGTAATGTAATAAGGAGGTTAGGGGCACCTTTTCCTCTTTAAAGGTTTTTTTTCCTAACCACAGTTAGTTCACTAACTACGGTTAGTGAAGGATAAGGTTTTGTCACTTAGACAAAACCCATCCCACTTCTTGTATTAGATACTTCTTCTATTGCAAGCACTACGTTCAGCTCTCTTGCTCTCACACTCTCTTTTCTAACAAGGATATGACTGCTCGGACATTTAGATGGTTTGCAGGCTTGGGACTTTACATGGATAGGCTTCGACCATTTTAGTATAGCCATGAGGCTCCATCTATTCTACTCACCTATTAGGAGGTGAACCAGGTCATTAGAGAGGATTTCTTATAGCTCCACACATACAGGACTTGACTTGCACCGTAATAGCTTTCGGTAAAACTCAGCTTCTATAGAGATACACTATGGATCTCGATTCGCAGAACCATTGGGCTACACATAGATCCATTCGCAGCTTTTGGTAAAGCTCAGCTTTTACAGAGATCACTATGGATCTCGATTCATAGAGGAGCGGTTTACAGAACCATTGGGCTAGACTTAGATCCATTTGCCACATGCGCTGAGGATCTTGCTTGGGCAGTGTTGAGTATCTTCTCACAGGCTACAGGTTGAGACGTGACAAGTAGATGGCATTCTATGCAAGAAATGGATTTGTTCTTTGCAAGAGAGAGATAGAGGAGCGCTTTGCATTCAAATGCCTTATGTACTATGAGATCCATAGACGAGACCACTACCTATTTATTCAGGAGCTGTTTTGGCCACTCAGATATTTCTTGACACACCTCGATGAGCGACATGTGGTCAGCTTCCTTCTTGAGTCCGAATGACTCGAGTTTAACTCTTGGCGAGTGCATAGCAGAGCTCTGCTGGGTATTTGCTTCAAAGTAGTGATCACAATTGAACCAGCTCTAAGAAGAGAGAGAGAACTGAGATACTAATCAACACGACTAATCACAAGAAAACACTTCTATTTCAGGAACAACACGAGGGCATCCCTACTGGGCTTGTAGCTCACTTACAACGTTGCAATAGACAGCCACAAAGGCTTACAACTCAACACACACACACACAAAATATGGCGACAGGCTTCCATAGCTAAAATGCATCACATAACCGCCCAGGAGTACCGCTTCATCACGTGCTTGCTAGCAGCTCACAAGCCTTCAAGCTCCAATCAGAAGTGTTGTTCACCTCTACGGAGAAGCCAGAGGTCGCACGTCCTTCCTGAAATCCTGAAGACCAACTCTCATGGAACTGTGTAGAGATGAAGAATGAAAGCGGCTCACTCCCCCCTATTCCTACGTAGCTAACTGCATGCAATGATGCCACGTGGGCACGCTAACCATGACCAAATGTACCATGCAAAAATACCCTAACTTTGAAAATGACCTCGTGAGGATGAGCACCAACTCCAACAAGCTCAGGGGGACCACCAAAGCCTAATCCTAATCTCTCATAGGAAAAGAGCCACACAGCACTGGTCCAGGCAGGCAATTGACGATGAATTTTGCTCATGTCTTGCTGGAAAAATGAGTACCTTGCCAGTTTTCTTTTGTGGCCCCACTTATTTCATGGTGATCTTGATGAGATTAGGCCTCTTGACTTCTTTGGGGACCTCCTCTGCTTCTCCCTCAATCTCAGCCATGCCCAACCTCTCCCCCAATTCCAAGGCAGCATATGGATCAAAAGTCCAATCTTTCTGAAGGACATGCTGAATGTACTTTTTCAAATATTCCAAATGGTGGACTTTATTTTTACTCTTGATAAGTGCCACCAACATCTCATCATAGAAGTACTGGGCCCACTTGTAGACCTTATCGGCCTCATTTTCCAAGGACACATGACTCAAGCTAGTCATTGTATACCTCTCATGGAATTTGATGTCCATGAGGTATCTTTCCTTCCTGGCTAACTCCTGGTATTCAGGTTTGAGTTGCTCAAATTTGTATAATGGGACTCAAACCTTGGCAATAAGTATTTGGCTTTTTCTGCTACTGATAATACCTTCCTCTTGATAGGGGTAGTGGAGGCAGGTAGGTTGAAAGCACTTCAAACTCCATCCAAAGTCAAAGTCACATGATGTACCTTCCCATCAATGAGCACCTTGCTAGTCTTGGTGTCCTCCTTAAAGGTGAAAAGACATTGTGGCCTCTATCTCTTGACCTGTCTCTATGTTAAATTGGTGAGATGATATTCGGAACTGGCCCATATTTACCCATATAGCATGTGATAGGTGAATTTGTAAGTATCCTTGTGCTTGGGTAGAGCCATCCTCAGTCAGGCGCACGAAATGGTCTTTGTAAAATGCCACTATTCATACGTTATTCGAGAAGGATTTAGATTTGCAAAAGTCATTTGGTTAAAATTGGTTTTCTGTCTTCTATCATCTTTTTATCAAACTCTGTTACAATACTGCTTTGTCTCTCATAATCTTGTACTTTCTTGAAGTTTTGCCAACCGGGTACTTGGGTTGTGGGTGAACCTGTGAGCAAGAATTGTGGAATTTAATCATGGTTTTTAATGCCTTCTTAAAGGTGCATTGAAGCACCAGAAAGTAAGGATATTGATCCATGTTAATTGAGCGATTGCTTTTACTGGACTTTTGCTGGATTATGTGACTTGCACATACTCATTGGGCTTGATAATATGAATGTATATTCTAGTATGTGGTCCTTGCTGTGCATTGTGACAGGGTTTAGTGCAGACGTGCCAGAAAGTGAGACCACATAGTCATTTTCATTTTGATAGGAACGTTTCTTCTGATACGTACATTGCATTGCCATTCACCATGGAAGTAAGAAGTACTGCATTATTAGGTCTTGAAAAGTCTGAAGGGACCTTATCTTTCTATTTCATGTGATTTCTGAGAAACTTCTATGTCGCAACTGCTCCGTCTGAGAAACTCGCACTCGGTGAACTGTTGCAGCTTTATTTCGACAAAATAACGGAGCTTATAACGACTGGGGCTGATTCTGTGCTATTTAAGGATGCTTTGAGAAGTTTGGCAACTGATTCTGGTCTCCATCCTCTGGTCCCATATTTCATACAATTTATTGCAGATGAGGTAATTTTTATGAAATCTGTGAATTATTTTGTGAATAGATGGATATAAAACTAAGCTCTCCTAACTTCTACCAATGGATGGTTACAAAACTTAGCTCTCCTAGCTTCTACCAATGGATGGATATAAACTTATTTGCATTTCATTCCTTTGAAATCATATGTTTGCAAGGTGCAAATGAGCTCACCAAAAGGTGGATTTAAGTAGGATTCTTTTTATGATTTGAAGGCTGAATTTTGTTCAGAATGCAGGTTACTCGGAGTTTGGATGACTTAACACTTCTCTTTTCACTTATGCGAGTTGCACACAGCATCTTGCTCAACCCTCATGTACATATTGAGCCCTATGTAAGATCTTCATACATGTTTTAAAACAAGGACATCTATTTTTGATTTTGTGTTCAACTGGCACTCGTAATTCCAAAATGAAATGCACAATCCTTATATACATATGGAACTGTATGCAAGATTTTCATTATTTTTTCAAAACAATGGCATCTCTGCTGCATCCTGTGTTGAATGGGGACTAGTCATTCAGAATTGTGTTTTAAAACAAATAAAAATGTTATTTTCCCGTTTGTATAAGTTTTGATTGCATTCGATTGGAATCTCTGCTTGTTTTCGCTCTTCTTGCAAGGGAAGGGAAGAGGTTGATATGTAGAGTTTAGCGTTATTGTGAGAGATGGAGATGGTGGAGGTGCAACAGCCCTAGAATAAAGTAAGGGCGGTAAATTCACAACTTCGCAAGTATTATCCCACTGGCAAAACACCCACAACAAAACAATAACACAAAGGAGCTAGAATGCTCCTGCTCGAAACACAATACACCGATTGGCCCCAAGTCATCTGGCGCCCCTTGTGGTATTTCTTTACTATTTATTTCACTGAAAACAGATTACAACCAATACTGAATTCTTCCTGTGGGCATCCAGTTCACAACATAACCTCTGTTCTCAGCAATTCTCAGTCAATCATGGCTTTATAGGCAAGCATAACCCTTCTGGCAAACTACCTCCAGCTCTCACAGTAGAAATCACCCAACAACCTCAGCCCCGCCAAGCTGTTACGGCATCAATCCTTTGGCAAGCAAGGCCAGCACTTAGCCCTTGGCTGTTACGGTACCCCTCAACTGACAACCAGTGAATTGCAATGCGCAGCAAGGCTCAACAGCTGACCAATTGTGAGAAATCTCACTGCACAATCATCTAGCAAGCAGCCCCAGCTTGGTATCAGCCCAAAATCTCAACGACCAGCCTTCTACTGCCCATCTACAGACCAACCACAGCATCCAAAGCTCTTCATGATGGGCTTTCGAAGTAGCATGAACGTGTGGTCTATGAGACAAGGCATCAGCTACCACATTCTCCTTCCTTGGAGTGTGCTGAATCTGGAAATTAAACAGAGCTAAGAAATTTGCCCACGTCATCTGGTTGGTGAGAAAGTAGTGGACACTCCGGAGGTCGGTTTGGATATGGAAATCAACACCTAGGAGATAATGTTTTCAAACTCATAAAGCATGAATCATTGCAAGGAGTTCTTTCTCTTAAACATCATAATTCAGCTCAGCTTCCTTCATCCTCCTACTTTAGTAAGGTATGGCATATCCTTCAAAGAGTTTTGCTCCAATGCAACCACCACCAGCATCATCTTGAACTACAAATGACATCTCTAAGTCACGCATCCCTAGGACAGAGGGCGGATGTAGAACCTTCTTTGATTGCTTAAAAGCTGACTCTTTTCTAGCTTTTTATCTAAAAGCACTTCTTTTCTTAGTGAAGTTGTACAAATGAGATGCTTTATGAGCAAAATGGTGTATAAACCTCCTGTAGTATGAGCAGAACCTGAGAAACGATCTGACCTCATGTACCGTTTTGAAATCATTCCATTCGAGGATCACCTTTAACTTATCAGGACGCATTTTGAGTTCTTCCTCGGAAACAAGGTGCCCTCAAAACCTTAGCTCTAAAAGGAAAAACTCACATTTCTTGGCATTTATGAAGACATGGAGTCTAGCACTCCTTCAATAACTCAAACACGATCCTCAAATGCTCCCTATGCTCCTCTTCATTTCCATTAAAGATTGTGAGCTCGCCAAAGAACGTGTCTATGAAGGATCTGTTAGCACTTAGCCATGGTATGAGCCTTGTAGGTCAGGTCAACTCTATGAGTTGACTTCTTTGGTCAACCATATGGTTGACTTGGGGGCCATATAGGTCACCCTTAGTATTTTCCTCTTATCCATTTGAGTAGTACTATGTTTTGCTCCAGCTTGTTGCTTGCTTCCCACACTACTCTCGTTCCAGTGCTTCCTGTACCCAACAGTGGTATCAGAGCAGCTTTCATAGCTACAATAGAGTGCATTTGGCTTCGCAAGTTACTTGCAGATCTTGATATCATCAGGCCGACTCTGCTACGATCTACACCGACACCCAAAGTGCTTTGGCGGTTGCTAGAAACCTAGTGTTTCATGCGCGCACAAAGCATATTAAAGTCCACTATCACGATGTTCAAGAGCGACTATTTGGTGGAGACATCCAGTTGTCCTATGTTTTTACCGAGGAAAACTTGGCATATCTTTTCACGAAAGCTTTACCATGGCCCAAGTTTGAGGCATTTCGACATGCTTTACACTTGGCTCCTTTTGTTACATGAGGGATCACTCTATACATATCATAGGTTGCTATATCCCTCTGGGACGAATATGTGCAACCATGATGTAGTTTCCAGCTATTCTGAGATATTTCCAGGTTACTTCAACCATACCATGGAGGGGGTTTGTTAGCACTTAGCCTTGGTATGAGCCTTGTAGCTCAAGTCAACTCGATGAGTTGACTTCTCTGGTCAACCATATGATTGACTTGGGGGCCATATAGGCCACCCTTTGTATTTTCCTCTTATCCATTTGAGCAGTACTACGTTTTGCTCCAGCTTGTTGTTTGCTTCCCGCACTCCACTCCCATTCCATGGCTTCCTGCACCCAATAAGATCTGTGTTTTTGAAAAATTCAGCTCATCATATGGTTGAATATAGCCAGCCCAAAGGGAATTAACAGGATATTCATACAGTCCTTATGTTGTTTGGGAGGTTATTTTATGGATGTCTTGAGGGGCGATCCGTATCTGATGGTATCCACTCTTAAGGTCTCTATCCTATTGAAAATTTTGGCTCTCTTCAAACTATCTAGAATTGTATCAATCAGTGGGATTGAAAACGATTCTTGATAATCATCTTGTTTAATGTCCTACGGTCTACACACATCCTTCAAGGTCCATCTTTGCTGAGTGACAAAAGTATTGGCGAACATAAGGTTGAACTATTGGATCTAATCAATCTATGCTAAAGTAATTCCTGAACTCGTTTCTAAATGTCTTCTTGTTGTGGCTTACTCACTCTGTAAGGTGATGTATTAGGTAGTGTGCTATCTGGAATTAAATATTTGATGGGATTTTCTTGTCTCTCTGTGCGTTGAGACTATCCTCATTGCCTTCTTTATCTGGCTCTCGTACATGAACTAAATAAGAACAAAGTGACTTCTTAAATACTTTTTGAGCCTGAATGTGACTCACCATTGGAATGGTGCTACCTGAATAGTAATGTGTCGTCCTCCATGTAGAATCGTCACTGTCTTCTTCCTATAGTCATAAGTGTGCTCTATCGTATATTGCCAGGTATTGAGATTTGCACGTCAGAGTGCATTTGATGATCGAATTTTCTCCCAAACAAATATGGCAATAAACTCTTGATTAACAAGAGAATTTTCATACACGTTTGCCATATACAATTGCCAATGAAAATATATTGGCCATTGGAGCCCAAGATGAAATGAAAAAATCATCAATGGATTGATTTTAGATTATACATAAAACTTGTAGAGGATGCTAATAAAGCATCAACAACGCTTGATTTTTGGAGCTTAGAAAGTACACAGCAAATGTGTGAAATGAAACAACTCCAAGTGAGTTTGCTAACAAGAGTATCTTTAAAAATCAAGTCAATGATATGGTTTACCAGCCAAAAAGAAGACAATAAGAAACCTGCAATAATGTTATATGTTGCGTCTTGAGTAGAGTCCCAAAAATAACTCGTGCATAAAGATTTAGGAACAAAAGAACCTTTAGATTGAGAAAGACGATGGAAGTACAACCTTCCGAGAAGGAACCACATGACGCATTTTTTTTTTTTCGAAAAAACAGTTCTAATTATATTACTTCGAGAACAAGATACAAGAGGTCAGCTTATAGCTGACGGGCTGCGTTCACAAACCGGACGCAGCCCAAAAGGTAGCATAATAAATCATACTCTCACGGAGGAATATGCTGAGTGTGAATGAACAGCCATCGGGGTGGTGAGTAGTGCCACCGAAGGCCCTGCGTAGTCTGCTCGAAGAAGAGGCTCTGTGAATCCCAAGCCTGGAGGAAGCGTCTCCGCTTCTCCTGACCAGCCCGGGAGTCTCCCTGAATCTGGTCCCACTGGCCTCTGAGGGTATGAATAATCTCACTCCAAATCTCCGCCATGATCTGGGCAGTCGATAAGGAGGTGCCACCGAGGATCTGCGCGCAGCGCGAGGTCCAGATGTGCCAACCTGTAATGCTGCTGATAATCTCCCAGACTGGCTGCCTCTCCCGAACTCCTGTATCAGCCTCTGCTAGGTGCTGTGGGATACCCTCGAGCGGCCCCCACGTCCCCTGTGTGATAAGGAAAGTGGGGTCCTGCTGGCATGCCTCGAACAAGTGATGAAGACCAGGTGCGGTGCTGCACCAACAGAACGCGCCCCAAGTGATCACTCCTAGCTCTGGTGCTGCACGAGTAAGAAGCCCGAAAGTCCACCTCCACACTTCCTGGGCGCGCATGCAGCTCCACAGGCAGTGTTTTGGTGACTCCTCATCCGCATGGCAAATCTGACAGCAACCGTCCTGGCCTATCTGCCTCAACCAGCTCCCCACTGGAAGACCTTTGTGGGTAAGAAGCCACAGGAAGTATGAGATCTTCCGCGGCCGCCAGCTCTCCCACAAGGCCTTCCAGAAAGCCTGCAAAAAGAACCTGGAAATACCCTGTGCGTACCAGCTAGGACGCTGGGTGGGGGGGCGGCTCTGCATCCTCCCGAGAACTCGCCTGCCCAGAGTCGTGCTGTAAGCGAAGAAGGAAGTCTGCCCCTGTCCTGTCACAATCTCTGGCCACCACCACTCTCCTGGGTCCCACTCAAGCTCTGACAAGGCCCGCCCCTCCCAGAGCCAAAGACGCCAAAGCTGCAACTGGTCCTGCTCGATACTAGGGTCGGTATGCCAGACCTTCCCCAGAAGGCCTACGACCCTAACCCTCTGCCATGGGAGTAGGGGGTCAATGAGCGCATCCTCTCTCCTGAGTCGTCCGTCCCCTGAAACCGCGAAGAAGGCGATAGAGGAGTCATCCAAACGTCCTGCGACCACCAGTGGGATGCCACGGGGGGTGAACTGTCCCAGCCAGTGGGTGTCTCCAGGCATGAGGACCTGAGGCTCAGGTGGAGCCAACCAAGCGGCTGGGATCGCACCGTCGATCTCCGTGCGTCTCGCCTGGACTCCGCGTGCACCTCCCGCTGCGTCTGCCAGATCGGCCATCTCCAGATGTCTGTACGTGTCCCTCCAAACTCGAAGGGACCGGGCTGGCCCCCTCATCCAGCCGTCCCACCTGATATGTGATCTCTCCCCCAGCTGAAGGCCCTCGGCGTCTCTGACCTGCCCATTCCAGACGAGCGGCTGGCGATCGATCTCCTCCTGACAGCTGGGCTGGGACTGAATGAGACTGAGACGGAGCCGCCTCCAAACCATGAGGAGGCTACGAACGAGTGGGGAGCGGGGCTGAGTGAGCGGGGCGGAAGTGAAGATCCACCTGAAGGACGGTAGCCACTCTCCGCCTCGGCGCGGGACACAAGAGCCGACTCCCTGCTGAAGTAACATCTTCCACGTCTGCCCCCCTGGGGTCAAACCGCGGATGATAAGCTTGCCTAACAAGGCCTGACTCTGAAGCTCTGGATCAATGACCCCCAGACCCCCCTCCGCCTGCGGAAGAATGACTGTCTGCCAAGCAACCCTGGCTCTGGTATCTCTCTGCCCATCCTCCCCAGACCAAAGAAAGTTCCGAACCAACCTCCTGAGCTGTGCCACGCTGGATCTCGAGAAGCACCAACAGGAAGCCACATACCAAGCCGTGGCTAGAAGGACCTGGTTAACTACTAAAGCACGACCTGCAAGGGACAGCTTAGCAGTGCTCCAGAAAGCCAGCTTCCGTCGGATGGAATCTAGCACCGGGAGAAACTGCTGAGCTGGCGTAATGTCTAGGCCAACCTGGAAGCCAAGGTATCTAGCTGTCTGCCCACGTGGAATCCATCTGAAGCCCAGGAATCGCCCCCACTGAGAACACGCCCCCGGGTCTGTGAGAAAACCAACTGATTTGTTCCAGTTGATTTTCGCACCAGCGGCCGAGCAGAAAACCTCCAGGGCCATCCACACCCTCTCTAGCATCCTCTCATCGTCCTGGACATAAAGGGCTGTATCATCTGCGTACTCTGAGTCCAGAAGCTCCGTGTCCTCCCGGAGTGGAAGGCGAACACCCCTGAGCCCTGTGGACCTCGCCCGAAGGTAGTAAGTCATGGCCTCGGCGAAGAAGAGAAACAGATAAGGAGCCAGGGGGCAGCCCTGACGTACTGATCTCTCCAAGCTGAAACGCTCACCCATCCTGCCTCCAATGATGACTCTGCTAGACGCTGTCCTGTACAAAGCTGAGATACCCTGAATCCAGCCTGCCGGGAAACCTAGTCGCTCCAGAGTCCCCTCCAAAAAGGACCAATCCACGCGATCGTAGGCCTTCTCGAAGTCGAGAAGTAAAATGGCAAGGTGTGAACCGCTGTACTGAGCCCACTCCGCCGCCTCTGAAAAGGTGAAGACATTATCCAGGATACTGCGATCCTGGACAAAGCCTGTCTGAGTGTCATGGACGAGGTCTGGGAGTAGAGGTCGAACTCTGGCACTGATCATCTTGGCGAGGATTTTGTAGGCAGTGGTAAGGAGAGTGATCGGACGCCACTGGCGGATCTCCTGTCTATCTCCTCCCTTCGGGATGAGGCAAATCAGTCCCGAGGAAAGGCTCTCTGGCATCTGACCGCTGCTGAAAATCCCCTGCAGAGCTGCAAGGAGGGGCTGATGGATCTGGTCCCAGAAGGAGGTGAAGAAAGCTCGGGATAGCCCATCCTCACCTGGGCATTTCTGCCCATCAATAGCCATCAAGGCCTCCAACATCTCGTCCGCGGTGAACGGCGCCAACAACGTCGCCTGCATGCTGGGCTGGACCAGGGATGGAATGTGCCTCCACACCTCCTCACGGTCACGACTAGCACGAGGGGCAAGTGGCTCCTGCTGGAAGAGGGTCCTGTAGAAGTCAGTGGCCAACCCCAGGACCTCCCCCGGGTCCGTAACAATGTGACCATCCGCTGTCCTGAGACTCCGTAGCTGATCACCTGCAGCTCTCTGGCCGTGTGTCCTGAAGAACTCCCTGCACATCCGGTCACCCTTCCGGGCCCAGAAGGAGAGAGAGGCGTGAAAGGAGAACTCGGAGCGACGCTGGAGGGTCTCCTCCAAGAGGGCTCTGGCTCGAAGGGCCTGGATCCGAAGCTCCTCCGAGCCCGGGGAAGACTGCTGAAGTCGCTGAATGGAGGCGAGGTCCCTCCGAAGAGCTCTCTCTCTGCCCCACCAATCCTGTCGAACCTGTAGGGCTGCGAGCTGGCAGATCTGGCTGGACTCCTGCAGAGCCTGCGCGACCGAGTCTACCAGATCCATGCCCTCCCCCCAGTCTCTGTCCCAAAGACTGCAAATGCTGCTACGGACGTCCGCCCTCGAGAAGATGGAATCGGGAATCCTGCATGATCGGGGGGGGAGAGTCTGGGCTGCCGAATCTAATGAGAGGAGCACAGGCGCATGGTCGGATAGTGTCGTCCCTGGAACAATGCCCGCCTGGCCACCTCTGCTGATGGCCCAATCGCTGACATAAAACCTATCAAGCCGCTCCAGGAGTCTGCCTCCTTCCCTGCGGAAGCCCCAAGAGAAGTCCAGGCTCCCGTGCCAACGCCGGAAGGACGGGTCTCTCCAACTGTCCCTCCCTCCTGTCGCGAAGATGAAAGAATCCCAAGCTGACTGCTCTGCCTGAGCCATACCTGTGAACTCCGGATCTCTACCCTGCTGGTCCTCCAAGGTCTCCAGGTTGTTGAAGTCTCCTCCAACAATCCAGGAATCCATGTCTGGAAGAATCCCTGTAAGTGTCCTCCAGAAGGTGGCTCTGCATCTGAGGTCTGTGGGAGCATAAATGTTGAGGATTCCTATCTTGGATCCCTCCAAATTCAGGCCTACCCAAAGGGCTCGGCCTGGGATCAACGTGCCGTGACCGAAAACTGACTGAGCTAACTGCTCGCACACGGAGGTACAGACCCCCCCGCTCCTCCCCTGTGCGCCGATCGAAGGCTCCCAATAAGTGTAGGAGCGTCCAGGGAGAACCTTCCCGCAGCTACGGGCATGAGCCGCATAAAGCTTGTGCTCCTGGAGCAGCAGTACATCCAATCGACCAATCACTGCAGGCTGAAGTTCCTGACGCAAAATGAGCTTCCTGGGACCACGGGTACTCGAAGAGTGAAACCCGTTCACATTCCAGGATACGAGGTGTAGGCTCATGGAGAGGGATGGGGGGCTGCGAACAGCTGTCTGCTCGCAGAAGAAGTCGAAGAAGAATCAGACAGATCGGAGTGGAGGCGCTGCCGCTTGTGAGAAGGTTTGGAGGGGGAGACGGGGTCGTCCTGCCCGTTCTTCAACACCTTCAGCAAAGGCGAGAGGCCTCTAGTGCCATGAACAAATGCTTTCTCGAGCCAGCTCGAGATCTCTGAAGCAGTCATCCCGTAGAAGGTTCGGAGTTTCTGTTGGGACCAAGCTCTGACATCCTGGGGAAGAGGCCATGCCAGGGGGGGTCTGAGGATCACAATCAATCGGAAACGTTTGGCAGCGCAACGCCACCGCAAGCGCACATCGCCCTCGGACCACTGAGTCTCGAGGAGCTGCCCACCGGACGGGCCTATCCAGGAGCAAATCTGGGCGTGTGTCTGCTCTCTGAGAGCCTCCCACACCGAGTCGTCTGTCCAGGTCTCGGTGCCATCGCTGAGGAACGTGAAGGCGAAGCTAGGGCCATCCCTGGGAGCCAAGGCACCAATCCTCCCATCCGCCCCTTTGCGGAGCATGAAGATACTAATGTCGAGACAAGCCGGGAAGGTCCCAAGGTCGGCCACATCCAGGTAGTCCCAGGGGCCAGATCTGTAAAAGTCTCGAGGGAGCTCTCTCTCCTGGAGCTGAGACCCAGCTGAGTCTGCCACTGGGGGGCTAGCGGGAAGGGAAACCTGCTCCACTGGTGGTACAGACACCGGGTGTCCTGCAAGCGGGGGAGGAGGGGGAGGAGGCTGCGGGATAGGCGACTCGGGCTCCACGGAGGCGACTGGCGGAGAAGGTGGAGGAGGTGGAGCGGAGGCTGCACTCGGCTGGGAAGGCGACGGTGCAGCTAACTCTGTAGGAGGGGCGAGGGGAGCAGGGGGGGGAGGGGGATGGGGATGCATCTGGAACTGGGGCTGAGAGGGAGGGGGAGGGGGAGGGGACTGAGGAAAAGGAGGCGGGGGCTGAAACTGCGGGGCGGGCGAAGGGGGGGAAACTGGGGAAACCGGGGAGAAGGCGGGGGGGTGGGAGAGAGGAGGATCTGAGGCTGTGGAGGGCGGGCTGCCGTCGAAGAAGAGGCTCTCCCAGGTCCTTGGGGCATCTGCCTGTCAGGCCTGTGGAGTGCTGCTGCAGGAATGGTGACCTCTGCCTCCTTGCCTTTATCCGAAATCTTCTTATTCTTTCCTCTTTTCCTTCGAACCTCGGTCCAACCGCCCACTACCTCTGGCCCAGGCTCCGACTGCCTCGGCTCCTCCTGACGTGGCTGTCCGGGGGGGGGAGGTGGGGGCGGAGGGGGCGGGGGCGGGGAGGGTCGAGACGAGCTGGCAAAGCGTGGACAAGTAGCCGCCAAGTGCCCAAAGCCATGGCACCGCAGGCACTGACCTGGCTGTCCGGTGACTATCATGCTCTGGGTGATACTGCCGGCACCTGTAACGATCTCGATCACTGCAGGGAGAGTCGCAGGATCCGCCACAGCCACACGGACTCGGGGAGCTCCTGCCGTGGTCACCGCGTCGGCAAAGGTGTCGTGCATAACCCAGCCAAAATGGGAGCCCAAGTCCCTGACAATCGGCCGCAGCTCAGTAGCAAGCCCTGGAAAAACGAGTGTCACTGGGTGGCGAGGTATACGGAACCGAGTGTCGAAATCCGCTGCGCTGAAACCACGGTACCACGGGACTATCATGATGATCTTCCCATCCACCGATGTGGGGGAACCGGCAATCAGATTGCTCGCAGCTTTCTCACTGGAGAGTTTGAGCCAGAAGATGCCCCTTCCCATAAGGGCCACCTCCTCGATATGGCCATCCTCTAGCAAGAGAGTGGACTGGAGCCAGTCCCTGATGGTAGACCTGGAGGGGGAGTGTCCAATGACTCTACCGTAAACAGAGGTACGAGCAAAGTCACTGGCTACCTCCTGAACACGAGATGATTGTTGCTCTGTCAGGATAACGCGGTAGGCATCTGGAGAGGGAGGGTCCGACTGGGCCTCCGGATCCGGGCTGGGGGCCGCCATACCGCCAAGACTAACTGCAAGCTTCCGATGAAGAAAAACAGGCTGCCACCCAAGAAGAGATGAAGCGGCGGTGGAGCCTGGGGGTGAGGCGGCGAGGCGGGATGGAGCGGAGGGGGCGGCTGGAGCGGCGGCGAGGCGAGGATGGAGCGGAGGCGGGCGAGGCGAGGCGGGATGGAGCGGAGGCGGGCGAGGCGAGGCGAGGCGGGATGGAGCGGAGGGGGCGAGGCGAGGCGGGATGGATCGGAGGCGGGCGAGGATGGAGCGGAGGCGGGCGAGGTGAGGCGGGATGGAGCGGAGGCGGGCGAGGCGAGGCGAGGCGGGCTGGAGCGGAGGCGGGCGAGGCGAGGCGGGATGGAGCGGAGGGGGGGGCTGGAGCGGCGGCGAGGGGGGGGGGGTTGGAGCGGGGGCGAGGGGCGGGTTGGAGCGAGGGGGCGGGATGGAGCGGAGGTAAGGGGCGGGGATGGAGCGAGGGGGCGGGATGGAGCGAGGGGCGGCTGGAGCGAGGGGCGGAGGTGAGGCGAGGGGCGGGATGGAGCGAGGGGCGGAGGTGAGGCGAGGGGTAGCGGGGTGCCGGCGGGGGGGGAGGAGAGGGGACGGGGGTCGAGGGCGGACGGGAGGGGTGGAGGTGGACGCGGCGAGGGGGGGGGGGGGGGGAGCGAAGGGGAGGTAGGGGCTAACGGCGAGGGGGGAGGGGAAGCTCGCAGGAGCTCACCATGAACACTTCTGATTTGCGCTTCAGCGCAAAGACAACCACATGACGCATAGTAAAGCATTCTGGCAATCGAGGGCTTTTAACGTGTACGTTGACAGAACAGTTGATGAAGAACTCTTGGCAACTACCATCCTTTATAGTATCCTTTTGTCAACCCAAGAAATAGCAGTAGAGGGTAGACCTTCAACCGGGACGGACCTGGTCTCCATGTAATAGAGAATAGCCGCAACAAAAAACACTTCTTGATATATGACAGAACAGCCAAAGTAGATAGCCAGTAGCCAAGGACCAATTGTAGAGGTGAAACAGTTGTAGTCGATACTTTTGTCAAAATGGCACAATAGCAATGATACATTCGTGTGTTGCTTTATGGACAACAGCAAAACGAATCTTCCAAATACCTCTTAGAGAATTTACAACAATTGTTAAAAGCTACCTTTTGCGAGACGTATACGAGATCCACAACATAAAAAGAAATCCTTCAGTGAATGGGCAGCAGATGCCAGAAAGATAAAAACCGGCCAGTTCGACATTTAATTCAAGGAATTCTAACAACTGGTAAACAATAGTATACAATAGCAAACGTCTGGTAGAGCTAGCTCCTCCTCCTCCACTCCACTATGTTCTGGGGCGGACTCAAATGCATAAAAATCTGTTGCTGTGCTCGATCTACCCCTGTCTCCTGTGGTGCTATCACCTCCTGCTGTCTAAGGTTCCTTAGTAGAGTGTCTCGATGCCGTCGCATCTCAACAAGGTAGAGGCCAACATTGACTTGGTCATGGACGTGGATCAGTCGAGAGTGGTGGTCCAAATCTATGCAAGAGGCAATGGTATCGTCCTTGGATCCCATAATGGACTAGATAGTGCATAGAGAATGCTCCTTTATCTCGACCTCTTCCAATGTGCATAGCCTTTAGACCCGATGCTCCATGGGTGTGCCTGCAGCTCTCCTTGCCTTGATGCTCAACTGATGGGATGAGACCCACATATGTCCCATGGCAATCCTTAGTGAATGTGAAACTCCTTTGTCCTCATGGTATTGGGGTCTGATGATCACGTCATCCTTTGATACTCTCAAGAAATAGTCATGGTAGAACTGGACCTTGGTGGGGAACCCTTTAGTCCCCTGCTTGCCCCCCCCCGCTCGTGATGTATGGAGCTGGAGTAGATCCATTCGTATAATATGGTTGATCTCATCTCGTGGTACCAGGGGAGACGGTGCATCCAAGCTATACTGTTAGGGGGGGAGTCACTCCATTTGAATACCCTGATTGGTGAACCACTTGGATAAATGTGCAAACCATGCCTTGGTAACCCCTCTATCTGCAAGTTGCCGGGATGACTCAATTGCCAACCTTGGTAGCCTAGCTAGGCAAAGCCCAAACCTTGTGAAGGTATGATCATCAAGTGAAAGATGGCATCAATCTGGATTGGTGTCATGGCGAACTCTGCCTGTACTATCTGATGAGCGATTAAGGGTTTACTTTGGATCATCCGGGATCCAATAATCACATGTAGCCTCTCAAATCTCCTCTAGTCATTCGCCGAGAGATCACTAACCCAAAAGGGTGTTGCATATATGGCTTTCGCCCCCTCTGATGCTTTTGGTGCAAGAGCATGAGATCATCATCCAAAAATTTCTAGTACCATTTAGTGTTGTCCTCATACTCATGAGGGTGGACGTATCTGTTGCTGTCCAAAATCTCACTATCAATGGCCTGGTTGGTGCATCAACCTCGCCCACTCTCCAAGCTGGGTGAACAATGCTTTGACATCCATCTTGGTTGACACCCATCTCGGTGAACAATGCTTCGGCATCTACCAATGTCATCTACTGCTACTCCTCTAATCAGGACATTCAAGGCCTTGTTCTTCCCGTCTCTTATCCCCTTCCAAGGCATCGGCGGATATGGACTCCTCCTTGGGGCTGATGCACCTTTTTCAAGCATTTCTTTGCAGTCTAGCATTTGGGCTTTCCCTTTGGTAATCTGCTGCATGAATTTATGAGTTTCCCTTGCATGGTGGCCTGCATGGCTGCCATATCTTTTCTGAGTTTTTCATTTTCTGATTTTAGTTCATCCATTTCTTTGCACGCCACTTCCCATTGCTCCTTGCATGTTGCATAGTTGTTCAGTTCAGTCCCCATTGCTTGCATCTTATCTTGTGGGTGATATTTTCTGACTCCCATTCAGCCCTCTCTTTCTCCCATTCATCCCTCTTACTTGTCTCCTTCTGCCATTCCTCCATTCCTTCTGCATCTGCCCCCCTTGTTTCTTTACCTCAGCTAGTGTTTTGTCTACGTGTGCTTTCTCATTAAGCAATGCCACATTTGTGGCTTCCGGCCTGTCAACCTTCTTTGTCAATGATAGGCAGATTTTCTTGATGTAGATGATGACATCAGAGATACCCTTGTAAGGCAATAGCCTGTGGATGAATCGTAATACATGTAAAATCTGAATTTGCAGAGCATACTTGCCCTGTGGCTTGTTCCGTGTATTGGGATTGGAGAAATCGCGGACTGAAGTATGGATTCCAACAAATCGTCAAGCTGGATGGTATAAGGAGATCATGGAGCATTAGAAGAGTGAAGCGAAGTTGCCAGAGGGCAGCAAGGAAGGTGGCTAGGATGAGCAATAGGAGATGGGGCGAATTTGCAAGAGAGAGCAATTGGACTGCTTAGAGCTGATCGCAATCCTCTTGTGGACCTTGTGTGAAAGGAGAAAGCTGAGAAAGCACAAAAGCAAGATGAAAAAAACTGCAAAAAACTTGAAAAATGATTTCTAAAATCTTACTTTTAATTGTAGTATTTGATTGGTCATTCTAGGTTAGAATAGTTTTTAGGAGTTACTTAAAATTAGGTTAGAATAGTTTTTAGGAGTTACTTAAAATCTTTAATTTGGTCTCCTAAAGAAATTTACCCCATGATCCCTCTACCTATGCACATAAATTAATTGGCCTAGACAAATGCACATCCTAGGTTCGAGGTTTATAACTTGACTTAGACAACTCACAATATAAATTGAAGCCATCCTTTAGACCTCGACGTGCTCTATCTAATATGCATCAAGGTGCTAAACCTAACACTCAAAGATTAGGGTTCCGAAGATCACATTTGTATCACGGTGGTATATTACTTGATCTTGATATGCCCTCATTATTCGATGCATCATTTCCCAATCCACTAAGGTTTATCCGCAAAGCTAGTCTGTAGGTGTTAGAAATAAACCATAGGTATTGAAGACTCAAGTGGTAGGAAACCCTTGTGGATGTGCGAAGCATTATCGATCCCGTACGGCATGTCGATAGGAGGATCTTGAGAGGAAGTAGTCAAACGACTGGTAATTTTAGTGATGTGATGTCCACCTCATGTACTAGTTTTCAACATGTTGGTGACTATCGTGGATACTGAAGATCCATTACCATACTGTAGATGTTGTAAACAAGATTGTGTTGAAGGCATAAAAAGAAAGCCATATTGAAGATGATAAAGTCATACTGATAGATCACTCTGAAGGTGATAAGTCATGCTGAAGGTGTTAGGGATACATTGAAGATGTCAAATGCTAGCAATGTAAATAATGTGGTTACATTGAAGGTGAAATAATCTATACTAAAGACGGCATACATGGTTATCAACCATGGTAAGAGCTCTGAATTCTGAATAACCATGCATGTAGGATTTGTAGAAGATAATTGGTGGGGGTGTGGAGTCTGGTCACAAGAACTAATGCAGAGGAAGCTCACACATGTTGTTAGTAAACGCATAACAAATGAAAATAGGTTATCTAATAATAATTCATAAATGTAGTGGAGAGAAGTGTAGATGGGTTAAAATGATGACTGGCTTAACAATCTCTATTGTCTTTGGTTGAAGGAGGAATGCATGTAAGTTGCTATCATAAATGTGGGGTGCTAGCGAGTCCATTGTCCCATGCTTTTGAGCTTGTGGATTAGGTTGATCTTGTAGGCTAGTGCAAGCAATGGAAGCAATTTAAAATGGAGAAGGTGGAAGCAAACGAGCTGAAAAATGTACAAAATGATAGAGAAGTACAAAGTATACATAATAAAGAAACCCTAGGACATGGTTTCCTAGTAGTACTCTAGGTACTAAGTGGCACATGTCATAAGTGTCCTAACTGTCCTAACTGCCTATAACTAGGCCTACAAGACACATACTAGGGAGCAGAAGGCATCAATGTATAGCCCATGGGATGGCCTACAAACCCCCCTCCATGGTATGGGTTGAAGCATTGTGGACACGTCTTAGAATACCTGAAGAACTAATGTCATGGTTGCACATATTCATCCTGCATGGATATAGCAACTTATGACTTTACAGAGCATATCAGATCAAGTTACAAAAGGTACAAGTTCAAAGTTTGCCGGAAAGCTTCAAACTTAGGTCGAGGAAGAGTTTTTGGAAAGAGATTTTCCAAGTTGTCTTCAGTGGGAACATAAGACAACTGAATATCACCTGTTGACAATCTCTCTCTGACATAGTGATAATGAACCTCAATATGCTTAGTGCGGGCATGGAACACTGGACACCGTGGAACAGCCCTTTGTCTGCAAGTACTTTTGGAGCCAAACACACTCCACTGTAGTTGTAAAAGCTACTTTGTACTCAGCCTCACAGCTGGAAGTAGCAGCTGTAGTCCAGTTCTTGCTGAACCAAGATATGCATGAAGTACCAAGCATGAAATAGCTGCCACTATGTGTCACACAAGTGTCGAAACAGCCAGCCCAGTCACTATCAATGAATCCATGCATGACAAGTGAAGAATTGGCCTTGTAGAGAAGGCCCAATTGCCGAATGCCTTTGAGGTACCTGAAGACATGCTTCATGGTCTGCCAATGGTGTGTAGAGGGCCTGTGCATGTGTCTGCTCAACTATGGGACAACATACTGAAGATTTGGCTTAGTATGGCATAAATATATCAAACAACCAATTGCTTGTTGATAGAGAGTGATATCACATGCACCACTGTCATCATCAGATGAGAAATGAAAACCAGGCTCTAATGGTGTGGATACTGGCTTGCAATCCTCAAACTGAAATGTTACAAAAGCTATCCAAGTTGTGACATCAAAATACCCCCCTCACTGCTAGCAAATTGAATGCCTTGATAATAATGCAAAGGACCAGGATTCGACATCGCAAATGACTTCTGTAAGTCAAGCTTAAATGCTGCAATTTGCTTAGCATGTGTCCGTGTAACAAGCATGTCATCCACATACAGTATTAAAATCAGCAAATCTGTCCCACTCTTGCGGATGTAAAGTGTAGCCTCTGTAGGGCTGTTCTGAAAGCCAAGACTTAGTAAATGAGCCTGTATCCTTGCATACCAAGCCCGGGTGCCTGTTTCAATCCATAAAGGGCTTTCTTCAACGGCATACATTTCCTTCGGAACCTTCAGCCTCAAAGCCAGGAGGTTGGGTAACATAGACTTCCTCTTGCAAGTGCCCATGAAGAAATGCCGTGTTAATGTGAAGGTGTTGTACCTCCCAATGAAAGTGGGCAGCAATGGCAATAACACTCCTGATAGTGGTGATCTTGAAAGTGGGGGCAAAAGTTTCTTCAAAGTCAATGCCTTGTTGCTGTGCATAACCCTTTGCAACAAGACGGGCTTTGTAACGGTCCACTGAACCATCAGCTTTCCATTTGACCTTGTATACCCACTTAGTTCCAATGGCTTTCTTGTCAGGAGGCAAATCACACAACTCCCTAGTGTCATTCTGATGGATTGAATCCAATTCAGCTTGTATGGCCTGCAACCAACAATCATTTTCAAAGGCATCCTTATGGCATATTGGCTCTTCATTGCATGCTGTAGCAACCAATGCAAAAGCAACCATGTTCTTTTCTGACAGTTGCTCTAGTATGGGCTGGCAGAGGAGCATCTTGTTTGCTGTCTATGAGAGTGTCAAAGAGCCAACAAGGAAGTCTTTTTGGCTCCTGAATTTCAGCGCTCTGAGTACAAATGAATGTGCATCGAAAGCTCAATAGAGACTTATTTTGCCTTCCAGAGTGGCACCGTATTATATTGCCTGGACAGATTATTCCACCCACTCGAATAGTCAGACATTTGGGTTAGCCATTGGGATGGAATGTGTCGCACAGAGATGCCAAAAAATAGGTCATGCAGAAGGTACAAAAGCCACAATAATACCTACTTCTTGTGTCAGGATTAGCATTGGGCATTTATGATGGTGGCTTTATATACAAAATTTAGAGAATGCTCTTTTGGTAAGTGGAACCTGCATTATTGAGATATACCTTTTGGACTTGTGCAAGGGAAGATTCCAGGATGTCCTTACAAGGTTGATTGCTGATTGGAAAGAAGTGTTGCGATATCTGCAATGGTCTAGGAGGCAGCAATACAGTTTGGGAATTCATTGGGGCATGATAACATACTTGGAGGAAAGCATTTGCTATGCCAGTGGGTGTTGCTTCTTGTAGAGGAGCCTATTTCTTATCCACAAAAGGAATTTGTATGGTTCAAGATGTGATATCCTCTGAGGGATCGAGTCTCTTGTTCCCACAAACTGAAAGAAGATGTGGTTTGGGTGTGCATTGCATGCCTGTTTGGCAGCAAATAAGAACCGAAATGCAGCCCTTTCCAAATGTACTGTAAGACCCCAATGGGGTGGATTGGATATTATGCAGGGAGAATCCCCATGCCTTTCTTAAAGTCCCTTTATCTCAAATTACATCAGCAAGGTATACAGATTAATTATCCCTCCCTTGTGGTTCTCAGAGCATGCTAATAGTTTGTGGCAAATTAACAGGTCAACAAAATGGTAGAAGTGGAACTTGCAATTGATATGGAAATGTAAGCTACCACTCGAACAGAGAGTATTCCTATGGAGATGCATTGCTGGAATTCTTTTGTTGGGAACCTATTGGCAAAAAGAAGAATTGCAGCTGCTACCTATGTTACGTGCTCATGCTTTAAGGCGACTGTACCGCATTTGCTATGGCATTGCATAAATACTAAGGATGTCTTCCATTGCTTGTCGAGGTGTTTAGCTGCTTGATTTCCTGGTATGCTTTTCTCTGTAACTTCTGGATCTTTGTCAAAAAGAAGAATTGTAGCTGCTACATATGTTAGGTGCTGATGCTTAAATGAGACTGTACCGCATTTGCTATGGCATTGCATAGACACTAAGGGCGCCTTACATCGCTTGTCGATGTGTTTAGCTGCTTGATTTCGTGGTATGCTTTCCTCTGGAACTTCTGGGTCTTTGGGAGATAATGCTTCTTTTTCAACATGGACTCGCTATTGGGCTCTCTGGACCATATGGATTACATGCACTAGCCTTGTATTCCAGTCAGCAATGGCTGACAAGTATTATTTATTCTGTCATCACTTCTAAATCCTTATATGACTGTCTACAGCTTCAGCAGCTAGACCAGTCCGCTTTCGATTTGTTTTTCATTTGTTTTAGTTGTGAACAATATGAGATGTACCCTCATTTTGTGGGTGCTTCTTCTTGTGCAGTAAAGTAATAGAAATAGTGATTTTATCCCAAAAAAAGTGTGAGTGATATGGAAAACATATAAGTATACGTATACGTATACATATACATATTTGCACAAACACATAATGTGTTTGTGTGTGTAACTTTTAAGGTTGAATTTTTTTGGTTGATTTGTTTTATATTTCAATAAAAAAATTTTAATGTAGGTAATGGCTCTTTGCATGGATATGATCCTTCTTAATAAGCTAGGAATGACGATCGACCTTGGGCCATGACTACTTGTCAATACAAAGTGACTTTTGATCAGTACATATATCTGTTGTAGACTGAGGTGATCTCATCTAAATCATGGCAGTGAAGTAGGTATGTGTGTAAGGAGTGGCCAAGGGTGAACCTGTTGAAGTGATGAAAATGTTTTTTTGAACAACAGTCATCATCCAGTTGTAAATGTGTTATGGATATCAATCTTTGCAACTAATTAATTTGGCAGTCTTAGTGCTTGCACCATGTGACATATTTTAATGAGAGTTATTGCATGTGCAAAGGTGGTATGGACTTGATACATCTTTGTTCGTACATGCAGCTGCATCAATTAATGCCCTCTGTAATGACATGTCTGGTGGCCAAGCGGTTGGGCAGTAAGGTCATGGAAAGACATTGGGAGCTTCGGGATTACACTGCAAACCTTGTTGCCTTCATATGCAAGCGGTGGGATGTTTTTCATGAGTAAAATTGCTGGTGTTATTGGAAGAAATCTTATGTGGCATGTGGCTTTTCATGTGCCTGTCATATATACTTATGGTCTATAGTTTGTGTTGATAATAGACTGTATCTCTGTGTACCATGATTTATTGAACCATCGATGTGATTTTCCTGCCAATATCTGGAGCAGCGTCATTTTGAAAATGTAAGCATATCCAAGTTTAAGGGCTGATTGAAAATACATACGTAAGAAAGTACAGAGCTTACTGAATTGAGCCAAACTTGACGACTCAGAAGAGATCTTCATGTGCTGGCTACTGTCTGAACTACTGTATATGCCAAAACCAACACTCCACACCCCACACCGTTAGAAAAAGACACAAATTGTTCTAGATGATTGTAACTCTATAGGCTATCTGACCCTATTGATAGATTGTTGAGAGTCTAGGGCCCTTGTGTGCAAATGTTCAAGGGTTTCCTTTATTGTCTCCCCCTTTTGGCAAAATTGGGAGCTTAGGATTATTGTTAGGTGGAGAGTGGAAATGCCACTAAGGCCCTGTGGCAGTATTTGTGAAAAATAAACCTTGGTCCCACCCTCTCGTGAAAGCAGCTCTCTTGGCAAGGTTGGTGCATGAGGAGCCCTGAGTCTTGCTCCAAGTGGCCATGAGGGTGTGAATAATGTCCTGCTAAAGAAGTGAGTGATTGAGAGGCAAAAGTGTGTGTCCCATCTATAGCCTTTGTGCATCTGGAGCTGTGTATTTGCCATGTAGTAAGACTAGCAATACTCTCCTAGACCAAATCTATACGAGAGTGAGGTCTATCCATAGATATTGGCATTGCATGTCAGGTGATAAGCTGAGGGACTCCTCTCTGGATCTATGTGGCCTTGTCCGAATTTGCTCCCTCAGACTTGACTATGTGAGCTAGGCTACAGAACCCCAATGGAAGTAGCAACTACCTCTCCTCATCTTGCCAAGCATGTGTGCAAGGCCTTCTCCCTCCCCCACGACTTGGGTCTCGGTAGCAAAACCCATAGTTCGTCAGAACACCAACCCCAGCTCTGATACCATGTTGGCGTGCCACATAGGATATTCCCCTGCCTTCTAGCCACGCAGGCCTCTCCACAGCCCAAGAGAGCGAGCTGGGATGTGAGGAGGGTCTTCAATGACCTCATTGTATACAAGGACCTCCACAATACCACTTTGTATATGTGACTAAGGCTTAAGCTCCCCATGACACGTGAAAACCGCCCTTTCAACCGCTACTTTATGCATGTGACGGGTGACGGCTAACATGTGTATAAGGCAAGGAATGAGTTCAAGGTTTCTTTATTTGATAAGGAAGCTTGATAATGTGAGGATTCCGAAAAGTAAATCGATGTCAGGTCACCTGACTGAGATCGAGGATCTTAGAGAAGAGTTGTTGAATATTGACAAGGATATATCTGACAATTAGCTTGTGTTCACTACTCTAAACTCATTTCTAGAGTCTAATTTGTCTTTTCATACTTCTCTAAATCTGTCCATGAGGGGTAGTTGGGCTGTTCCACTCCCTTTTTAGGAACTAGTTAGACTGTTATTCCATGAAGAATATACAAGAAAGAACATGTCTGTTAACCGCAGTTAACTCTCTTGGTAATAAACCAAGTCTCCCCGACCAAAGTCAGGCTTACTTAACCAGAGTCAAGTATCTTTGACCGTAGTCAATTCTTTGACCATTAAAAGAACTCTTTGAAAACTCTTTAATTATGATCAGATAAATGGTCAACTGTACTTTGACTTAGGATATTTACATTGTGGTGACATCCCCTCGGCTTCTATTCAGTTGACCTCAATTAAAAAGCTTCCTTGTAAACATCCAAAAGCTGTGGATGATCGGACAACATGTCTTCATCCATCCACTTGGCATCCAATGCCGTATAATTCTTGAATTTTACAAGATACGTGTAAAACTCCTTGCCCTGAGAGCCTTTGCGTACAGTATGATAGACAATCTGCTCTGGTTGAAGGACGTCCTCCAGCTCATCCACTTCTGGTGGATTCTCTGATACTGGCTCTGTAGGCTCTGGCCCCTGGAATTTCTTTAGAAGACTCACATGGAATGCATTGTGAATCCTCCAATGCTCTGGCAATGCCAACCTGTATGCAACTTCATTTATTCTTTGTGTAACCCTGAAAGGGCCATAGTACCTGGAAGATAATTTTGCATACACTTTCTGTTTGCCTTTAAACTTGCGGAGCCTAGCTTTCTCGAACTTCAAAAGTACCCAATCCCCTTCCTTGAGATTTAACTGTCTCCTATGCTTATCTGTAGCTCTTTTATGCTTCTGTTGAGACCTTTCAATTGCTGTCCGAACTTGGCTGTAAGCTGTCTGGAGGTCTCTCACAAATTGATCAGCTGCAAATATTTCATCCTTGGTCCTCAGGATAGGTGGCAGAATCACCTTCCCATAAATGACCTCAAAGGGGGCTTTCCCTGTAGAGCTGTGTACTATATTATTGTAAGCAAACTCTACCAATGGTAGGTACTTTCTCAGTCTGAACCTTGGTCACCCACATAGCATTTCAGCATATCCAATGCTGTAAAATTTGCTACTTCACTTTGACCATCTGTCTGGGGATGGAAAGAAGAAGAAAATTTCAGATTTGTCCCCATATTATCAAATAAAGCTCTCCAGAATAGACTGGTCATTTTGGGATCTCGATCACTGACAATGTACTTAGGCATACCATGGTGCTTAAAGATCTGTGCCATGAAAAGCTTAGCCATATGATTTGCTTTTATGGTTTTGCGAACTCAATGGAATGAGCCTG
The DNA here is from genome assembly GCF_047967505.1 of Dipteris shenzhenensis. Lineage (NCBI taxonomy): Eukaryota > Viridiplantae > Streptophyta > Polypodiopsida > Gleicheniales > Dipteridaceae > Dipteris > Dipteris shenzhenensis. Next base: position 46,741,705 of record NC_141619.1, on the reverse strand, counting down.
CTTGCTGAATCTATCAATGATAGTCCAAATCCAATCATTCCCTGACTTTGATCTTGGCAAATAAAAAATGAAGTTCATTGTAATACTTTCCCATGGTGCTTGAGGCACGGGAAGAGGCATAAGTAGGCCAGGTGCCTTTCGTCTATCATGCTTAACTTTCTGACACGTAAGGCATTCAGTAACAAACTGATGTATATCTTTCCGCATCCCTGGCCAAAAGAAATACCTCTCTAGAGCTTGAGTTGTTGCTATAATTCCTCGATGTCCAGCATAGGGAGGTGCATGACATTCTTCCAAAATCTTTTTTCTCATCTCTTGAGTGATGCATAGGCAGTCTTCTTTCATAAGATACCCATCTTTCAAGGAATAGTTACTAGTGGATTGCCCCTCTTGCATTTGCTGTAAAATCTCACCAAAATCTGCATCATTAGCATATTGCTCCCTCATATCGTCTAGGTCTTGATGATAAGCAATAGTTACATTGTTGACCTGGGGTCTTCGGGACAAGGCATCTGCCACTCTGTTCCGAACTCCTGGAGTATGGACAATATGAAAATGGTACATTAACAGCATGTTTGCCCATTTCATATGCTTCTCGGAAAGCTTTGTCTGAGTCAAAAAGTATCTCAGACTTTGGTGATCTGTTTTAATTGTAAAATCTGCACCCAAAAGATAATGCTTCCATGTATGGATGGCATGGATTACAGCCAATAACTCTTTCTCATAGATTCCTAGATATCTCTCTGCATCGCGGAGTCTCCTGCTCTCATAGGCCACTACATGACCATTCTGATGCAATGCAGCCCCAACACATTCCCCACAAGCATCACAATCCACATCAAATGGCTGATACAAATCTGGAACTATTAAGATTGGCTCTGTAGTCAGCTTCTCTTTGAGTGTGGTGAAGGCTATCTTTTGAGGTATTCCCCATCTGAAAGCTGCACTTTTCTTAGTAAGATCGTGGAGTGGAGCGGCTATATCCGCAAAATGCCTGATAAATCTTTTGTAGTAAGAACATAGGCCTAGGAAACTTCAAACTTCATGTACATTTTCCAGCTCTGGCCTAGAAAACTTCGAACTTCATGTACATTTTCCAGCTCTAGCCAACTCCGAACTTCATGTACATTTTCCAGCGCTGGCCATCCCTAAATGGCACAGATCTTTGCTGGATCCATCCGTATCCCATCTTTGGACATTATATGCCCCAAATAATGGATTTCTTCCAGGAAGAATTCACTTTTCTTGCTGTTTGCATAGAGCTGATGATTTCTCAGATCTTGAGACACTATAGCAAGATGTTTCTTGTGCTCTTCTTCGGACTTAGAAAAGACAAAAGACAATTATGTCATCGAAGAAGGTACCAGTGAACTGTCTGTAAGGTCAGAAGATACGATCCATCATCCTATTGAAAGTAGTTGGGGCATTTGTCAATCCGAAAGGCATCACCAGATATTCATACAACCCAAAAGTAGTGCGGAACACTGTCTTGTGCACATCCTGAGGCTGTATCCTCACTTGGTGATAGCCACTCTTTAACTCTATCCTGCTGAAAACTGAAGCTCCATTTAACTGATCCAGCACATCATCAATGCGCGGAATAGGGAATGTATTCTTGATGGTCATTTTGTTCAGTGCGCGGTAATCGACGCACATATAGAATGAGCCATCTTTCTTCTGTACTAGTAGTACAGGGAAACAAAAAGGAGAAGAACTGGGCTGAATCAACCCCTTGGACAACAAGTCCTGCACCTGAGTCATAATCTCTTCTCGTTGAGTTGCATTAACTCTCTATGGGGGCCTATTGGGTGGCTCACTGCCAGGAATGAGTTCTATGCCATGATCCTCAGGTCTCTCAAGGGGTAGCTCCCCTGGCAAAGCGTCAGAAAAGCAATCTTTTAAACTTTCAAGAAACTGAAATTTATTCTGATCTGCCTCACTTATTTCAGCATGCATTTCCACATTTCTCTCTTTTACAAAAATCATGTAGCTGAAACTGCAGACTTTATTTTTTTTCCAACAGAACTATTTGATACAATGGGAATAGTTTCCCCTCTATTCCTAGCAACCACACGATGTACTTTGCCCCTATGTACAAACTCCAGCACTCTTTCAGGAAGAGTCAACTTCACTGCCTTGCGATGAAACCAAGGCATACCTAAGACTACATCATGATGTTTCATTGAAGAAATGAAGAAGTCTTCCTGATCTACATAACTCTGTACATGAAGACGGAGCTTCCCTATTAAGGGAGTGACTGGCACAGGGTTCCCACAGAACATCTGATCAGCATCCAAAGCCCTTCCCAACTCCTCCGTCTTTATTCCCAGCCTTAGGGCTAGGTCCTCTGATATGAAGTTATCAATAGCCCCTAGATCAAATAAAATCAGCGCTTGCTGGCCTTTGACTTTTCCCATGATAGCAGCAATTCTCGTTAAGGCATTTGACACCATTCAATGGGACTTTATAGCTTAGACCATGTAGGCTTTGGGATTCGGTAAAAAATTACAGCATGTTATCTTTTGGCTTTATCAGGATAGCAAACAATGCTATTATGCTATAGCCACGCATCCAATGCTTCAATATATTGATCATTTGGCGGCGACAAATATATTACATGGGCTGGAAATTCCTGCAAGTCGCTCATTGGTTGCTTAGGCTTATGCAGATGATTCTTTCTTCATGCCAAAAAACACTCCAAGGGATCTTTCTTCACTAATGCAAGCTCTTTCTTTGTATGGATTGGCTGCTGGCCTACACATTAATTTTCAGAAATCCCATTTGTTGCCATTGCATACCCAGGATTGGCAAAGGCTGCTATGGCCGGGGGAAATTGTTCCGCCAACTCAGTTGATACGTCATCTTGGATATCCTTCAGGTTGGAGCATTACCCGCTGTCAACAGATTGACTGGGTTCTTGCTAAATTGAAGAAAAAACTGGAATATTAGAAATTGGCTACTTGGCCGTTGCATGTCTGACTTCGCATTGTTCAGTCTATTATGGTGGCTTATATTCAGTTTTATTTGCCATTGATTTTTTTTCAATAAGAAGGATTTGTCTTCCTTCATGTCCCCACCATTATGAAAATTTTCTAGCGGTCAAAGCATGGCAAGAAAAGCTTGCGGATTCTTCCAGTACAGAGATTGTGTTCGCCCAAATTGTATGGAGGGTTGAATATTTTTAATATACATGTGCACATTTTAGCTCATAAAGGCAAGGTGATGCTTCAGTTTCTTCAAGATGATCAACCTTGGGCTACTATGATGCGTTCCTTACTGGTTCACATCACCACTCGTGCATTTGGTTTTTGGCAACCCACATAGTGGGGTTTTCTTATGGGCTATATTGAAGGCAAAATCAAAGGTTGCCCTATGGTTTCTCAAATGAAGCATATTCTTTCACACTTGAAGCATATTCTTTCACACTTGGCATGGAATGGAAGAGACTCTTTACAGGGTAACTCTTTTCGAGCTGATAGCATCCAGTGGTCACGGGCTTTCTCTACTCCCTTGGCTTTGTAGGAGCCAAGACGCTCTTATTTTCTTAATTTAAAAGGGATTTCAGTTGTTGCAGATGTTATCATTGATGATGGCATTATTTTATCTTTCCTTTTGGCTGCTGCAAAATATGGTTTGGGCATGTACTATCGTCCAGTATGGCAGGTCATTTCTCGAATGGTTCAGCCATTTCAGCCAGTACCGCCATTAGAGTTTTGAGACATGCTTCAAGATTGGACTCTTCTTCCTATATATTCATCTATTCGTCCTTTAAAGCTGTCTCATATCATAGTCTCTTCTTTATATAAAGTTTTGTTATCACCACCTTTGGGTGTCAGACAGAGCTAATCAGATTTGGGCATTCCATCGTCCACTCAAATGGTGGAGAAAGAGATTAAAGTAGATTTGTCACTCTAAGCTTCCTTTACGCCAACATGTCTTTTTATGGCGAGTTCTGCAAGGGGTTGTACCGTCAGGAGAGTTTTTATCTTGTAGACGTATTGCTCCTGCTATTTGTCATCGGTGTTTAGCTCCCCGGGAATCTGTATCTCATATCTTTTGGAATTGCTCTGAGACACCTAATTTTTTGGGTATTCGTTGCGACAGATTGAGATTGAGATTCTCTCAGGCTGTTTTTGGCAAGCATTTTTGGTTGTTTGGGATATATCCCAAATGGCCAAATTTTGATTTGTTCTTTACCTAGGTTCGCTACTAGGCACTCTGGACTCTCTAGAAAGCTAGAAATCATAGAGTCTTTGGTGATCCAATATTTTCTACTTCTTTTTCCGTCATTCCTTGCAACAATGGCTCTTCGATGGTTTGCAAACTCACTGCATAGATCAGGATGTATATTTTTCCTACATAGACATCTTTGCTTGATGTACTATTTTCGCTTACCAGGTTTTTTTTTCTGGCTAGCTATATTGTAATACAAAGCAATCAAAGATTTCACAAAAAAAGAAAGAAAGTGTGTGTGTGTGTGTGAAAGAGAGAGAGAGAGAGAGAGGTTTTCTTTTGGCGAGTTCTTTTGGGAGTGTCTCCATGTGGACAGCTATTAGCTCATCGACACATTGCTCCTGCACTTTGCCACAGATGCTCTGCTTCTTCAGAGACCGTGCCTCACTTGTTTTGGCATTGTCCGTGCTCTTGTGAGTTTTTTAATCTGCTTCGACAGCGCCTGTGAGTGAGATTCCCATCGGTTTCGTTTGGGAAGTTCTTTTGGCTATTTGGGTTTCATCCATTCAGACCGGAGTTTCATCTTTTCTTCGTTTGGGTTCGCTACTGGGCACTATGGACTTTATGAACATATAGGAATTGTAAAGTCTTTGGTGATCCTACTTTCTCTCTGTTTGGCTTTTTTAGGCGTTCTCTGCAGCAATCTTTCTTTGATTGCTTGCAGACCCACTGCATAGATCATGAGGTCTTTTTCGCATATACTGAAATTTTCAGTTGATGTAATTGTAGCACCTTATTTTGAGGTTGCTACTCATATAATATAATCAATCAAAGATTTCACCCAAAAAAAAAAGTGTGTGTGTGAGAGAGAGAGAGAGGGAGAGAGAGAGAGAGAACAATCTATTAACGTCCGCGGGAGACCTCACGGGTCTATGGAACAAGGTACACACCAAAAAAGTTACAAATACATCTAGGTATCCAGAGAGTTGAGGGAGTGCTCAAGTTTATTTAGATGCATAACTAGCTACTAATTCTATCTTAGAAAAACGGCTTGAATAACATCAGTTTAAGACTGAGAGTCTTTGGGTTTAGATTTGAGAGAGAGAGAGAGAATATTGGAAGTTAGCTACTTGGCCACTACATTTTTAACTTCGTATAGTACAATCTATCTTAGGCTTACCTTTGATGATGTTTGGTAAGAAAGATATTGCATCATTCATGTCTACTCTTATGGAGACATTTGGTGTTCAAAGCATGGCCACAAGAGTATTAGATTACTATCTATGGAGCGCCTTTGTTCGCTGAAGATGCATGGGGTCTCAATATTTTGAATATCCACATACATATTTTGGCACATAAGGGGAAGATGATGCTGGAACAGCCTTGGGCTGCTATGATGTGTCACTTACTTACACTATTGACCACTCATGCTTTTGGGCATTGGCATCCTACCCAATGGGATTTTATTTTGGATATATTGATGGCAGAACTAAGGGATGCGCTTTTGTCACCAAAATGTTTTCAGATTGGAATTCTTTCTCACCTCACATGGCATGGCCACAACTCTCTTGATGGAAATTCTTTGCGTGCTGAGAGTTAGCATTGTCAAAGGTATTTGATTATCCCCTTGCCTTGCACAAATATTATTCATTTCATCTGAAGGGATTCAATTGGTAGGTGATGTGCTTCATACAGATGGTGCTATGTTATCATTTCCACTGGCATTCAGGCAATATAGTTTGGGGCAGCATTATTGGCCCCTTTGACATTATATTTCTCAGATGCTTCAATACTTCTTACCGGTGCCAAAGTTGGAGCTGACTTATCGTCTGACGGATTGGGCCTTACATCCTGAAGGTTCGCTCATGTGTCCACTATTATTGGCCAATGTCTCAATGGCAAGTTTATACAAGTTTTTGTTGCCTCCGCCTTGGATTACAGATCAGGCTAATCATATTTGGTCCACGAATGGCAATGCCAAGTGGTGGCATAAAAGATTGCGGCAACTTTGGAGCTGCAAGCTTCCTCTTCGGCAACAGGTCTTTTATGGAGGATGATACTTGGAGTTATTCCTTTTGGACAACTCGTGGCATGAAGGCACATTGCTCTTGCTGTTTGTCATAGATGCCAAGCTCCACAGGAATCCTTGCTCCATCTTTTTTGGCAGTGTCCTGTCAGTGGCAAATGCACTACTTGCCCATGCAGTAATAACCACTCGCTATACAACCTTAGCGTTCAGTCTTAGCCTTACACGTGCCCACAGGACCTCCGACTATGTGAGGGCATGAATGATGCCGGTCCTTAAGTGGAAATGTATGACGATAGACCAATTGACTCTAGTATTCAAGTTATGACTAACAAGTTCAGACATAAGGAGTCATGGCAACTTTTTGTTGGTCGACAAAAGGTCATTTCCAGGGTACATCTTTATAAGTCTCAGGGTCACCACGCCCAGCCAACATATGACCCGTCAGCCAGGTGGCAAGTGGAAATGTATGACGATAGAGCAATTGACTCTAGTATTCAAATTATGACTAACAAGTTCAGACATAAGGAGTCATGGCAACTTTTTGTTGGTCCACAAAAGGTCATTTCCAGGGTACATCTTTACAAGTCTCAGGGTCTCCACGCCCAGCCAACATATGACCCGTCAGCCAGTTGGCTAGTGTTATGGGTGTGTCTAACTGCAATATCATTGTTGATCTATCTGTTTGGGCCGTGTGACTTAATTAAATATTTTGATGCTTGAAGGGGAGAGATGTGATGTAAAGTATTGATAGCCAACATATGACCCGTCAGCCAGTTGGCTAGTGTTATGGGTGTGTCTAGACTCTAACCGCAATATCATTGTTGATCTATCTGTTTGGGCCGTGTGACAATGTATTTTCTCTTGGAAAATGTAGAGGTTGTACTCATACCTTGCTGATAGTTAATTACAGGTGCTTGCTAGGAGTTGTATTCAGATGCCCTACCTTTCTATCGTTTTCAAGTTTTATTCATGCTCCTTTGCTAGTCGAAGGATAGTTTTTTTATTAAATATTTTGATGCTTGAAGGGGAGAGATGTGATGTAAAGTATTGATCAGTATAGATTGCTGTCAAAATGCTGACCATATTCAATCTCTTTGCATTATGTGAGTGTTCATAGTAGTATGATTTCGCTTGATGGTATATTCTCTAGAAGATGCATTTCTTTATGCCCTCTTTTGGGCATTATGGATTTAAATTTGTGTATGCCCATCCATATTGTAATCCATACTCTGTATAGTGTAGAGAATGACTTGTTTCAATTGTTGCTTATTCTTCTGGATCTCAGTGGGTGCACATGTATGGAGCACTTAGGAGACCTTAGTCTGAACCTTCTGAGGCAGGAAGCAAAAGCTTGCTCACAAAGTTGTCATGTCTGAATTTTGTAGGTTTGGGCATGCCTATCACAATCTTCAGCCTCGTGTGGCTAGAACACTTCTTCATGCCTTTTTGGATCCAAAACGAGCGATGACACAGCACTATGGTGCCATCAAAGGTCTTGCAGCCCTGGGCCCACGTGTGGTATACAGTTCTCTTTTGTGGTTTGTATTTAATGAAACTTGTATGTTTTGCAATATAGACAATGTTTACATGCCATCAATGGACGTTGCTGTTCTATGAACCTGTTACAGTAATGGCTCAATGTTTTAACCCACCAAGGGCCCTAATGAAATTCATGAGAATGTTGTGGTAGCTAGTCCTTGCTGTGCAAGGTGGAGGTCCTGCTTTCTAATCTCATGGGTAACTTTCATAGTTTTGGTGACCATAATATCAAAAGGAAGCTTGTGAACATGCACAAAAAGGTTCTCAAGCTTGTAATAGAAGTTTGATACACTGATTTTTGCAGGTGGGCTTGTTAGTTGTGCCTAACTTGGAAGCGTACCTTCAGCTTTTAACTCCAGAGATGTCATCTGAGACTCAAAAGAATGAAATGAAGCATTATGAAGCAATGCGTGTTTATGGTACTCTGCTGGTGTGTACCTTCTTAGCTGTGATTGTTACTTACTCAATTATGCTTTTTTTAATGTAGTACGGCCCACTCCTGGGTTTCATCATTCCCACACGTGTGCAATCTTTCCCCCTTCCCTTCTTTCCACAAACCACCTCAAAGAAAGAAAAGAAAAGAAGAAAAGAGCCCAAAAGAAAAGAACAGTAAAGACGCGTCATTTAATTTTAAGAAGTGCCTACTGGTGACAATAATTGGATTTGAGAATCACTGTTATTACTGGACTGTAATAAGGGTTTTCTATACTGTTGAAACTTGAAAGGAGCGGTCTACAGTTGTTGGGAAAATTCCCAATATGTCCCGCTTTTCTGCATGTAAAGTTTTCAACAGTGCTACTACCTCACTCTGAAGATTTTACTAAAAGGTTGCGCCATGATGAAGGTTACATGTTTTGAATGTGAACTGCCAGTGTACTCTTCAGTACCCATGGGGCCAAAACTTTTGGCATATATATAACCTATATCAACAGTAACAAACTCCAGAGAAAGAGTCGAAAGTTGAAGGGTTGGATTTTGCATGCCCTCCGCACAAATTCTCCCCCAAATCTCTTTCTGTTCTTAAGCCTGTGAAGTTGAACTAACTTATGTCATCTTGTTGGCGTGGTGATACTCGCAAAGGGGCGTATAGAGTTTGTTTCTTGTATGTTTGTATTTAGTTTCTAACCTTGTTTTTAAATCCAGAATGCAGTGGGGCTTTTCACGTCTTCCAAACTAAAGTCCTGTGCTACCTTTCTTTCAACACGTGTTTGGGACCCAAAAGGCAAAGGCAAGATTGCAACAACGTTACACAAATCAGGTGCTTTTTCAGTTAATCACTCCAAATTTGAGTCCCACGTATTCTGAATTTCAAAGCACTAACAGTTGCATCTTTGTTGGATTATTGCAGATCGCATGTCCAATTCCTCTTCTATATCACAACTTACAAGCCCATCAAGGAAACGGATGATTGATTCCAACATCTCACCCATGCTGCAAAAGAAACTGATGACTGAAAGCTCATCGATGTCAACTTCTGAATTGCAGTCAGGAGACCTGGAGTCTGGTAAAATCAGCGGCGGAAAACACGTAGATGATGCAGTAAGTGATGTGGGCAGGAGAGAAATGGATCGGTCACCCGAACATGAGAGAGCCTGCCACACCTTAGCTGAAGCTTGGAAAGAGGATGCTGATCATGGTCCTCTTCTTGCATCTTTAATTGATTTATTTGGTGAGGGGCTACTCCCCTTTGTACCTCAAACTGAGCTCTCTATTTTCATATGATGGTTTATGGTATATGGAGAGGAAATATTGTGTGCTTGTTAGCAAAGGAAAACCTTGCAGGTCTTGGAAGAGAGAGGATGTGTTTAAGAGAGAAAACAATGACTATTTAGGCTAAATGCATGATCAGAGGGTATAAAGTTGCAAACTGAAGCGGCGTTGAAGGTGCCTTATGTTGAAATAGAAATTTGGGACCTAGTTGTAGAGGAATGATATGATGTTTCCATCTAAAGATTGGTGGGGTTTCATGATGAGCTGGATGGTCTGTTGTAGGGATCCAAACCAGAGAGAGCGTGGAATTTCATGGTGAAAGAAAGAAAAGAAAGAAATTTTATTAGAGTCTTCGGAAGACCGATGGGTCTATGAGACTGGAAGAAAACCTGAAACAAATCACAGTAAGGGTGGAGCTACTGAAACGAGCATCATCACCCGTGCTGAATCCTAAGTCTGATCATACATAATCAAATACATCTGGGTGTAACAATGAAAAGAAAAAGATTGGAGTGGAGCGGAATCCTCCGTATGTCATGTCGCCCTGGCTGGTGCATAGCCGGTGATGGGACGCTGGTGCCCGTCAAGGGGTGCCGTGTGTCTTGGTCTCTGGGACAAGGCTTGATGCAAGACCAGAGCCACCATGACTCCCGTGGGATGTATCCCGGGGCTAAACAATGACGGGAGGTCCCCCAGAGTGATCTTTGTGTCCCCTCAATGTTTCGTGTGTCGTGCTGCGATCATCGGGTCGGGGTCTCTGTCACGTCTGCAGCTAGAGACTGGACGATCAATGTCACTCGATGGGAAGAACTCTGTGATCCTGCTCTGAGGGGTGTTTGATGATGTGGCCAAGCCCTGTCGCCTGAGTAAGCACTCTCTGTGTCGGACCTCCTCGTGAATTAAGGCAGCGAGGCATCTTTGATCTGGGTAGGCGAGGAATCTAGAAAGGAGCCCGGAGCCGTCTCTGAAGAGATAGTGGTAGCGACCTCGGATCTCGTAGTACACTGGGCACCTGAAAATAAAATGCACCTCCGACTTAACCTCCTGACAGTCGCACAATATGCATAAGCGATGCTCCCTAGGAATCCCCTCTGCTCTGCCGCTCTCTATGCGGAGGCGGTGTGATGATACCCGAAACTGTCCGATGGAGATCCATAGTGAGTGAGGCATATGAAGCTCAGTGTACCCCGGTGGTGTGATGAATCCCTCCTCTGAAATACGAAGATAGTAATCTCTGTAGAAACTCAGCTTCACTGGAAGCTCCCTCGGCTCCAACCAAGTCCTAAAGGTGTGTAGCTGCAGGAGATCCTCTCGAATGACCTAGTTGGTGTGTGGCCCGATCGAGATGGTGGGTGGGAGTACCGGAGGGGCATCTAAACTGTACTGAAAAGAAGGTATCCTATCGATGTGAAACCCTAGTCTCACAAACCATCTGTGAGTCCGTGCATACCAGCATCGCTTGTCTCCCTCTGCTGCCAACCTCATAGAGGAATCGAGAGCCAACCATGGCAACCTCTGTCTCCCTGATGTGCAGTCCCCATATGATCTAACCGGGTGTAGATATGTGATGGTCTGAAAGGTTGCATCTAGCTGGAGTGGAGAAGCACCAAACTCGGCCTGAATGATGTGATGTGGTACAGACAGTTTCCCCCGGATCATCCGTGAGAGCATGAGGATTTGCAGGCGCTCCACCCGTGTCCACTCTATCTCTGACATGTCAGGCCCCCAACAAGGGCTGCCATACATACCGGCTGGTCGGAGCAAGGAGTCGAAGAGAAGAGCCTTGGTCTGAGGGTCTTGGAAGTGGGAGTGGAAGCATTGTCTCTCTAGCCGAGCTCGTGAGGCGTATCCCCTACTCAGTCTGGCCTGCATCGTTCGTCTCATCCTGAAAATCGGGCCGGAGAAGATGACCCCTAAGTGAGTGTATGAGGATACGATCTCAACTGGTGACCCACCGAAAGTGAACTGCTTCCGTTGCATGTTTGCTCGAGAGGTGTTAAAGATCATGAGTTGGTCTTGCCAAGGTTGACCTCCAAATCATGGAATAAACAAAAAGCCTGCAGTGCATCCAGGTGTCGTTGGAGCCCCTTGGGTGTGGACAAGAGTGCCACGTCATTTGCATAAAGACTGATGATGATCCCAGCAAGTGAGCAACCGGTCCCTCTGAATGCCCCCATGAAAGTCTCAAGCTCATCGATGTAGAGGCCAAACAGTGTTGGTGATAAGGGACAACCCTGTTTGACCCCTATGGTACTCAAGATCTCATCTGTCCAACCTGCGCCTATCCAAACTCGGCCTGAGACTCTCTCATAAAGTGCCATGACTGCCCAGATGATCTCCTGATCAAATCCCTGTGTCTGTAGGCGTGTGATGAGACGAGCTCGAGGTAGTGTGTGAAAGGCTTTGCGAAAATCCACAAAGCAGCAATGTACCCTTTCCTTCCATGATGTGGCCTCCTCAATGACACTCCTGAGTGTGATATGTGATCCATAGTCCCATGGTCTCGCCTGAAACCAGCCTGACCCTCTACTCTGAGCCCTCTCATCTCTGCGAACAGGCTGACCGACGCATCCAATACAGCTGCATAGATCTTGGACATTACATGTCCAATCATGATAGTCCTATTACTCAGGTCCATGGGATCCCCTGCCTTGTGGATGGGGGTGATGGTGTTGAGTGTCCAAGTGCGGGGGAAGCCAAGGCAAACAGCGTCATTGAATAGCTTTGCTAGGATCGGGGCTAACGTGTCGATCCGTTGATCCTTAGCTAGCCATTGTCCCTCGTGATCCTTAGCTAGCCATTGTGCAGTTTCAATGTCGCGTCCTTGACTCCCCCTCTGGTGAACAACGTGCAAGTGGTGGGGCGAGGTGTGTGTATGAGATCTGGAGTGGGCTGGTTTGGGACATCATAAAGATGGTGTGCATACGTGTGCCAGACTCTCGTGTCGGTGAGGGGTGATGGAGACCTACGCTCAAGGAATCTCCGCCAAAAATCCTTAGAGTTGTTGCTGTACAAGATGTTCAGCAGCTCCTCATTTCGATGAAGAAATGTCTGCTTCTTCCGACATACGAGACGTCGGTACTTGCGTACTATGTCTGGTGTGTTCGAGAGGTGACATCTGGTTTCAAGTCGGAGCTGTCGGCGATAAGCCTTGCACTCCATATCGTACCAGTTGTTGCAGGGTACAGAACCAAGAGAGAGTTGGATGGTCTGTTATAGGGATCCAAACCAGAGAGAGCCCTAATATTACAAAATTTTCAAAATACTTGATTCCCAATCTTTGCTTCTTTGCTTTTTGAATCATTTTGAAGAATATTTATTAGTTGATTACGAGTATTAAAGGGTGGTCTTTTTTTAACTCGTATTGCTGTATGAATTTAGAACTCTGGTGGTGTTTAAATTGTTCTCATTCTGCCAACAAAAGACAGACCTACATTTGGATCAAAGAACCAGCTTGGAAGAGTTATGCTGACAAGATGTTGTCATATCATTCTAAGAAATTTTAATTGAGATGGCAACGCACAGGATCAGCCAAGAGAAGAAAGAAAAAGAAAGAAAATTTATTAAAGTCTTCGGAAGACCGATGACTATGAAAAACCTGATACAAACGAGCTGTGGTAGTGGAGTCTACTAAACGAGCATGCACACCAATGCAAAATGCAAAAAATGCAGAATGTTAGTACCGAGTCCTAAGTACAAGGTAGTCATGTCGATGGTTGACTGACTATATATCAATCTCAGCATCATCATCATCATCAGCAGCAGGACATCAGGATGGATGAGGCAATGGAGGCATGAAGTCGGCAATAGAGTGTTGTCGGTCACTCAAAGGCGCAGTCCTGGCAGGTCTCGTGGTCGTAGCTCTGCGTCTAACCAGGGCTACTGTGACCCCCGTCGGTTGGGCTCCAACTCTAAACAAGGAGGGATGTCCCCAAGTGTGATTTGTGTGTCAACCCTCTGTCTGAGTTGTCGGGTCATAGGCTCCGGGTTACGGTCATGTCAAGGCCTCGTCTCGTGGGGGTCCATGTGATCTGAACTCCGTGATAGAGCTCTGAGAGGGATCAGCCGAGGAAGAAGTCTGCTCTTGTCTCCATGCTCGGAGTATCCTCTCGCGCGGTGTCTGAGTACCTTATGAATGAAACCTGTCAAACACCGTTGGTCTGGGTAGAAGAGAAAATGGGTCAAAATCTCGTAGCTATATCTGAAAAGGTAGTAGAAACGCCCTCGGATCTCATAGTAAACATGACACCTACAGATGAAATGCTCCTCTGTCTCAACCTCCTGCATGTCACACAGTGTGCATATGTGCCTCTCCATAGGTAGTCGCTCTGCTGTGCTGCTCTCGATTCAAAGTATGTGTGAAGAGACCCGGAACTATCCAAGAGAGATCCTCAGCGAGTGGGATAGGTGAATCTGAACTCCGTGATAGAGCTTCTAGAAGGATTAGCCGAGGAAGAAGTCTGCTACTGTCTCCGTGCTCGAAGTATCCTCTCGCGGTGTCTGAGTACCTTATGAATGAAACTTGCCAAACACCGCTGGTCTGGGTAGAAGAGAAAACGGGCCAAAATCCCATAGCTATCTCTGAAGAGGCAGTAGAAACGCCCTCAGATCTCATAGTAAACAGGACACCTGAAGATGAAATGCTCCTCTGTCTCAACCTCCTGCATGTCACACATTGTGCATATGCGCCTCTCCTTAGGTAGTCGCTATGCTTTGCTGCTCTCGATTCGAAGTCTGTGTGAAGAGACCCGGAACTATCCAAGAGAGATCCTCAGCGAGTGGGGTAGGTGAATCTGCGTGTATCCTGGTGGGTCAATAAAACCCTCCATTATGATATGTAAGAAGTGATCTCTGTAGAAGCTAAGCTTCACTGGGAGTTCACTCGGTTTCAACCAGGTCCGAAATGTGTGTAGCTGTAATAGATCCTCATCGATAACCTAGTTGACCTCGTGTGATAGGAGGGGAGAAAACGGAGCATCCATGCTGTACTGGAAGGGAGGTAGTCTATCCATGCGGAGCTCCAGTTGCTCAAACCATCTCTCTGTGTGGTCCCCTCCTGCTGCAAGTGCCATTGAAGAGGACACAGCTATCCATGGTAGCCTGCTACGCCCAAAGGTGAAATCCCCATATTCCCTTATTCGGTACAGATGGAGGGGAGAGAAGAGAGAAGAGGGAGGGGAAGATGGCCGAGGGGGGGGATTGATCCTCATTGTTTTGGTTTTGGGGTGGGGTCCTTTGCTGTGTTTTTCATGCAGGTCTTCTTTTTTGGCATCCATCTACTTGAATGGTTCCCCTCCCTGTAGTTCAAAGTTTTAAGCACCAAGTAGCACAGGTTGTATCTGTGCTTACCTGCTGCTAAAGAATGGAGATCCAATTTATGTTCAGCCTGGCAGTGTCCTTTGCACAGCCCTCCTTTATGCATGCTGACATTCGTTGGCCTTGGTTCAAATGGTCTTCAGAGGTCTTCTTTCTCATGTATTGATGGCCTGTCATCGCCTTCACAAAGGGCTTTATGGGGCTCCTTTCTTTCCTAATACTTGTTTCAGGTTCTCTTTTATTCAGAAAGCTTTATTGACCCCAATCATGTTTGTGCAGACACTCATTGGGTGATGGGCAATAGAGCCTCCTTTCTCTTGGGATGCTGGGGTGAACTTTTTGTTTTTTTCATGATGTTAGAGTCTCATGCTTTTCAGTAGGCCTTGCATTATTTTATTTTATTTTAGAGTAGTGAATTATAATTACGAGTCTAGCTACTTGTATGACATCCTTAGGACTTGGCATTCTGTCATCTCTCCTTAGCATGTCTTTCAAAACGATCTTCTGTCACCACATTTCTCCTGCTTGGTATTTTACAAGCCCTGTGCATCACACCTTAGAATAATGCCGAAATGTATTCCATCTTTTCAAAATACAATGGACGTGGATCATAGGCTCACAAGACAAGGCACTCAACACAGGCAATGTATTTGTGCTTTGAATCTTGGAAAATAAAGGGTTGAGAGTCGTTCATGTGGATGGGTGGGTGTTTTAGTTCACATGTGCGTGTACATGTGTGAATGCTAGATACCCATAGTGTGGGAGAAAGAGAGCTAGTGGGGTTTCTTGAGCTCTCCTTGAGCCACATGTCCTAAATTTAGGCCGTTTGTTTGGTTTGATCGGATCGGCTATGATATAAGCTTTTACTAATTATTGTAAACATAGGTTCGTGATGAAAAGCATGCTTTTGGAAAGCAAGCTCCCAATAATCCAGACAAGCTTATTCATGTCCTCGGTGCAACATCCTAGTTAAATCCGTATATACATCCCTTCCCTCCGCGTTTCTGCACAATCAGATCTCTGCCTGACTGCTGTGATAGCCATCCCCTCCCATAGCCCCCCACCATGCAGATCTTGCTGAAGATGTTCACCAGCGGGACTATCACCCTACAACTCGGGAGAAATTTTTCATGTTAGGATTCCAAAGTTTCAACAGGCTTTTCTCTGCGGGTTCAAAATCAAATCCCAGGAGTGAATTCAGCTCCCGTCTCGTTTCATGAATCACGGCAGATGCTGCAATACCGAAGTTAGAGCCGAGAGCTTGAGCTTTTGAATGTTGACGCGGTTTAGTTGGGATTGTGCAGCTAAAGTGTTCGATGCGGAAGAAGTAGTGGGCTTTAGCCTGGTCACTTTGAATTCCTTCGAATGGTGAGTTTGTGCTATATGGTCATCTATGCAATTTGTTTTTGCTGCAATCCTTTTGCTTGTCTCTTTGGCCATCGTTTGATAGCTCGATGAGTGGAGCTAGCACAAGATTACATTATGGGCAGTGGCCTGGCTTTGCTACAATGGAAACGCATGAACATTTCAATTGTAGAAGCATGTGCATTGCATCATGAGAAGGCGCAAATCAAGGTCAGGATAATCTATGGAAGTTTCTCGCCAGACCGTGCTTCTCCATGGAGGTCTTTGTGGTTGAACTTCGTCAAGTAGATCCTCGGCATGATCGGGCTCTTCCCCAGCATATGAAAGCAGGGGGATTCTCCAACAGACAGCGTGCTCTCGACCTTCGCTGAACTTTAGGATAATAGCTAGGAGGATTCGAAAAGCATTACGGCATCAAGATCTCCACTGCAATGATTCTTACTAGCCCATGTTGTGGCGATTTCACCCAGAAGGTAATGAGCCACCCCTACGGCATGTCATTGTACAATACTTAGAGCCCTTGGCTCGATAGCAGGAGCAACTTTCGATTTATTATGGGCCCGAACAGTCGATTCGACGAGTTCTTGCCGATATCCACGGCCAGTGAATGGGAACGTCAGACTGAAAGCCCAAACATAATGAGCACTTGGGAATAAATCCAGGAGACACTATCTGACTAGCGTGCTTAACTCCAAACCTGCATGTTCGCCCGAACGTAGACAACGTGCAACATTTGGGGACGAAACGAAATGTGATGTGTGGAGGAACTGCACTTTCTGCAAGCACTCCACTCCATAAAGTTTTGAGGACGTAACGGGAGAATTCGTGGTTTTTCGTTCCGCTCTTTGTTTCGTGCGTTAGGTGTGCCTCCTACTGTCCCTTGGAGGGCACCTCTATGTTACGCTCTAGGAGCTTCGGTTCCTTCAAAAGGAAGCTTCATTCTCTTCATGAGAATTGCCTCTTGCCTATGAAATTGTTTATTATTATTTCCCTTGATGAAAGGATCATTCGGCTCATCATTGCGACACTCAATTGTGCATGAACGACAAGCTGAAGGACAAACCGATTGCCAAAATTGCCAAAATCATAAAGGTGTGAAGGACAAGCTAAATGACAAAGTGAGTGCACTCTTATGATATCTTTGAGAGCCAAAATTAACTTAAACCTCCATAGTTACATGTAACATAATACAGAACGTTAACTAAAATGTGCTCCACGACAAGGACATCAACCTAGCAAAATATTGCTCGAAATATCCCTACATAGACGCATTATGTACCAACTTTCTTGATAGCAGTCAACTAAACATTCAGGCAAACACCTTGGCAATTTATAAGATGCAGCTTTATCGGGCCGCTCCGTGCCACCTCAGAGTTGTGGTATTGAGCTATGCTTAACTACTGAGCTAGGATTCACAAACACCAGCTAATTGAAGTGTGTCGAAAAGTAGATCTGTATTGCCCACAAGTTGTGGAAACGACAACAAACAAATCGAGCTCACGATTCAAAAATACCTTAAACTTGCACCAACCAAGAAATCTAGACTTCAGTTTTGCCTATTCACAAGGAACAGGAAGAGAGCCATGGATGAGAATACCTCAAAGATATTCATGAGGAGAAGGAATACGATTGTGATGCACAATACATGTGAAGAGTCACCGCAATCTACAAGGTGGACAAACAAGGTTGCAATCAACAAGCCTTGGACTATTAGGCCCAAGAGCTAGTGATAGATATGGCTACAGTAACTACGGCATCTGCTTCTCTCTTTCACATGGCTCATCACCCGACTACGAGTTGGAAGTCTATCAAAATGATCTAAGACCATGGATTTTGTGATTAAGTTTGGGTGCAGGTTAAAATAAGAGTCTTTGAAAAGATGTGGGCTTTACGATCAATATGTAGAAATTTGATAGAAATTTGATTACGGCTACTGACATCGAGGTAATATGCCAATATCTTATTCATTCACGAGACTTATTATCAGCATTATCTTCGCACCCAGGAAAAGGCATGTTTCCTCGGATTATAACTCTGGAAAAGAAAGGGCATCGCCTCCCCATCCACATAGTGTATGTGGTTATAATAATTATATCTTATATATTATCATACAAATATTTTTTATTGCTTGTCCATTCAAAATTGCTTATTTTCAACTTGAATTCTTACAACATTCCTCTCTTTTGATGCATGTCATTGATGCGAGGGAGTAAGGGAATCCAAGTTGGATGCAAGATCGAAATATATCGACACCTTTATTCATATGATTGTAGTCCATGTGACAATATTATATAAAGTGCACGGAGGATCAATTATTTTATTGCCTTATTCATGTATTTGTTGGACTTCAGCTTCCAAAATATGAATATCATGAAATCAATAATTAATCACCACCCCGACATTTGCGGGGAGAATTGGGTCCAAACGGAACTTGTGTTATGTCTCATGTCCACATACTTACTCATTCACTTTTTTCCTTTAAAAATTAGTAGGATTTAGGTTCAATTTCGAGCTAGTAGTTACGTGCGTCACGTTGGAAAGGCTGCCTGCGGCACATCTAGTTTTAAGAATCAAGTGTTGACATACCTTGATGTGCCTAAAATAACTCTTCTAATGGAAAAGCACCCACATTGGGCTAGGTAGCTTTATTTAATTTTTTTGAAATCTCAAGCCCAAAGCAGAAACATATGCTTGTTACATAGTTTTAAGGCAATGTGTTCGACTAAATATCCACCTTATGTAGAGGGAGACCTGGTGTAGCCTTCGTTGGCTTTGAACAAAATGTTCAGCTTCCAAAATTGCAAGAAGAAAAAGTGGAGGTTCATGTCATAATTGTTTACATTGGTAGGAGAGGCAATCTTTGAATAATCTCACCTAGGTTAGATGGATCTTAACTCTTAGCATTGGATTTGCAAAGGCATTATCAACTAGTCATGCATGTATTCTTCCCAAAAATTTTGGAGCATAACCTTAGAGTTTGATACCAGAAAGGTAATTCTTTTCACACAAATTTACCACTTAATCAATTGGAGAAGAAGAGCATAATCACACCACAAGAACGACAGCAGACTAGGTACAATCTCCCCCTCCTAGATGAGTGGCTCACGCTTCCTCATCTAGAGTATTTATGATATTTCATAAAAGCACCAAGGAGCCAAAATTATCCCTCTCATCCAAAAATGAGAGATTTGCTTTACATAGCCATCTTAGGTCCCAAAATGAATTATGTCCACTAGAAAATATATCGTGCAAACTTGCAATAATAAAACAAATACAAAATTGGCCCATGGCCATATATAATGTGCTGTGCGACACCTCGATTGGTACCCTCGTACTAACTCCAATCCTTGTTATGAGTTCCATCACCTATACTCAAGCCGCCAATTACATTAGTTATTAACAATCGATTTAACAAATCATCAAATCAACCGATCCCAACATAACCGAGCTCAAAGCACAATAATCAAGCACAACACCAATAACACTAGCGACATCAGTATTAACATGGAATCACCCACAATATCGACCATCTAGCATGGCAAAACACAAGCTAGTCGGGTGTCCCCAACTAACCACACAAAGTATCCACTAGGACCCCTGTCGCGTCTGGTGCGCTCCTATGGAGTACTTTGCCATAGTCACACTTAACTAAAGTAATAATATCCAAAGCAAAGTATATATATCAGAAATATAATTTTCATAACATCCCTCTTGCTTGGATTTTAACTGACCTCAGTTGCGTGTTTGATTATAGGAACTAATGAGGTCTGGAAAAGTTTGAAAGAACCGCTCAGGCATCCATTGAGCATCATCTCTCGGATTATTCTTAAATTTGAGCAAATATTTAATATAGACATTTCCTTTTCGGATCGAGGTCTGTTGATGATCAATAATGCATTCGGGTCTAGAATTTCTTTTTCATCAACAATCAATGGAGCCTCTTCATAGACAGGATGAAGTAAAGGTTCTTTGAGGGGCTTTAAGAGGCTGATATGAAAAGCAGCATTATGTATTTTTTAATTATCAGGTAATTCGAGCCTATAAGCTAGATCATTGATTTTCTGAATCACCTTGAATGGTCCATAAAAACATGGTGACATCTTGAGTACTGGCCATTTCTCAACACTCTTCAATCTTCTTTTCTCAATCCAAAGTACATAATCGCCTTCTTTAAAAAGCATGTGTTTCCGTTTCTTATTAGCTTGTTTTGTGTACTTCTCTTGAGCTATTGCAATGGCTTCTCGAACCTCTTTGAGAATATTTTGATAGTCATGGGTAAATGCATCTGCTGCCTCTACTCTATGGGTCAATCATGTGATAGGAATCGGTAAAACTTCCCATAGATAATCTCAAAAGGTGCTCTTCCAGTTGCAGACTGAGGAGTATTATTATAAGCAAACTGTAAGAGATGAAGATATTTGTCCCAAGTCTTTGGTTGACTTCCCACATAAGCTCTTATCATATCCAGAATAGTATTGTTTGTAACCTCAGTTTGTCCATTCGATTCTGAATGAAAAGCTGATGAGAAATCTAACTTAGTGCCTAGATTATGAAATAATGCAGTCCAGAAATTACTGCAAAACTTCGAATCTCATTCAGACAATCTCATTCAGACACTATAATTTTTGGCAAGCCATGATGAACAAAAATATGCTTGATGAATAAATGTGGAGCTTGTTGAGTTGTTAAAGTCTTCTTGCATGGGATGAAATAAGCTTGCTTACTAAAGCGATCTACTATCGTCCAACTCATATCATTTTGATTCGCTGTAGTAGGAAAACCTGTTATGAAATCCATAGATATTTGTTCCCAAGGTTGCGTAGGAATAGGCAAAGGCATCAGCAATCCTGGGATCTTTCCTTTGTAACTCTTGATCTTCTGACAAGTGATGCATTCGGCTACAAACTTAGCCATATCTTTTCTTATAGTAGGTCAATGAAATTCTCTTGCTATTACTTGTAAAGTGGCAGTCACTCCCCTATGTCCCATATATGGTGGTTGGTGCATTTCCTCCATTATAATTTGTCTAAAGAGTCAAGTGATGCATAATTTATTTTGATAAAAGAGGTATCCATCATTGCATGAATAGTCCAACATAGGATTCAAATTATTATTCTCTAATTTGTTCCATGTATTAGAAAAGTCTGGATTCGCTTGATAAGAATTCTTCATACCTTCGAAAGGTTGGGTCTCTACAGCAGTGATGTGATTAATACTTGGCTTTCTGCTAAGAGCATCAGCAACTATATTCTCTTTTTCAGGTTGATACTGAATCATGGGCTGAAAACTCTGTATAAATGATGCCCACTTGATATGCCTATCGAATATTAGAGGCTGAGTCAACAAATGCTTGATACTTTGCTTATCGGTTTTTATAAGAAACTCAGATCCCATCAAATAATGCTTCCACATTCATAAGGCATGCACAACATCGGTTAATTCTTTATCATATGTGCTATAATTGCATTTCGCTGGTTTTAATTTTCGGCTCTCATATGCTATTGGATGTCCATCTTGCATAAGCATGGCTCCAATTCCATATCCACTAGCATCAGTTACAACTACAAAGAATGGTCTAGAGAAATCCGGTAATTGCAACACAGGAGCTTGTGTGAGAGCTTCTTTCAAAGGTGTAAAAGATTTACCTTGACATTCAGTCCATAAGAAATGCTTAGCTTTTCTAAGAAGGTATGTCAATGAGTGTGCAATGTATGCGAAATTCTTGACAAACTTTCTATAAAAGCTACACAATCCCAAGAATGATCTTAATTCATGTATATATCGGGGTTTAGGCCATGTGACTATGCACTCAATCTTCTTTGGATCTACTCGAATCCCATCGGTGGATACAATGTGTCCCAAATACTCTATCTGATCTTGAAAGAACTACTCTTTTCAGGGTTTATGTACAATTGATTTTCTTTCAAGAGTGAAAAGACTAGCTTTAGATGTTCCTTATGCTCCTCAACGTCTCTGCTAAACACCAGAATATCATCGAAAAATACTACCACACAACCTTGGTGTTTAAGAAAGATTCGGTTCATCATTCTACTAAAAGTAGCTGAAGCATTAATTAGCCCAAAAGGCATAACTAGGAACTCATAATGTCTCGTTTGAGTTCTAAAGGTAGTCTTGTATATATCCTCTTCTACCATACGAACTTGATGATAGCCGGAATTGAGATCTATCTTACTGAAGACCTTGGCCTCTTTCAATTTGTCCAAAAGATCATCAATCCTAGGGATTGGATATTTGTTCTTCACTATGATTTTGTTGAGTGCACGATAGTGTACACACATTCGATAGGTTTCATTTTTCTTTTTGACTAATAAGACAGGTGCTCCATAAGGAGAATTGCTGGGTCTTATCAATCCTCTCTCTATCAATTCCACTTGCTTTTGAATTTCCTTTTGTTCTAGCTGATTGACTCTATAAGGAGCTTTGCAAGGTGGAGTATTGCCCGGTAGGATTTTTATCCTATGATCTTCAGGTTGAGAACATGGTAGTCCAGATAGTAAATCCTCTAAGAAACAATCAGAAAATTGAGAAAGAAACTTTTGGTGTGTAAGCTTAGTGTTTGGCTGAGTAGCCGTTACCGTATTCACCAAAATTAGATATGTCTTCTCACGTTTTCTAATTGCTCTTTTGGCTTGTGTGTGGTTGAGCAAAGGACTGATTTCAGGATTTATTGAGCTTTTCAGACATATTTCTTGTCTGTCCTCCTCAATCCACATCTGATGTGAATCATAGTCTATCTTAGGATTGTATTGATGCCTCCATGGCATTCCTAAGATGATGTCCACTCCCTGTGGGGGTGCCACTAGAAAGTCTCATGTATCCTTGTGAGGTTTGATTGAGATTTCAAGATTCTTGACTTCTCTAGTGCAATTGTACTTTGTTTTGGTAAAAGCAGTTTTGACCTTATAGTTAGATGGGAAAGACTCTAGGTTTAGCTTTGCTAAGGTTCTTTCTGAAATGAAATCATGTGTGCTACCATCGTCATGCAAAATAACAACCTCTTTGCCATTAATGAAACCTTTCATTTTTAGAAGAGCATGACAATTATACTTACCTCCCTCTTGCTTGGCTGCTTCATTGTCAATCATGTGCACTTTCGCCGTCAGGGTCTTCTTTCTTTTAGGACACTGAGTGGCTATGTGTCCCACCTTATTGCACTTGAAACACCTTATCTCTTTCTTTGGAAAATTCCCACCGTTCTGCTTCGAAGAAGAATTTGTCTTCTGTGGAACAAAACCATTTTTAGATTTTAAAAAGGGCTTTTTTTTCTTGTGGAAAGGTACATGCCGTTCCAAATCTTTCCCTTCTTTTGGAATCCCATTCTTCCTTTCACAATTCATTGCAAGAGAAATTGCAGAGCTCGGTGAGCGAGGATGAAACATGTTAATCTCGGCTCTTAACTTAGATTTTAGACCTGCCACATACTTCCTACGTTGATCTCGCTCATTAACTTTCTCTAAGGACTGTAATTGGATCAATGTTTGCCAAAATCTATCAGTATATGTGGAGATCATTTCCTTATGAAACTGCTTGAAAGTATCCCACTGTTGTCTAGCTTTTGCTTTGAAGTGTGAGGGAAGAAAATCTCTCTTGATGAGCTTTTGAAGTGCAGCACTCTCTACTAAATGATTTGCAGCACATTTAATCTTATCTTTTTCAGAAAATTTCTCCCCTAAAAAATAATCATCTAGTTGACTGATCCAAGATAAGACAGTGCGTGCTTCTTTCTTTCCATCGAAATTTTGAAATGAGAAAGCTTTTCTACTTGTCTTACTCTTCTTCCTCGAATTTTGTGCTCTCAGTGTGGCTTTGACTATCCTGATAATAGTATCATCGTCGGAATCATCGTCGAATGACTCATCATCAGATGAATGTCTCTTCCTTTTCTTATCATTGATTCTCTTTTCCAATCTCTCCCTATGCTCATGCTCATCGGCTAGGTGTGCTTTGAGTGCGTCTAATTGCTCTTGGAGCATGGGTGGTTGTGGCTAATGCGCCATGATAATGTGATAAGTATAAATAAAGCAGAATGGAGGGAAAATAAGGATATTAAGTGTATGAGAATTAAACCAATGAAATAAAGATGTGATTCAAGTGTATGGTAAGACAACGGATGGCGGAAGATACTAAGTATATGAAATATAAAGCAAAGAAATCACTTATCTCGCTCTTTGATCGAAGGTAGAAAAGGACTAGAGTGGGAGATATGTGACCAATGATGTCGCTCGTAGTCGTCTTTGCGCTCGACTAATCTCCAATTAATTTCTCGGTGGTTCGTGGTTCTAAATCGCCTTCTTGATTCAAGCCTCTTCAGATTTCGCTTTTGTTTCTCTTCTTTTATACGCCTTCGCTAGTTGGTGGAGTGGTCTTGCACTTGAGTTGTAGATCGCCAAACGGAAAAACATCTTCTTGAGTTGACCTTCAGAATGCTTTCTTCTTCTTCTTCTTCTTTTATAAGTAAATTCTTTAAAGGGCCTTTTGAGCCTTGGGGTCCCTTGCTTTGTAGGAAGTCAAAGGACCCTTTGACTTAATACGTTGCAGAAATCAACTCGAACGAATTTTTCTTCTACAAGCCTTCATGATCTCGTGCGTCATGCGATGGCAGAACCTTCCCAAAAGGTGACGCGATGGAGCCTGTGGAATAATTACAGATTTGCTTGAGTTTGCGCGCGGGCAGAAGCTGCCATAATAATAGTGGCAGCCCTTATATATTAGGACTATGGGACTGCGGGCTGCTCCGCATTGCTGTCCACGATGATAGAAGGCCCGACAAAGATCCACAGAGGCTGAGACTCATGCAGCGAGAGTCTCTCGAGGTAGAGACAGCTATTTGTTACATGGTCAGGTTTGCAGAGGCGGCGCGTGCGATGGTTGGCTATTCACAATGGATTAGGCCTTTTTGGTGCAAGGTTTTTGCAATTATGCGGGTTGGCACAAAATCTCGAAAGGCCAGAGGCGTAGGGCCGCAAGCGATCGACCTTCCTTGCAAGGCGATTTTAATGCATGCCTACTCTGGAATCCGTGCACTGAGAGCTCTGACAACTGGGAGTCGATGGGTTGAACGTTTTGGCGCCTGAGGTAGGGAGGAAGGAAAAATCATGGCCTTTGAAATCTTCCACAGGACTTCTCTCTCCAAGGTGTTTTCTTCTTGAATCCACACGAGGAAGGTTCAGACTTTCTTTTCTTTCACAAGAGCGTGACCTCGGCTGTGATACCACTGAAACCAGAAAGGTAATTCTTTTCACACCAATTCACCACTTAATCAATTGGAGAAGAAGAGCACAATCATACCATGAGAACGACAGCAGATTGGGTACAATCTCCCCCCCTAGATGAGTGGCTCACGCTTCCTCATCTAGAGTATTTATGATATTTCATAAAAGCTCCAAGGAGCCAAAATTATCCCTCTCATCCAAAAATGAGGGATTTGCTTTACATAGCCATCTTAGATCCCAAAATGAATTATGTCCACTACAAAATATATTGCTCAAACTTGTAATAATGAAACAAATACAAAATCGGCCCATGGCCATATATAATGCGCTATGTGACACCTCGATCGGTACCCTCGCACTAACTCCAATCCTTGCTATGAGTTCCATCACTTGTACTCAAGCCACCAATTACATTAGTTATTAACAATCGATTGAACGAATCAATCGATCCCAACATAACCGCGCTCAAAGCACAATAATCAAGCACAACACCAATAATACTAGCGACATCAGTATTAACATGGAATCACCCACAATATCGACCATCTAGCATGGCAAAACACAAGCTAGTCAAGCGTCCCTAACTAACCACACAAAGTATCCACTAGGACCCCCGTCACGTTCGGTGTGCTCCTACGGAGTACTTTGCCATAGTCACACTTGACTAAAGTAATAATATCCAAAGCAAAGTATATATATCAGAAATATAATTTCTATAACAGAGTTTTTCTTCTTCTTTTGGTCCTAATAGAGTTGTTTAATTTAACCAATGTTTTGAACTACTTTGCATATTATAAGTGTGCTTTTAGATCATGCTAATTTGCCCCCTCAATGTTGGTGATAGGATTGAAACGTACCATGCTTGAAAGGAGAGAGATACTCAATAATTATTCCATCTCTTTGAAAATAAATTGGAGGATTCTCCAATAGCCTTCTTGCAGAGGAGACAATGGGCTTAAATAAGACCTTGAAAGTTGATGTGAGGCTACTGCTAGGCATGTTCCCTAGCTCTTCTCTTGTTGCTCCTTATCCTATTGATGGAATGGGGATCCCTTAGATAGGTTGCCTCCAAGTGCAGCATCTAGAAGGGTCAAAACAACTTGTCGTATCTACCTAACTTGTTTTATGCATGTTGGTGATGCCTTGTGGTAATTGAGGGTACTTACATGATGCATATAAAAATTATATTGGATACATGTCACATTGAGGTGATGACTGAGTTCATCTTGAGGAGAGGCGCATCATGACAATACACTTCTGATGCCAAGCTCCTCATGAGATTCACCTTTGAATAACTTGCTTCTATTGTGGATTCTTATTTATTTGGGCCAACAACATAAGCCTACAATACAACTTACTACATGAAGGCGAAAGTAGAAGTCATCAAAAGAATGAACGAGAGAGAATGTATTTTTCGAGTGATGTTTTAAGACACAAATTGCATTCTCATAGTGATGGCATAAGTTTATAAATAGCATGGGTACCAACAATAGCATGGACTAGAACTTGCATAACTAGTGCAGTGTCAAATGACAAGGCTTTGAGTCTAAGATGTGCATGTTAGGGATTTAGATTGTAGGCATGTTGTGCTGAAGTTTGTGGGAGCCTAATCTTGTCTAGAATGCATGTTGTGTTGGTGGGCTTTAATTTGTGGAGCCTATGGTGGACACACACAATTTTGATGCGAAGGATGTACGAATGTTTCTAAAGGTTTTCTAGTATTGAAACAATGCATGTTCAATATAAGCCCATCCATGACACCTTCATTGTTTCCTCTTATTGTTTGTTTGAAAACATGAAATAGTCACTAGGTAAAGCTGCATCCAATCAATTAATAGCACTCTCTTGGGCTTCACATTCTTCAAATTAATGGAGTGTTGGGGTATCACAACTTTAATCTTGAATCATCGCCATTGCATGTGATAGTTATTGACCACCTATGTAAGTTGCTACTAGTTTCATTGACAAATTCAAACTAGCATGTTGCAAACAATCAATAGAATTAAGAGGTATAGATGGTTGTGTTACTATAAAGTTATTCTTTGTTGTCTTATTGTTATAGTTATGGAGTCTGAATTTTCATTCTTCTTACTCTTGAAGAGATAAAAGTATGTTCATTGTTCCTTCGCTCATGTCATGATGTCCAAAAACACAAGGACATGGTTTCGTGGAATACATAAAAAAGATCAAACTTCGTATCTATAAGATTCCTGAAACATCTAGATTAATCCAATAAATAACTTTCTCGACCTCATAGTACTACTGCAAATTTTCTTCGCATACATAAATAAGAGATTTTGGATTTTAGCGTTATCCTATAGAACTTGCCTTCTTTCATAATGTTTCTGAGAACATGGTATCCTTTGGTCTTGTCTTTGATCAAACATTAAATTAGGCCCATTTCTTCATTGAGAACTTCTCTTTGATAAAATAGTAATGCAACATTAGGCTGCTTGATTTGGTAGCCTTTGCCAGCTGCTGTAGGTTACTGCTCATATTACCTAAGTAGAATACTATTGGATCTTTTGAAAGAATTTCAATGTGACAAAGAAGTCTTCTAAACAATACTATTTCACACACATCACTTGTTCATCCTTCATATTTTTCTATTGTTATTCAAGTATTTTTGTTTGGGTGACCCCCCTTGAAAAAGGAGCACCTAAGTGGGCTATCCTACTATCGTTAACCTTGAGAAATGATACCCTAAAATGGACGACCATGCTTTAAAGTTGGTGAAAAAAATTAGTCATAACTTCATAAAAATGCTTATTTTGATGCATGTGACTTTATTATGTGGTGCAAAAGAATATGATAAATATCTAAACCATGCCTTGTTGTTTGATTTGATATCCTACAAGACCCTATTTCGATTTGTCAATCAAAATATATACGTTGTCAAACTGGTTGCTTTTGGTGATGAACATAGATTTTTCACAAGAAAAACAAATGCCATGGTCTCCCAGCATTTTGATCCAAAACCAAATGAGCACCTAATTTTCTAAAATTTGCATTTTAAAAAAACACTAATATTGAAAGAATAGCCACTTGTACACTACTTGTCATTAACATTACTACACAATCAACATTGGATATTCATAGAAGTTGAGATATGATAATCTAATGTGTTTTCAAGAGAGCATAATCTTATGATTCAATTGAGAAATTGGAATATGGCAATTGGCATTTTAAAACTTTTATTTCTTGGAAAAGATAGCGAAATATGTTGCTTTGCTAAACAAACAAGAGCCAACTTTGGAAGAATCACCTCTCAAGCAAGAGGTATTCTTGGTTTGATACATATAGATGTATGGGGTTATGCACAATCCCATAGCATTGATGATTCGCTTTACTAAACTTTCATTGACAACTACAAAAAATATTATTGGGTCTATTTTCTCAAAGAGAAATATGAAGTCTTTTTCGAATTTCAAGAGTTTGAAGTCATGGTAAAGAACCAAACATGTAAAAGATCAAATTCCTCATATTATATGGAAGAGGTGAATACATGTCTTAAACATTCATGAACTTTTGCAAAAGTAATGGCATTGGAAGAAAATTCACTTGTGCAGATACTCCTTAGTAGAATGTAGTAGCTAAAATGAAGAATAGGACTTTAGGAGCCAGTGCTAGAGCAATGCTCGGTGAGAAGCATCTTCCAAATTAGTATTGGGAAAAAGAAAAAGCACATTAAACCCTTCATGAGACACATATAGTGCTTTGAAGGACATTGCATCACTACTTCAAAAGTGATATAGACTAGTATAAAGCACATGCAGCACATCTCCATGCTTAAAGCACACAAATGTGCTACACTATGTTCTTTGAAGCATGGAGTAGTGCATCATATCCTTTGTACTAAAAAGCACCTAACTATTACAAAAGACACACAAAGCACAAAAAGTATAGTTTTTGTGCTTT
The DNA here is from genome assembly GCF_047967505.1 of Dipteris shenzhenensis. Classification (NCBI taxonomy): domain Eukaryota; kingdom Viridiplantae; phylum Streptophyta; class Polypodiopsida; order Gleicheniales; family Dipteridaceae; genus Dipteris; species Dipteris shenzhenensis. The sequence goes on along the minus strand of NC_141619.1, from coordinate 46,712,422 downwards.
GAGCACATTACAATACTACTTCAAATATGATATGGGTCATTGTAGACACACACAAAGCACAAATAGCATAGTTTTTGTGCTTTGAGGTACATTAAAATACTACTTCAAGTATAATATGTGTGTGATTACAAAGGCAACACATCTCTCTACTTTAAACCACATGGCATGTGTTGCACTATGCACAAAGTAGCGCATCACATCCTTTATGCTTAAGAACACCTAACTACTTCATGAGATACACACACAACTTCAAAAGACATTACCAAACTACTTTAAATATGATATGGGTCATTACAAAGCACATGTAGTACATATTTGTGCTCTAAAGCACATGGGATGTGTGCATGTGCTTGATGAAGCAATGCATCATATCCTTTGTGCTTAAAAGCACCTACCTACATCATGAGACACACACAACACAAATAGCATAGTTTTCATGCTTTGAAGGATATTACAACACTACTTAAAATATGATATGGTTAATTAACAAAGCACATGCAACACATCTCTATGCTTTACAACACATGGCATGTGTTTTGAAGCTGAAGCAATGAAGCAGTGCATCACATCCTTTGTGCTTAAAAGCACCTAGCTAGATCATGGGACACACATATCACAAATAGCACAGTTTTTGTCATAAAAGTAAATTAAAGCACTACTTCAAATACAATATGGGTGATTACAAAAAACAGGTAGGTCATCTCTATGCTTTAAAGCACATGAGACTTGTTGCACTATGTGCTTTGAAGCATGAAGCAGTGCCTGACATCCTTTGTGCTTAAGAACACCTAAGTACTTCATGAGACACAAAGAACAAATAGCACAACTTTTGTGCTTTAAAGGACACTATAACATTACTTCAAACATGCTATGGTTGATTTTACAAAGCACATGAAACACATGTTTCTGTTGTTAAGTACATACTGTCTATTTTAAAGCACATGAAACACATGCTTCTATTGTTAAGTACATGCTATCTATTTTAAAGCACATCTGCTTTGCTCTAAAGCACATTTGGTCTACCTTAAAGGGAAAACTAAAAGCTTGAACAAAGCACATGAAGCGTATCCTCCAATATGAGAAGCACATGAATATGTAATTAGTACATGCAATTGATGTGGGATCAAAACTTGCATGTGTGCCGTCAATAAATGTCATGTCACAACTTGCATGTGCCTCGTCAATAAATGGCATGTCACAACTTGCATGTGCCTCATCAATAAATGGTGAATTCTTAATGTATTACTTTCTACCAATGTGCTGTGATGATAGATATCTTTCTTGTTTGGGGAAACACAAGAATACTTATTCTAGAAGCTAACCACCAACTCCTTTATTACACAATCTAACTTGCTAGAAGGGCATTATATTTTCATAGATCCAAAGCCACTTTAGTGCTGTTAGTATCATAAAATAATCCTTTTTTTGTCTAAGAAAGAAGTTTTTATATTATGATAAAAAAATATGCACAATCAAGTCTCTGGCATACAAAAAACCCTCCCAGGAGGTAATCTGGTTTCTTCTGGGTAGTATCTATAAGGCTAAGTAAAATTGGCAGGATTAGTCCATAGGTTTTTCTTGGACTAGAAATGGAAGGAGATAGCATGAGGTTGTAGGTCCTGGGGGCTGATGTTCATCTTGAAAGGTACTCTTTAATCTCCAAATGCGATTGTGAGAGGTATTTGTTGTAATTATCTATAACTTGTTCAAGCTAGAACTTACCCTAAAGTAGACAACAGAAGCATCAATTATTGAGGCAATGAGAATTTTTGAAAAACTATGAGCAAAGAGATGTTCATCAACAATAGTCTCATAATTAAATTGCATGGCATTCTTGGCTATCCAAAATGAACCATAGTGCATGTGCTTTGATCCCAGCCTAAGTGGTATAAGATAACTTGAGTGCATCTCCCAGCAGCAAAGACTTCAAGTTGAGTGGTTATCCTATGTGTAGTTGCACAAATTTCCAAACCTTCCTAGCACTAGCATGTGAAAAAAAGATGGAAAACACCTTCTTTTTTGTCAGGGTATCTCTTACATGTCCCATCTCCTTTACCTATCCTTAGGCTCCTACAATTAGTCCATATAGCTTTATGCATTATGAGATAGAGTAATGTGCACATTTTCCTACAATTAGGCTCCTGCAATTAGTCCATATAGCTTTATGCATTATGAGTAGAGTAATGTGGACATTTTCTTTGGAACTTTTTTGGCCCGTATCAACACAAATCTGCTTCTCCATTTATAGGCATTGTTAGCTAGATTCCATCTGCTATTCAAGGTAGTGACAAGCTCTTCAACCCATATGTCGGATTAGGAATGGGAAAAAAGTGGGGACTTCCAACCCAATTGAATTTCCTATCATAAATTAACACTCTGCCCCCTTTCCAAGTATGATCATTGTCCCATAAACATAATCCGCTCATAACCAATGCATGATCTTGATTGGATAATCTAAGTTCTCTTCTAATATCATGCCATTCCTACCATCTAAAGTTTTCTTTGTTCCACAATTGGTCCAAGGTTTGTAGTCCCTTTTTGAATAGTTGCCATGCTCTTATCAAGTCAACATCATTTAACTATTGATTTTTGAATAATGCTAATACCCAGATGGAATCTATGCCCATAAAATATCCAATCTGCCCTTTAAGTGTTCAAACACATACCACATGGTTTCCCATAGCTAGCTCCCCTTTGTTGTACAAGGTTCTAGTTGCAAATGGCAGAAAGAATGGGGAAGTCTCTCCATTTGGGCACTCTTATTGATCTGACAAACTTGAAATTTTGTAACAGTAGACTAGTTGGGATGAGTTATAGCTTTTATAATTCATGTGGCTACAAATTTGAAAGCAATACCTCGTTCATCTTTGGGCTTGGTACAAAAGGACTACTTAACTATAGTTATTCTCTTTCTAGTATCACTGCCTCTTCACAAGAATGATCTGCAGTATCTGATAAACGTTTCTAGCCCAGTTTGTGAAGGGCACCAACAAGACGAATAAAAGATAGATATGGGGTAGATGAAATGGTTCGGGACTACTCTTCTTCTTGCCAGGTTGGCTTGCAAACCCTTCTATCTATCAAGATTACTTCTAAGTTTGTTGAGAAACTAGTCCCACCTTTGTTTCATACTAACCTCGAACCCCATGAGTATTCTAAAAAGTTTGAATATTTAACCTTGTGGAATTTGTTTGCAACCCTTGAGCTCTAACTTTTCCTAGTCTTTGCCTGACAGTACAACATATCCCATTTTGAAATGGTCAACCTTTGACCTAGAAGACAAAAAATGTTCACATATCTCAAGACATTTTCTATGTGATGAGTAGTGTTTCTAATAGTAAAATTGGTGTCATCTACAAATTGTTTGTTCACTAAGTGTTTTCTTGAGGGCAGTTCAATTCCTTTGAGGGAATCCTTATCAACTTGATCCTGAATCAACCACCCCAAGGCATATGCTATTATTGCAAATAAAAGAGGAGCAAGGGGGCACCTTGCTTGATGGATTTTTTAAGCATGAAAGACTGTGACATTTCTTCATTGAGACAAAGTTTGGCTGAGGCATTTGTGAGAAGTAATGCTACAGAGCAAGTGAACCATGCTCCAATACCCAAGTCTTGAAGAGATTGTAACATGAAATCCTAGTTTGATCTGTCACTCATAAGCCTTTTCAAAATCGATTTTGATGAAACAAATATCTTGATTTGTCTCCTCTGCATGTCTTCAAGAATCCATTTGCCCGTTTCGTTCTTTAATCTCAGTGCAAGTGCTTTGGCAAAGATTTTATAGCTACAATTGAGCATGGTCAAAGGCCTCCAATTCTTTAACTCTATTTTCTCCCCCTCTTTTGGGATTAATTTAATCACTCCTCCATTTAGGTGTTCTGGTAGGCTACCCACTATCATACACTCCTGCCAGAGCTTAGGTAAGCAAGGTCTAATAGTCTCCCATAAAGTTTTGTAGAACTCTATTTGTAGATCATCTTCACCTAGGAGTTTTGCCATTTGCCATAGCAAACACTGCTTCATTTAGTTCTTGCACTTAGAAATCCGTGCCGAGTTGGATTCTATCTAAATTTGAAACCATTTTCTTTCTTGACTCTACTGACAAGTTTGGTGCACCTCTATTACCTTACAGTCAAGATTATCATTAGTGCTTAGCATCCCTTGGAAACGCTTTAGAATTATTTTCATAGTTTTTTGAGCTAAAGAGGCACCATAAAATTGACCTTTTTTAAGGAAGGGGATCTCTTCTTCTTGATTAACTTGAAATTCTCCCTTGTTAATCTATCTATTTTTCTAGCCCACCAATCTCTAAAGTAAACCCTTGCATTTGTAGCCCGAGTTGCTCCTGACATCTAATTTCCTTCCTTTAATTAAGTAGCTATTTTTGTGCCTGAATGTCTGAGCTCCTTGCTTTCTTTTCCAACCCCTCTAATTCCTCCTTTAATATGTCCATTCTTTGACCTCTAATGATTGCCATGTCTTTCATGGATTCTTTTAGTATTTGTTGAGTATTAGATATTACATCTTGCCATCCTTGACATCATGTTTCCACTAAGTAGAACCGCATTCCACACACTAAAAATGTCTTGCTAGACAGTCGAAATGCTAAAAAGAGAGGGATCAACCTTGAACCAAGAGTTGCCCTTTTTACCTAAACCAAAATCAATCCATGAGAAGACAAGATTATGATCTAAGAGAGCCAATGATGAGAAAACTTTACTCCTCTTCTCCAAGGATTGATCTAAGACTGATTGGGAGACATATTTTGTCAAGCTTCTATTCTAAATTTCCCAATTTTCCTATTGCACCAAGTGAAATTACCAGCTTTCCCTATGTCTATCAGTTGTAGATTCTCCTTGAGCTCTTCCCATATTTGAAACTCAGAGCTCCACAAAATAGAACTTTCTTCATCCATGTGTCTTCTATATATTCAACCATATTAAAGTCTACTAAAAGCACATAGTTACTCTCTATCTCATTTAGTGATTCCCAGGTCAATATTCTTACTTGGACTCTTGTTGGAGCATAGATTGACACTATAATAAAAGAGGCATTTCTTATCTTGCATTTGATTGAAACCAATCTATGATCTCTATTTTGTTTAAACCTTGAGATCCTTGCTTGATAATGTGAGAGTACTCCCAATGCAGTACCACCCTGCCTTCCTCATGAGAGGTGAAAAACCACACCCATCTTTTGTCAACCATTTTGAGTCTAATTTGAAGTGTTGCATCAATAAATTTGAATTCTTATAATGCAAGAAAAGCTAGGGAGAGAGAATTCTCTTTTAGCAAGCTGACTAACTCATGACTCCTTGATGGGTCAGTAAGTCCACACACCTTTAGTGTGAGAAATATGTCTGCACACCTTTAGTGTGAGAAATATGATTCGGCTACGTACCATTTTTGCTTTCTCCCTTTTTAGACTTGGTGGCTGGGCTTTTGGGTGGGGCTCCCTAGCCTTTGACATAGGATTTTTTTTTATAGTTTGTATTGTGTCGTGAGGCTTGCTCTCCAAAGTGAAGTAGCTCTCTACCACTGGCCTATGCACTCAAAGTTCTTCTTTAGATTCACTGATTTTAGATTTGCTCATGTTGGCATTTTGTTGATTTACTTCTTTCTCGAATTCTTTAGACCATCCCGGTTTAACCTCATCCTCTTCCATCTCATTCTCTTGAATCCATCTTTTTGTTTCTTGCTCTATTAAGTCATCATAAACATTGTTTGTCACTAGGGGCACTTAGTTATTCACCTCAAAATATGAGGTTTTGGATCTTTCACTACCTGTATCAACTTGATAGGAGCATCTTGTTTCTGTTAAATCTTATTTTCTTTGGAATCCATCTGGGCTTGGGTGGCTATTAAGTATTCTCCTAGTCAGGTTGGGATCCGTCTCTCTTCAAAGGACATTTCTTGATAGTATGAGTGGATAGTCCACAGAGGAAACATGAAATGGGCATATTTTTATAGACTAGAGGTCATTCTCTAAAGACACTCCCATTTTGGTTGACTATTACCAAGGTATGAGGAAGATCCTGTGCCACATCTAATTTAACACAGACTTGAGGGTGATCCCTTGGGTTGATGAATTACTCCTTTTCAACACCATTAACCTAACCAAGGCTTCTGCAAAGATTAGGTGCTTGATTTGCTAAAGAAAAAGGAAGGTCTGGGAGTTCTACCCAAACTGGGATGAATGTGGATCTTGGTCTGTCAGGGGGGTTAAAATCTTGAGACTAGTATTCAAGATAGAGCGGCTACTTTCTAATAGTCCATACACATGGTGAAGGGCATTGAATTCCATTTCTTCCTTCTCAAAGAGGAAGAAGTAAAAAGCTTTTCTAAGAAATCTAACCCTGGTCACCACATAGCGCCAGCCAATCAGTTGATTTTTCCAGTCTATCTTCATCAAAATATGTTGCTACCTTACATTTTGAATATGAGCTTTCCCCATTCGAAGAGTCATTGCATGCTTGGTAAAATGCTGAGCAATGTTGACTTTGTGCCAACATGGACTTAGGTAGAACAGAATGTGTGTGTAGAGTAGCGACAAAGCTCCACTTGTACTTGCATAAGGCAAGAAATAATCCCTCTTGGAAATCCAACAAATGTTTGCTCTTTCCTACGGCTTTCATAAGAAGAGTAGGGTATTCTCAATATGCAAGGTTCTGAGGCTTTTTGTAACCTACAGATATAATGGGGTTGTCGTTTGTAGTATACGTGTAGCTTAGGACCTCGAGTCCTGTTTTGGTGAGAGACGTAGGCTTAAGTGTGGTAAGCAAACATAGTGCATGCTTGTGTAAAAGGGACATGTATCATCATGATTGAGGTAATTAAGGCTTTCACCTTCATTAGGGGTTGCAAGGTTTAAGAGGAGTTTAAGGGTTAGAAGGAGGTTCCAGGGTTAGAAGAAGGTTCAAGGGTTAGAAGGAGTTTCAAGGTTTAGAAGAGGTTCCAGGTTTAGAAGGAGTTTTAAGGTTAACACTTATTTCATTAATTTTGGACTCATATGTCTACTTTTGGACTATTCCTTAAAATCCTTCCCAAATGAAAAGTTTAATTTACGAAAATGTCATTCGAGAATCAAAAGTTTACTTTCTGGCACTGTCATTTTCACATAATACATTTCAAAATATCTCTCTACAATGTTGTACAAATAATGCAAAAACTACTATTAAATCCTAAATTTGTATTTCTTGTTTATAAGAATCGTATTCTTAAATTAAAAAATCCGAGTTATTAGTTTAAATCCATGAAAAACCATGCTATTGAGGATTCACAACATTTTACAAATGTATACATAAGAGACCTGCAAGACTCTTTTTACTTTCAATGCAGAAAACTATAACACTCTTGAATATTCCAGAAATTAAAAGGTTTATATAGACATGAGACATGATGGAAGCCTCTTTTGTACTCCAAAAAATAGCAATAGCTATGCTTGCAATTTTACATTATCATATCATAAGTTTTACAACAAATATTGCTCTAGATGAGTCTTTGTACAAAGGATCTCCTGTGGCCTTTTCAATAATTTAATTTTTCCTTTACAATGAGTTTAGTACAAATGGGTGATCCAAACATTTGCTTGTTTGAATGTCCTTTTCTATCATGATCACAGAAATGAGCGATCCAAACATTTGCTTGTTCAGAATGTCCTTTCTATCATCAGTTGTCGCTTGGGTGCCATCTTCATTCACTCTCATCTGACTACCACCACCACGTTCACTCTTTCTCGATATTTGAATGGTGTTATCATGGGCATTCTCTCCTAGTCAGCGTCTAGGTGAGTTGCGGTTACCTCTGAAGCTGCTTGTTAAACTGAGGTTGTCTCCAGGTGTCCACCATTTGTTCCTCTGCCTATGCTTGAGGCAAAGAAGAATGATTAGCAATGTTGGAGGGGTCATGTGGCATTTTGCATTTGCCTGGCTTTTAGCAACCTCTTGGTCTTCAATATTTTTCTCATTGATCCCCGCTCTAGTTCCTTGTTTGTTGTTGCCAGAGCAATGGGTCCTGTTGCATTGGATTTTGATCCGCTAACTTTATGTAGGTTTCTTGTATCTCTAATGAAGTCAACTGAGCAAGAGGGGAGGAATGATATCCTCCGCTACCTAAAAAATTGCTCCTTTCTTTTGCTCATCACGGGGAGCACTAGAATGACTACATGTGAAGGATGGGGTGAAGAGTCCCCCCTTAAACTCCTGCACAACCCCTAAGTAAGAGGGCCTTGTACTCTTCTCACCATCTCCTTTGAGAGTCTCTTGCAGTCTGGTTTCTGGGTGAAGCTTGGCCACTTCCTGTTCAGCATCCCTCATTTTAGTGCTCTTCTCCATGGCTATTGTCTTTCTGACCAAAGAGAGGAGGAAAGTTCAAAAGAGAAATGGGCACCTTGATCCAGTCGAATCTAGGAAGATGGAGCTCTTTAATGATCATGCAACAACGTGGGGGAAAAAGTGAGGTGAACATGAGTCACATCATGTTTCTCCTCATGCCATCTAGTGACTGTCATCACATCAATATCATGTACTGTTGTTAGGCTAGATTTAGTAGTAGAGGCCAAGTTGGGGGGAAGCTCCTTCCCCCCAAAATCCACCTCCATGATGCTTTGTAGCCACAAGTCTCAAATCTTGTTCATAATTCTTGTTTGGAGCACCTCTCTCTCTCTCTCTCTCTCTCTCTCTCTCTCTCTCTCTCTCTCTCTCTCTCTGTCTCTCTCTAGCTTTCTCTCTCAATCTATTTTGGACTTCAAACAGATTTCTATGATGTACATCCAATAATCTAGAGGCTTGGGTGATGGAAACTTCATTGCTTGTGAACACTGCACTCACCAAATAACTTAATAAGCTTCTCTTCACAAATAGTTCATTCCTAGATTTTGGATTCTTGAGCAATTACACTAACTCTTTGAGAGCCATTGCAAGGTTTTCCTTGCATATTTCTCCTCCATGTACCTTGAAATGTGTGGGTCACAAAGTACTTATTGCATTATCTCAGAACCTGCCTTCTTCCCAAAATGAGACAAGAGTTTATCCAAGCTAGGTGTAAGCATTTGGCATTCGTGATTTTCTCTGATATTGCTTCCTCCATCTTGAATTTATTATTTATCTTTTCTCTTTATTTTTATTTCCTCTCAATTTCCCACTCCCTTATAACGTGCCTTTCAAATGATTTGAAAGGTAAGAGTGAGTCAACAATGTTGTTGCATTCATGCATTTCTCCATCTCACATTTTGCATTCTTAACTTCCCTCAACTTGCCTCATGATCCCCACCTCGGTGAGTAGTCTTATAACTGTCTGCATACCATGCTCTTGTACTCCATCCATGGTATGAGAGAGAGAGAGAGAGAGAGAGAGAGAGAGAGAGAGAGAGGAGACTAGATAGTGAATACTACTGCTCTTTCTTGCGAGATGAAGGAGGAGGGTAAGAGAGCTCAGATGGAGAGGGAGGAGCTGAGTGTTGTGCCTTGCGATTGAGAAGGTATGGGAGCTCAAACTCAGAGGGTGAAGAATGCTATTGTTTCTTGCGAGATGGAGAAGGAGGTAGGATTGCAAGTAGTCCGTAAACGTTGCTCCTTGGTCGAAAAGGATGTGCAACTCAATGCTTACATTAGGGAAAAAGGGAACTCATTTTGGGGCCCTGTAAGAAATTCACTATTTTTTGATTTATTTCTCTCCTAAAAGACCTCAAAAATAGTAAAATACGGAAACGTGGCTCAGATTTGTCAGTAAGGACTACAGAACTGTCAATTCAAAAAGGAATAAGATAATATTTTGTCTGACTAACACGATTTTGTATTAAATATCCTCTTAGATTTTTTTTTGTTTACCAAAGATTCCGCATCTCTTTGGCCGACGTGTGCAGGTCTTTCATTAAGAGTCCATCACTGAACTTAGTGATTGCAAGTTTTCAAAATATTCACATGGATACCGCCACACTTCCACGATTCATGTTACAAAACGACTATGAGATTGAAAAACAAACTTCGCAACCTGAGGAGCACAAAAAATGGCCGATACTAGTGAGTCACTATCTGAGAAGAAGCGATTACACCATCTTCACATCGACTTGGAAGAACAATATGCTCCAGCACAAAAAAGACGAAAGGATACGGTGCTGAATGCTCAACAGCGGGAAAATATGAGAAGAGAAGGGCTTCAACATATTGACTTATGGTGCGACGGAAGCATATATCCAAAATGTCAAGTAAAAAACTCTACACCTCCATTTGTCGATCCCACCACATTACTGAGGTTTGCCGGCGATGGACAAAATGGACTTCTTGGTTATATTTCAGCGCAATCTGCATTTGCGGAAACGTATAAAATGATGTACCTACAAGAAAAGGGGGCCAAGATGGAGGAGATAGCCATTCGTGCAAAATTGGAGCAGCAGTTGCAGAATGAAATCGAGGAGCATTCAAAGAGTAAAAAAGAATTGACAAGAGCAAGAAAGAAGAGAACCGTGCTTGGAGACAGACAACGTAGCAGGAAGATTAAAAACATTGCAAATTTGAAGGCTGGGACTGGTGGATGCAAGCGACGAATTCAGGAAGCAAGGTTAGATTGAAATTTATCATTTTGTATACTCAAAAAGGCTCTCTTCCAGACTATATCTATTTCGTTGATTGTCGCAAAATAAGAATGGAGGTGCTGAATAATATAGTCATATAATGTTGTTATTACAGGAAATTATTGGAGCCTGCAAAAGAAAATATGGACCCGAACCTTCTTCCTGTTAAACAAATGAAAGGATTGCTTTCTTGCGATGTAGCAAAAGGTTTGATTGAGGAAAAAAAATACAAAACAGTCAAACGCAATGTTGTAGAGGACTTTGTATCCAATAATCAAGTTGATGGCACTATAATCCAAGAGGCTCTTGATGTTAGTGGAGTTAGCAGGAAGGGATATAGTTCGATTTTTCATGCGATATCCTCAACTTTGAAAGATCAAAGGATTAAACGAGTTTTACTGCCAAATCCAGCAACCGTGTGGAGGATAAGAGGTCATTTGAATGAAAGTATAGATGAATTTATTGGGCAGTATATCCATATTGAAGAAATATTTCATGGTGTTAAAGGAACCACTGTGTATGATCCTTGGAACAATATATTTTTAGATCTGCAACAACTTCAAAAAAGAATGGTCGAGTTTTATGGAATAACATTTGAGGAGTGCAAAGGCATTTTGAAATTTGTTATCAAACTGGATGAGTGTGAGGTTGTAAAGGAAAAGAAAATGGAAAGAGTTACTATTACATTGATGAATGGAGCGATTGATACATCATTGACTGAAGCGAGTTCGAAGTATTTTAGTGTGCAGTCAGAGAAACACATATGGTGGTTAGGCTCGTTCCAGGTATGATCATGGGCTGTTTTATACTTGATTTTGGTCATTGTTTTCAAATCTGATATAGTAATACTTTTGTTTTCTGTAATCTCGCAGGTGAAGACCGAAGACCATGAAACACTAGATTGGGTGTTTCATCACACGGAAATACCAACAATAATCAAAAGACAAGTGCAAGGCGAGAATCTCCATGTTGCAGGAAAAGGTGATTTTCAAGTAGAGTGGCACATGGCCGGGGATCTTAAAACACTTAAGTGCATGTATAACATTAGTAAAGGAGGCAACTCAAAGTCTCCTTGTCTTTACTGCAAAGAATCAGCTCAAGTAATGGATTCAAAATGGTGGAAGAGAGCACCTAATAGAGATAAAGTTGACCCTGACTTCAAGGCCATTCTGGACATTCCACTATGTAATGTTCACATCTGCACATTGCATGGTCTATGTCGAATTATTGAGAAATTGGTATTTTTATATATTGGATTTGCTTGGAAACTCCGTCCCGAAAAAAATAGAAAGGATGCTCTTCAAGCATTGGAAAAAGTGTTATCCGATATAGGTCTGCATGGAGGAGATGTTCAAATCACAAAGGATTTTAAAAAGTCTACCAATGGCAAGGAGGTACCAATCAAGCCCTCTATTGGTGGTGTTAAGGCAAGAAGATTCTTGTCTCGACCCAAACACAGTAAGCAAGTAAGGCAAGGTAGAGCAGTTTCAAAGATTAATTATGGATTGTGGAAGCAAGTCCATAATGCTGTGAAAGATCATGAGGCAGATGGGGAAGCACGAAATAGGAAGGCAGAGGTGTGGAGGTCTCTTGATCAACTCTTCATGTTCTGTGACAAAGTAACATGGACAAAGAGTGATTACAAGAACTTTGAGTAGGCAATTAAACATTTTGGGAAGTCAATGAAAGACGCGTGGACAGCCTGCAATATAACTCACTACATGGTAAGGTTCTGTCTTTTTTTTTTACTTAAGTGTGATCCTCTTTTTTTTATTACTTACTATGCATTCTTATGTCTTACAGCATATCATATACAACCACCTTCCCTATTTTGTCAAAAAGTATGGATGCCCAGCTATTTGGTCTACCCAAGGCATGGAGAAGTCTCACTACATGGCACGTAATGCATTTTTTAGACACACACAACACTATGGAGGGAGTCAGAAGGCGAATAGTCTGAAGGAAGTCTTCCAATGGTTTTACCGAGGCATACTACAAAGGCTGCATGCTAAAAGAAAAGTTGCTAGCTCCAAAATCAAGCTTGCTTTTCTTCTAGCCCAAAAGCAAAGACGAAGACAAGCTCTAGACAATTCAATTGCAGCAGAGAGACATAGACAGTGGAGGGAATCGAAGATATTTAGAAACCATAAATGGACAAGTAAACATGAATAGGACTCATTTGTAACTTATTGGGGTTATGTCCACATGTTTTCAAACTCATTCAATAGAAATTTTTTTAGTGGAACAAGTGACTCTTGGTGTTATGCATGAAAAAAATTTCAATGTGAAACATATGATCTGAACTTAATACAATTTGTTTACAATTTCAATATATTGTTCATTTAATATTTAACGACACCACTCTATGTAAATGTACAAATCATTTCATCATCAACTTATTAATCATTTATACAAGATCATACCAGATATCAAAGACTTTATACAAATCAGTTCAAATTTAATATAATGTTTGTGCTATATTCGATGACTAAATCCTATTTCTCCCAGGGCCTGTTCATCGGAACTCTCTTTTTGATCTTGATTGGAGTCTTTTTCTTCTTTATTGGCTTGATGTCGACTGTCTCTTTATCCTTTTCTTCAGCTCTCTCCACCTGTTCCTCTTCTTGGACTGTGTGGCCTGATGCGATCATGGGTGGCTCTCGAAACCTTACAAGCTGGTGTTTTCCATAGCCCTCCAGATATTTGGGGTCCTTAACACCACATGCTAATGCATAAGAAGTGTAAGACAAAAAGTAAGCGGCCCTAGAGGCCTGCTTATTCACATAATCTCCAAATATATCTATGGCAGACAACCTCTCTATCAAAATGATCTTTTCCTTTTGCCATGAAAGAGCATGTCCACCTAAAGCCCTGGACAAACATTTTAGGAAGTAAACAATGGCTTCTCCATTGTTGCTCAACTGCCTATGGTAAATCAAGATCTTGGCACTGCCTAGATCATGAATATAATGAGCTAGGCCTGACATTTTGCGAAACCCAACCTGCCTGCTTCCACTTGATCTCTGGAGGAATGTGTCATCCTCAATTTGTAGCTGCAACATATCAAAGGATTGGAGTGAGACAATACACAACCTACAAAACTAAAGTTAAGCAGAAGTCAAAGTATATGATTTGAAGTACCTTCTCATTTTCATCAGCAACAAGCAGTTCATCTTTCCAAAGATTTATCCCTCTCCCTTCTTGTACAGCCTCTTCTCTAGTCTTTTCTGTGTATAGAGCTGAGAGATTCATAGCTTCCTGTGTGAGCTGGAAGGCAGCTTCATCTGGCTCTTGGAACTTTTCAGCCTCTTTGAAACAAAATGAAAGGGCCTCTACAGGATCAAACATTGTTTCCAAAGCCAGAAGTGATTGGTCATCCTCTATGCCAACCTCCTTGTCAAGCCTTGAAGCCTGGGCAATAAGGGAAATGGCATAGTCCTCCCTCAAATCAAACATACACTCTATATCATGGAGGAAAACATAATCCTTTCCACCAATCAACACACCTGGAAGCATGGGCACTGCATAGTTGCTGCTCTGAACATCAAAATCTTCAACTGGCTCTGCTCCCCTCAGAGTTTTATTCCTCAGTTGAACAAGGTCAAGAGCAGCCACTTGCAGCCCCTCATCCTGAAGGTTGATATCTTCTTCTTGCTCTGCCATTTCAGAGCCCAAAGAAACATCCTCCTTTTCAGAAGCTTCAGATGTGTCTTCTTCTTCTGTTTCCTGCCCTTGTTCATCCAAAGACTCCTGACTGAAGACAATGTACATGAGAAATGCCATGCTCTCCTCCAGCACTCTGCACTTTCTGGTGTGCAAAGTACAGTTGAATTTATAGTGATCAGGCAGGCTGTCAAATCTTCTGCTCACATGGTACCTCAGCCTGTCATTGGAGACAATATGATTAATGTGCACAAAAACCTTTTCACCTCCCACAATTCTTCCTGCCTCTGTCAGTTCTTTGAAGGCATCCCAATAGTCTGAAAGAAAATCTTTGTGTTGCTCCAGTACAGAGCTCATTGAGAACTCCATGTTGAATATACTGTGGTATAAATGGAAGTTACTCTGAGCCTTGCATTTGTGAAGAAACTCAAATAGGAGCAAATCTAGAGAACTGTCCTCTTCTGGTTCCATTTGTTTTTTGATGGAAGAATCAGCACTCTGCTCCAGCCTCTTCTTTTTGCCTGTTCAAAAACTTATATACTATAAATTCTACATGCTGACATATGCAATCAGTGAATGCATTGTATATCACCAGATAATTCCTTCATGACATCTCATCACTCACCTGGTGATTGCTGAGGTTTTATTATAGCAGCAGAAAAGTCCAGCTTCCTCTTGAAAGGTGGGGCCTGGGAAACAGCTGTTCCAAAACAAAAACATTTCTCATCATCAAGGAAGATCTCCACAGGGCTAAAGGTAGCAAATTAATAGGTAGAAGTGAGAAACAAATAATACACAGGAATTTGCAGCAAAATGCGATATGGGCTGTTTAGAGAATTGTAAACCACTCTCCTCGCATTTTGTTGCAAATTCTCAAATTCTGGTCATGTGCATGTCAAATCAAGAACTTGGTTCATCTCAGTGATTCCTGGACACTATGATCTCACATGCAAGAGAAATAATGAAATGAGTGATACTATTCATGAGGAATGTGTCAACAACAGGAATTTGCAGCAAAATGCGATATGGGCTGTTTAGAGAACTATAAACCACTCTCCTCGCATTTTGTTGCAAATTCTCAAGTTCTGTTCATGTGCATGTCAAATCAAGCACTTGCTTCATTTCAGTGATTCCTGGACACTATGCTCTCATATGCAAGAGAAAAAATGGAATGAATGAAAATTTTCATGAGCAAGGAGTCCACAACAGGAATTTGCAGCAAAATGCGATATGGGCTGTTTAGAGAATTCCAAACCACTCTCCTCGCATTTTGTTGCAAATTTCTTGTTTCTGTTCATATCAACCTACAATCTAATTTTTGGGTGATTTACCACATTGTGGAAGAAGGATGGAGCTGAGTGAAGACATTGGGACATAAAAAATCCAATGGATGGAAGAAATAAATGTTGAAAAACATTGAAACCAAACTAGAACTCTGACCTTTTTTTTCCTTTTCCATGCTGATTGAGTTGCACTGGTAAATCTCCTGCTCTTTCTCTAGCTTGAACCTTGCACTCTAGGTAACCTGGAGATCTGGCAGTACTGTCTTCAGGCAGGCTGCAATCTGGATGGAGTGTGCTGGGCAGGAAAGAATCAGAGAGAAAGGATCAGGAGAGAGTCGTGGCAGGGATGAGAGATTGGAATCCAGGGGAGGGAAAAGTGGTTGTGGTATTCATGATGAAATAATGAATGGCACAAGTTCCAAGGAATAAAGTGTACTTTCACACGTGCCAGATTTCAAACTCCAAGAGATCTGGGTCCCATCCACACGTGTGAAAAACGACTAGATTCCACACGTGTGGGATTTAGTGATTCTTTAATTCATTTTGCACTTCTTTGTGGTATCCTGTTTTAGAACTCTTGCCCTCCAGTCTCTGCCCTCTTGCCTCCCTACCTCCATACTCTGCAGCATCAGCATCTTGTCCAGCAGCACAGAATCATCCTCAGCACAGATTACTCCTCAGCAGCACAGCACATCCACAGATAGACTCCAGATTAGGAACAATGGGTTCTCCCCTTAGTCTCTGCAATCTTTTTGCCTAAAATAGAAAAAAAACATACTGTATGGAAATGCATAGACTCAAACCAAGACAAAGAAATCACTGTAGGAAAGCAGATCTTCAAGTGTGATATTTGCATGTGATCTTCTTGCCTAACCTCCATTCATACTGTATTTGGTTGGAGAAACATAGAAATCACTGTAGGAGTGCACCAGCATGTCATTTAGAAAATTTGCAGCAAAATGCGATGTGGACCTGTTTGAAATTCCAAACTGCTCATATCGCATTTTATTGCAAATTTCTCTATTTGGCTTCTTCCACCCCTGTGATTGCCTTCTCTTTGTGAGAACATGTTCTGGTTTTTTGACTTCCATAGCTGTAGTCTTCTTGCATAAACTCCATTCATACTGTATTTGGCTGGAGAGACAAAGAAATCACTGTAGAAGTTCACCAGCATGTCATTTCAGAAATTTGCAGCAAAATGCGATGTGGACCTGTTTGAAATTCCAAACTGCTCATATCGCATTTTATTGCAAATTTCTCTATTTGGCTTCTTCCACCTCTGTAATTGCCTTTTCTTAATGAGAACATGTCTGGTTTTGTGACTCCCCTTAGCCTCTGCAATCTTCTTGCCTAAAATAGAAAAATTACATCCTGTATGGAAATGCATAGGCTCAAACCAAGACAGAGAAATCACTGAAGGAATGCAGATCTTCAAGTGTGATATTTGCATGTGATCTTCTTGAATGACCTCCATTCATACTATATTTGGTTGGAGAAACATAGAAATCACTGTAGGAGTGCACCAGCATTTCATTTAAAAAATTTGCAGCAAAATGCGATGTGGACCTGTTTGAAATTCCAAACTGCTCATATCGCATTTTATTGCAAATTTCTCTATTTGGCTTCTACCACCCCTGTGATTGCCTTTTCTTTGTAAAAACATGTTCTTCATGTCTTTGATCTCTTTCCAATCCTTTGTATGCAGTTTTTCAGAGTGATGGCAAGAACCAAATCAACTGCAAGGCAAGTTGGCAAAGGACCAGGTCTTGCAGCAACAGCAGCTGGGACAGGTTCCAAGAAGTTTAGTGTTCCTCCAAAGGGAAGAGCTTCACATGGCAGGAAGGGTAAGCCAATGAGCTTGCTCAAGCAAAAGGCCAAAAGATTGAATAAGGGTTCAGGTGTGCTTAGGGAAATAAGGAGGCAACAGAAAGCCATAGGTTTTGCAATACCCAAAGCACCCTTTCAAAGACTGGTGAGAGAAATTTGTGACAGTTGGAACCTTGGGTTCAGGTGGAATAGAACTGCCATTCTTTCCTTGCAGGAAATGGCAGAGGATTACCTGGAGAAATATTTTGAGGATGCAATGCTTGTAGCAGCCCATGCTCACAGGGTGACTTTGATGGCCAAAGATTTCAACACTTTGTCCAGAGTGAGATGGAGATATGACAAGCTGGTTCATCCTGTGGAATGGCAGGACATCAAAATGAGAGATATATTGCTAATTCCACCTACAAGGAAGGTCAAGGTTGATGAGGTAAAGGTTGTTGAGGTAACACACTCAAAGAACACCAGAGGGAAGGCTGCTTATGAGGACTCACTGAAGCAGCAAGTAAAAGAAACAAAATCTGTGATAGATGTGGAAACTGGAAAGAAGGAGCTACACATACATAGAAGGTTGAAGGAGCTGGGCCCTGATGTAGTTGTACATATTGAGGATGAAGTTTCAGTCAATGATTTTGATTTGACAAAACAATGCTTAGCAGCATTGGCTAACAAGAATGAGTATTGCTCAGATACTATCATTCTTGCAATGCTCTAGTAAGTGTCTTTAGATTTTACATTTTTTGCAAATCAATCCTCCTTGTAACTCTTTTATAACCTACCCTAATTATGTTCTGATCCTATGCAGCATGATGAGAAGCTGGCTTCATCCCTCTGTACAACATACAGTCCATATTGTTGATCCAGCCATTTCTTCTAGATTAAGAGATGCAAAAGAGACTCCCATGAGTATTTCCAGCTGGTTCAAACACTGCAATTTTGAAGTAATTGACATTTTGCTACTTCCATATCATAGCAGGTATGTGGGTGACTACTTCTTTTAAGATTCTTCTTTAATATTGGGAACTCTTGTAGCCTTTCATTTGCTTATGCTTTTTTCCTTATGCAGTGACCACTGGAGTTTTGTGTCTATTGACATCCAGCAGAAGCAGTGCTTTCTATTCAACTCTCTAAAAAACACACACAGAGAGCTGAAATTGTAAGTACTGTGTGTGCTTTCTGAACTCAAAACTTCATTATTTTGATACCATACTAACTAAATTATACATATTGCAGTTGTATTAGAAGGCTATTAGATGCATTGGATCATTGTCCTCCAAATGTCTCTCTGTTGGATTCAATAGAGCCATTAAGTCTACAGGTAAAAGGTCTATTAAATGCTATGTCTTTGAACTTATTGAATAATTTTGTTTTGTGCTGATGCTCACAGTTTCTAACATTTTTTTCTAACTGTACAGACACCACAACAAAATGATTCAAGTAGTTGTGGATGGAGGGTGCTGATCAATGCAAAATATATACTTTCAAGCTACTTTGAAAAGGAACAGCCAGATCTGGTAAGACTTTTCATTTAGCTTGAATATGATTCATAATGATACAAAGTGTTCTAAATTATCCTCTGCCATTGCAGATGAAAGAGGATAGCTTCAGCCCCAACTATGTACATAATTTTAGAGCTCATACAATTTTGAGGTTTTTGAGCTATGCCTCCCCCAAACCTATTGTAGCAGCTACTGTGGAGCTGGGTGAAAGCTCTAAAGTACAAGAAGGTGTCATACACCTTGATCCCACATATGAAGCACCTGATGTTGAGGACCAGAAGCCACAGGAGCAATCACAGAGTGCTGAGGAGGAGCAGACACAGGAGCAAAGACCTGCTGTTGATGTTGAGGAGAAGGTGGAGAAGCAGCAAAGAGAGGCTTCTGGGGCAGTGGAGGAGACAGGATGGAGCACGGACAGGATGGAGCAACAGAGAGAAGATCCTCCAGAAAATGTAGAGCAGCCTCTGGATGAAACTATACATAAATAGAAAATGGATGTTAGAAATATGTTCTACAGATTCAGCTAAACAATTCTGTACAAAATCTTACTTGATTGAATACAAAACCTTTCTTTATGGAGTATGTGTGATCTCAATTTTAAAATTTTCTATGTCTTTGCATTTAACTGAGCTCTCTCTTCTTCTGAGTAACTGCAAAAAAGCAATATGAATTAGAGTGGTAAATTAAACTAATAGCAATGCTTATAGAGACTAGGATAAATCAGATGGTGTACCTTTCTGTTCTTGTAGATAAATAAAAAGTCGTTTGAGATAGAACCTTCAGTCTCAAACAGAATGTCACTGCGTAATTGAGCTAGGGAGCAACATTCTCTTAACGAGATACTGGCTACCACATCACCATTCTCAAGAACATCAATATCAATAAGTTTATTTTGTGCACCAAACGACTCTTCATCTTGGTCCATTGGGACAAGCTTTGAACCTAGCATTCGACTGCGCTTGTAATAAAAAGAGAAAATAAGATTTTGTGATGCAACCATGTACTTCAGTTGCATAGAAGGTTGGACCACCTCACAAAACACTGAACTACATGTCTTCTTATCCCAACCTTTATCCAAAAATTGTGGCATGCATGCCGAATTTGTTGCTTTAACTGTGAGCATTGTTTTTGAAACCTTTACTGGAAAGGTATTAAACAAGTCTACAAAAACTGTGAGAGGCATGCACAAAGAAATTTTTACTATCCTAGTGGCAATATTGGGCCTCAGAGCTTTCTGTACTTCTGTAAAAAGCTTCGCCCTATATGCCTCTGTAACACTAGAATGTGGGTGAGGCCAATCCACCGAATTCCATGCCGGAAGGTCTTGTTTTATTAATACACCATGTGTGTTAGCTTTGTCCAGCAACTGATAAAAATGATCAGTAAAAAATATACCCGATTGAGCTAGCTCTGTTGCACATCGACCTTGGTATTGTTGTTCTCCTATCGATCCATGCAGAACATCTATAAATCCCAGAATACAATCGATGTTTTGCCATGTCTCATATGATGAAGGATATAAATCTGAAATAAAACAACACAAGAATGTCAATAAGTTAAGAGAGAAAGCTTCATCTTAAAAATCCATACACCTCATGAAGGAAAAAACCACAATAGAAAAATATACAATTAGGCCTGTGTTGCGGAAGATTTTTTGGATAGTCTCGCAAGACAAGTTCTTTATGCATGTACACGTGCTGAATCAAAACTTCTTTCACGGATATCTTCCCTTTGGTGATTTTAAAATCTCGTACTCTTCCCTTCCACGATGCCAAGAAAATGTTTTTTGTCTGGGGTCTTTTTCTTTTGCTAGGTTGCATGAGCACCCATGCTCCTTTCGAAACACTAAACCTTTCCCAAGTTCCTTCTGTTTTGACTGTACTTGAATTCTCTACCGACGAAATAGAAGAAGCAGGTCGACGGGGTAAGGATGTTTGGTATAATTCTGCCTTCGTAGCATTATCATCCACAGAGCGTCTTGCACAAGAACGGCCATGGTTTTGGTTCACCATGGAGATTTTCTGAATCTGTAAGAATAGCAAAGTAATGTAACTAAGATAACAATTTGAAGTTTCAAGAAAGAGAAAGTGGGCAAACAGACAGTTGACGAGAAACATCTTACTCTACGCCAAACAGGATCAAGGGAGCAGTTTTGGAAAAGGAAGGCAGTTGCACAATGAGGCAATGGTGTAGAATGGTAGACCTTTCGCACGAAAGGCGGCACAATATTTGAAAATTCAAAGGAAGGTGGAAGCGGGAAGGATCTTGTCAGATAAAATGTCAGTTTAGATTCTATCTTCTTGTCCAAAGATCTTCTACGAATAAAAAACCAATCTCCTCATTAATGTAGCACGCTTGTACTTACATAAAGTATTGTTTCTTTTTTCTATTTTCTCTTATTTTCGTGAATTTTCAACGTTACGTTGGCCTTCTATTGATTGGTTGAGAGCTTATTTTTCCAAACCGTAAAAGGCCCCAAAATGAGCTCCCTTTTTTCCTAATGGGGATGAGGCTCAGCAAGAGCAACAGTGCCAAAATGATCAACGAGGATGTTTCAAAAAGGCGATCACAAAAAGATGTGAGAATGTGGGTGTTTAAACATTAATAAAGCCTCTACATCTTTTAACTAAAAGAGTGCTATATAAGTGCTTCAATCAACAAGTCCCTGATAATGCTTTTTGTTACATCTATTCATGCTTCCACCCCATATAGAACCACCATGAAAGTAAGTACAATTTACTACCTCATTCTAGTGATTCTATGGGCTTGAAGTAATAGTACTTGTAGAATACATGGTCACTAGCCTCCACATTGCTACAGTAGAGTGCTTAGATGATTAACAATCCGTTTGACAAGGATTCATGTAACTCAAGCAATTGTGCCAGACTTGCTTAATAGGCCACAGTGCCATTTTAGTAGAAATGTGAAGGAGGAAAGACAGGCACACACGTCCAACCACCGAGCCAAGCGCATGGCCATAGTTAAATCACTTCAGATAATTTAGGGGCACCCATGCATCATGCAACGGAGAGGACACATACTGCCAAGCTCCAAGGTCACGCTTCAATACATAGCTATCATTTTGTTTCCCGTAAGCACCTACCATGGAACATGGCGCTTAGAGAGGCTAGAGGCTAGCCAAGTTTAAACAATTTTCTTGGACAACAGCATCATATAACGATCTCATAAAGTGAATCACTTCCCACATCAATTTTTTTGAGGCATTTGAACGTCAGAATAAACCAGAACACTAAAGAAATATCAGAAATTATTCCCTCGAAACATCCTCGTCTGTAGTTTTGTATCAGGAAATACCGTCATCGACATTTTTATGGAAGATCAATAGACATAACTATTGTCTCTTTTCCACGAGAATGGTTTAGATCTGCATCTATGTTAGGCAAATTTGCATTTGCCAGCAATTCTTACAAACCAACCTACAGAAAGTACACCAATGTGTAAGATAGAAGTTGCTGAAAACTGCCAGAAGGGTGAAATGCACTCCCGGTTCTTACACTTCAACACTTTTCATTGAAGACAAAGCCGGTGAACGGTTCAGAACCCACCTTTGGATGGATTGAAGACAGAAGACTCAGCAATAACCAATACAAAGCATTACTTTAGTAGATCGGTCCATAGATCCGAATAGGAGATGGGCTACAGTTGACCCTCAGCGTGAGTCTGGATGGTGATATCAGAGGTTGGGTAAGCGACGCAAGTGAGGACGAAGCCCTGTCCCATCTGGTCGTCATCCAAGAAGGAGTTATCCGACTGGTCAACAGATCCATCAAGGAGCTTACCGGCGCAAGAAGAGCAAGCACCGGCGCGGCAGGAGCAAGGCAAAGCAAGTCCAGCGCCCTCAGCGGCATCGAGGAGGTAGGAGTCAGCGGGGCAATCGACAGTCCGCGCGCCAGAGGGGGTGACAAAAGTGACGTTGAAGACGTTACAGGTAATGCGACTGGAGGAGGGGGAGAAGCGGAAGCTAAGGCTAATGTTGGAGGAGGGCATGGCGATGGAGGGTGGGGAGGAGAGGCAAAGGGAAGCAGCGATGGGAGGGGAGAGCAGCGCCATGGCGATGGAGACGAGCTCTAGAGCTTGGACCTTCGAAGGTAGACGAGCTTCCTTAAAAGCATGCACACTGAGAGTGAAGCATATGATTGAAGCATAAGAGACCCAGGTCAATGCCAAAAAATGCAAAAAAGTGCTTTTTTTTGGGAACAGTTTAGGCAAGGTTCGTCTTTGTGGAAAGGTAAATTATTTGTTTTCCCTTTTATTTGCAACTGCCACGTGGCATTCTTTGGTTGGGTAGTTGATTAGGTGTGTTGCTTAGATTAATTGTACTATAAATCTCTCTCTGTTTGCAGCGTCGCTTTTTTATGAGCGCGTTCATTAGCGCCGTTGAGTGTGAAATTTAGCCATGCAATTGATGGCATGTCGTACTCTACCTCCTTTGATAGGATTTTTGCATGAATAAGATTCGCTTGGCGGCGGTGGATTCCAGCTATGGCGCATAGTCTTCATAACTATAAGTAATCGTTTTGCACATAGTCTTCGTCATCTGTGGAATTGTGATAAGTTGTCTATCGAATTGCAATTTGTTAGTATGGCTGGCAAGGAAGACGTTCCACAAGCGATGGAAACGGAGAGCACCACCTTTGGGAAAGGTAAACTCTCCTTTTAACCTTCTTCTTCTGCTTCGACTTCCTCGCTTTCAGATTCATTCGATTAGTTCTCTTGCTGCTTCATTCGTCATTTTAACTTACTAGCCTGTCTTTTATATGTAGAACTTCAAAAGTGTTATGGAAAAGCACCTGCACAAGAAGAAGAACAAGCGGACTACCTATCAGGTCTTGCATGCATGCAGGGTGTGAACTAATGCATGCAAATCGGCCAGTATTAATTTGCTCATTTGCTTGTTGCAGTTTTGTGAGTTCGGGGAAGCCTGTGAACGTTGAGCGTCCGTTTGCTCACGCCTCTCCCTCTAGTCCTCATCTCTTCTGCAACGCCTCTCCCTCTAGTCCTCTGTTCGTTGCTTCTCCTTGTAGTCCTATGTTGGCAATGAATCAAGGAAAGCCTCCTAAAGATTCATACTTCCTAAAACAATCTGCAATAAATAAATCCACAAGCAACTCGTTGTGCAAATCGTTTCAAGCAACTGCAAAGGCTGCGTATGCTGAAGGTGAGCGTGCTTTTGTTTTTCTGTTGACTTTCGTTCTTTGTGTCCCTATGCTTATAACTTCGTTCGACCATTGCATGCAAGTAACGTTTGCTGGAAGTACAAACTCTCTGAAGCAATACGCGCTGTCATGCAATACGATGCTCTGTAGAGTTTGCTAGAATCATGCATATTAGCTTTGCTAGAATCGTGCAGAGTAGCTCATAGACTAGTTTGATTGCCTTTAACTAGAGCGCCACTGCTGTGTTTTCATACGTCATAGTTGAAATCCGATTGGCTTTAATTGGAGCAAAAACACACCACAACTCGCTCGAAATTTTGATTGCCTTTAAGATGTCAAATGCCTGACGATTTGTTTCTGCTTTGCACAAATTAGATTTTTGGATGAATTAGTTTGCTGCAAATGAAGTGAATTCATTTTCCTGAATCGTTAAAGGGTCTAGTTGCGAATATAGTAAATTAGTTTTTGCGCACACGTTAAATAATTTTAGAGATGATTTATATGGTTGTTTTAGAGTCTTTGCCTCAAACTATTTGTATAAAATAATTTTTGGGCTTTAGACATTTAGATATTATAAATGCAAAAGTTTTTAGCAACACATTATTTTCATCTTCTTTATTTGCATTTGTGTACAAGCAAGTAATGAAAATAAACCCCAAAAAATCTAATTACAATAAAGCAAAACGATTGACTTAATTTTTTATTTGCTTGCAGCGAGCAAAGCATCTTCCTTAACACTTAAAAATTCACTAGACGATCTTTCATTGCCAAATGATGATGTTATGAGAAAGTTACCATTTGGTAATGACCATGCAAAATCAAAAGCAATAGTCCCCACTCATAACAACGCTTTGCAAAATCCCAACTTGCTTCCTGTCTTATACATATGGCAATTGACTGATTGCATTAGTCATAGGTTTGCCTTCAAAGGGAAACTTTTAGCCAAGTATGGAACATACAAAGCCAAATATCTTGAATATTGCGTTGTGCCATGGGATGACTTTACTGCTCAGCACAATTGTGATACAATCACATTTGTTGTCCCCCACTCATACGTTGAGCAATTCAAAGACAAATTAGAAGTAGATTCCTTCTATAGGATTGAAGGACCTACAGTGCTGAAGAGGGGCACTGGTGAAGGGGGAACTTGTCAATTTTCAATCCACTCAAAGGGGAGCCATTTGAAGAGACTATCACTTTGCTAAACGACCACAAGCTTTCAAAGTACGTGCCTTTTGTCATGAAAAACTGTAGGTCCCTCAAACACATCAGTGATCAAGGTTGACATGGACGCAGGGGCAACTAACCAACTCATTATAGCAGATGGACCATGAAACGAAGATCGAGCAGCGGTGAGCGCATTTGCAAAATAATTTTCTCAGTGGTGAGCACATTTGCAAAATAATTTTCTTACTTCAAAACTGCCTACACTCAAATGAGTATCTAACTTATGAGAATTGCAGCTCACTTTTGTGAATGAGCGCAAAGCACTCTTTGCACGACTTGTGGAAGAGTACAATGAAGAGGGCATTGTGATGTACACATTGAAGAATGTGTCATACATGTCAGTGAGAAACACCTTGTGTGTAATTGATTTTACAATCGTGGTTAATATTCCGGACGGACCAAAGGAGGAGGAGCTCACGCAAGTATTTGTCACCCAAGTCGCCAACCTTGGCTACGGTCGTATGGTAAAGTTCATTTGTCATGTACCAATTGGAGGATGCACATGTGTGAAAGAATGATGCATAAATTGAGAAGCATTGACCCTCGAAATGGGGTGGAAGGAGTCCCCACATGAGTGTACTTTTGCTATTAACTCTAGAATGCTCTTGCAATCCACATACCATATATGAATGCATAATCCCTCATCCGCACATTCCATGCATATGAGAGGTCACAACCTCTAATGCCTCTTGGAATCCATCCCTTGGGCATACCCCATTATTCTACCCTTAGCCTATGACTCTTTTAGGCCTACCATTTATTAATGCACCCATGCACTCCTACCCATTCCTATCCTAGGTCCTACATGTGTGAGTGCACCATATATATTAATCAATTAACATATCCAATACATTATCCATATGGCATTTAGCCATTTAAACCTACCTAGCCTACCTTCTAGTTATTACATTTGATCATACTAGCCTAATACATTCTAGACTACAAAATCGTGTCGTGACATGCCCTCTTACTTGGGACATAGATGTCCTCATCTATTAGGTACTCTTCTTTGTCTTTATGATCTTTAGTGCTCTTTAGGTTCCTATATAAACTTCCATACAACAACTTCAATCTTTCATCTTCATGTTTAGTACTCTTGCCAAACAAGTCCAACACTAGTATGTTCCTTATTTCCAAATAAATCAATAAGAAAGACATAGTACTTATCTTTCATGTTGTGTCATCCATATACTCCTTTGCTTTGGACATTCCTACAAAGACTACCTCAACTTTATCCATTAGGGTTAGTAGGAATCCATTTCTGTTATACTTTTCCTTTCCAATAAGATACCATTTCCTAATCTATTTCTCTCATATGCATGCATTGTCCAAATGACTAGTTTGGAACCATTAGCTTTAGGTTGATCAGACCCAAAACTTACAAGATCAAGATCACCAGATCTTAACGAGTACTCATTATAGACCACCAGGTCTAATTGTGGATCCACCCATAGTCATGCATCCATGACTTACCAATTACTTGAGATCTCTCTAATGTCACTAGCCCTTACTAAGTGCTTACTAAGTGCTTACATATCCATCACCTATGGCCATGTACATCACCCTCTTGCTTGGGAAGAGCCCAAGTACTACCTTGGCTCATCAACCCAACCTACTAGAATGACTTAACCATCTCTAGTACTCCAACTTCAAGACTCTTGGCACCATGGATGCCTTCAAAGCCTAGCTTGCCCAACGTCTTTGTACGATACCAGTGTGTATATTTCCAAGGTAATAATTGTTCACATACTCCATTCTTGAGTTTTTCCTATTTTTACGTATGATCCTACATGCAAATGCATTTATTACTTTATTATCCTACATGCAAATGCATTATTAATTCATTCTTTGTCCTAAATGCTTATCTTGAGTTTAAGTAGATCAATCCTTTGACCCTTATCACCACCATGCAATTGTGTATTCCATTCTTTTCTAGATGACAAGTCACTTTTGTAGGCTTCATTTGAGTGTCCTCCAACTACTCCAAGTTTGTTTACCATCTTCATAACCTATTTAGGTTGATACATCCTTGTTATGTCCATTATTCATAGAATTTCACCATCATGTAACTGCTACTACCAATCTTTCCTTTCTAAGTGTCTTGCCTTCACAATTCTAATCTTTGTTGATCATTTGATCCAAAGTTGTCTCCCTATCAAGCTATCATGATCTAACCCCACATTGGACATCTCATTGTCCTTGAAACTAAAAACTAATCTCTTCTTATGTTTGTCTCTTTTTGTTTTTATTTTTTAAGTATTTTGTAGTGTTTCTTCACCTTTTTAATTATGAAGCAACCACGCTTCTTCCATGTTACTTCCTAATTAGTGTCCTCCCTTCTCTATTAAATTTGTTTCTCTCATTAGATTTTTTTTTAATTTTATATAACTTTTCTCTTGATATTCTAACTTCTAATTGTTTTATATAACTTTTGCTTCCTATTTTCTATTTTATATAATCCTCGTTTTCATTTTAAGCACTATGTTTTAACTTCTTTTTTCTATTCCTTCTTTTCCTCTTATTCCTCCATTTTTTTCTTTATCTCTTTTTTTTTCTTTCTAATAAACCTTTTCCTTTTGTTCTCTCAATAATCTCTCTCTCTTTTTTTAAAATGTTGTCTTTTATTTTAAGCTCTAGAGGGATAAATAAGGAGAGGGAGGAGGGGTGGATTTTTGAAATACAAGGGGTAAAGGGAAGGGTACTTAGAGAAAAGGAAGGGTGAAATTTTATTTTTTTTGGTGAAAATGCAAGGGGGGAAGAAAAATGCAAGGGTACTTAGAGAAGGGGGAGAGGGAGCGGAGTCTGCAAAATGTAGGGGAGTTAATGTTGATGGTGGGGCTGCAAAACTAGCATGCAGGACTGCAGAGGCAACTGGCGCGTGGTGGCTAGGGGAGGCGACAAAGGGGCAGAGGGGTCAGACGCGATGGGCAGAGGTGGCAATCGACGGCGGATGGGGATACGAAAGTAGCAGAGGTGTCTCGACACGTGGCAGCTTCAAGAGAGATGCAGGCGGGCGAGTGAGCCACAGGGCGGCGACAGGGTGGCCACGATTTGCGGTGCAGCTCGCACGTGATTTGGGGCACAGTGCACCACATGACACACGGCCTATGCCAAGGCCTTCCAAAAGGCCTCTATAAGGCCTTACTTAGGCCTTATTACACATGAGTCATAGACTCAGATGTTTGTGCAGCGGTCGGAACAGGGACTGCTTTGTTGGCACGTGTTTTCTATTAATTTTTGCATAGATTGAGGCAGCTTGGACTTCAAATTCATCCATCTTCTATCTTCTACGTGGCGATGACCTGGGAGTGCCAGGTGTCGGCGAGCTGGGAGGCGAGGTGTGCCATGTGGCGACGAGCTGGGAGGCGATGTGTGCCACGTGTCGACGAGCTGGGAGGTGAGGTGCATCGTCACGCTGAGGTGCGCCATCACGCCTTCAATGGTTGTGCCGTCGCCTTCAATCACGTCACTCCATCGCTCCATCACCACGCTCCATCGCTCACGGCTTGACCTCCTCGGCTCCGTCTCCTGCGGCTCCTCTAGCCTCTACCACCCTCCGTCGCTCGACCTCCAGCTCCACCTCCTGCGCCACCTCTAGCTCCATCCGTGCCACCTTTGTCTCCTACAGCTCCTGTGGCTCCTCCAACCTCCACCACCCTCCATTGCTCCACCTCACCTCGGCTCCGTCTCTTGCGGCTCCTCTAACCTCCACCACCCTCCGTCGCTCGACCTCCAGCTCCACCTCCTGTGCCACCTCCAGCTCCATCCGTTGTCACCTGCGGCTCCTCCAGCCTCCACCACCCTCCATTACTCCACCTCACCTCCAGCTCCATCCAGTGCCACCTCCAACTCCATCTAGCGCCACCTCTAGCTCCACCTCCTGCGGTTCGATCCAGCTCCACCTCCTACGGCTGGCTCCACCTCCTGCGGTTGGCATCTGCTCCTCCAGCCTCCACCAGCCTCGATTCTCCTCCTCTTATTGTTTCATTGAGATATGCACAGACAAAGCAGGCATTGAGATATGAGACTCTACACGTAGAGCAGCATAGCAAGGTCCACAATAGAAGAGATCATGCTGAGCTAATAGAAAAGGATTGTAGAAAAGGTTGGTAGTTTAGCGTATAACTGTGTTGTAGGTTGGGCTATTGTAGGTTGGGCGAGAGAGAGAGAGAGAGAGAGAGAGAGAGAGATGTACAGTTCGCTTAGCTTTACTTTTTTTTTGGGTTGTTTGTCTTGCAAGTGCTTCATTTTATTGTTGGACTAGCACTAGCTTCTCTCCACAACTTTTGTTTATCCAGGTAGGTGATCACTTTTTTTCCAATTGACATTGTGTGTGTGTGTGTGTGTGTGTGTGTGTGTGTGTGTGTGTGTGTGTGTGTGTGTGTGTGTGTTTGCATCTTAAACATTTTCAAAATCATTGAAACCATTCCGATCTGATAATTCATGAATTCTTTGCTACATTCGTTGAAACCATTCTGATCACAATTCGTGGACGCTTAGATTCTTGGGAGGGGAAAACTGAACTAAGAGCCATCTTTTTTCAAAAAGGTAATGGAGGCGAGAGAGAGAGAGAGAGAGAGAGAGAGAGAGAGAGAGAGAGAGAGAGAGAGAATTGACGAATTTATCTGTCTATATGTTAAAGCTAAGCTATATTTGCATCGTTTAAGACAAGCTACATTTTTAAAATCATCCAAACCATTATGATCTTATAGTTTCTAGATGATTATATTATTGAGACGGAAGAACTAAAGGATAATGGAGGAGAGAGAGAGAGAGAGAGAGAGGGAGAGAGAGAGAGAGAGAGGGAAAATATAATGGTGGACAGAAGTGAATTAAGTTAGTGTATTAGTTAGAGACAAGGCAATGATGTGGTTAGACCAGTAATCATTAAATATAATTGTATCTTTCGTAGGGGCATCTTGATGACCTAGCAATATGTCTAGAGATAAGCTTGCACTGTCTACCCTAAGTGATCTAATCTAACCTTTATTTTGAGAAGCTAGCCTTGCTTTTCAATTGACCTTGCTTTCTATTTGGAATTCTTTGCTTCCTTAGGATACATTGTGTGTGTGTGTTTGCATCGTTTAAGACAAGCTACATTTTCAAAATCATTGAAACCATTCTGATCTGATAATTCATGGATTCTTTGCTTCCTTAGGACACATTGTGTGTGTGTGTGTGTGAGTTTGCATCATTTGAGACAAGCTACATTCATTGAAACCATTCTGATCTTATAATTCGTGGATTCTTAGATTCTTGGGAGGGGAAAACTGAACTAAGAACCATCTTTTCTCAAAAAGGTAATGGAGGGGGGAGAGAGAGAGAGAGAGAGTATTGACAGATTTCTCTCTCCATATGTTAAAGCTATATTTGCATCGTTTGAGACAAGCTACATTTTTAAAATCATCCAAACCATTATGATCTTATAGTTTGTAGATAATGGAGGCGAGAGAGAGAGAGAGGGGGAGAGAGAGAGAGAGAGAGAGAGGGAAAATATAATGGTGGACAAAAGTGAATTAAGTTTGTAGATGATTATATTATTGAGACGGAAGAACTAAAAGATAATGGAGGCGATGATGTGGTTGGACCAGTAATCATTAAATGTAAGCTACATTTTTAAAATCATCCAAACCATTATGATCTTATAGTTTCTAGATGATTATATTATTGAGACGGAAGAACTAAAAGATAATAGAGGTGAGAGAGAGAGAGAGAGGGAGAGAGAGAGAGAGGAAAAATATATTGATGGACAGAAGTGAATTAAGTTAGTGTATTAGTTAGAGACAAGGTGATGATGTGGTTGGACCACCAGTAATCATTAAATGTAATTGCATCTTTCCTAGGAGCATCTTGATGACCTGGCAATATGTCTAGAGATAAGCTTGCACCGTCTACCCTAAGTGATCTAATCTAACCTTCGTTTTGAGAAGTTAGCCTTGCTTTTCAATGAGAGTAAAGCATCAAATATGTTTCATGTCATGTGGACTATAGCCATGAGAACTAAGCTCGAGACGTGAGGCGATTGAATGATAGGTGGGACTACACCGAGAGAGAGAGAGAGAGAGAGAGAGAGAGAGAGAGGATGAGAAAATGTAATGGTAGGCCAGAAGTGAAATAAGACAAGGCCATGATGTGTTTGGACCAGTAATCATTAAAGGTATTTGTATTTTTCTTAGGAGCATGGAGCTGGCAGTATGTCTACAGATAAGCTAGCATCCTCTTCCCTAAGTGATCTAATCTAACCTCTTTCAGAAGTTAGCCTTGCTTCTCAAGGAGAGTAAAGGATTAAGTGTGTTTCATGTCATGTGCACTATAGCCATGAGAACTAAGCTCGAGAGGTGAGGCGATTGGATGATAGATGGGGCTACACACACACACACACACACACACACACACAGACAAAATATAATGGTGGACAGAAGTGAAATAAGTCCATGATGTGGTTGGATACAAAAGCTCCAAAGTTAATTGTATCTTTTCCAGGAGACCTTGATGAACTAAGAACCATCTTTTCTCAAAAAGGTAATGGAGGCGAGAGAGAGAGAGAGAGAGAGAGAGAGAGAGAGAGAGAGAGAGAGAGAGAGAGAGAGAGAGAGAGAGTATTGATGGATTTATCTCTCCATATGTTAAAGCTATATTTGCATCGTTAAAGACAAGCTACATTTTTAAAATCATCCAAACCATTATGATCTTATAGTTTGTAGATAATGGAGGCAAGAGAGAGAGAGAGAGGGAGAGAGAGAGAGAGAGAGAGGAAAAATATAATGGTGGACAAAAGTGAATTAAGTTTGTAGATGATTATATTATTGAGACGGAAGAACTAAAAGATAATGGAGGCGATGATGTGGTTGGACCAGTAATCATTAAATGTAAGCTACATTTTTAAAATCATCCAAACCATTATGATCTTATAGTTTCTAGATGATTATATTATTGAGACGGAAGAACTAAAAGATAATAGAGGCAAGAGAGAGAGAGAGAGAGAGGGAAAATATATTGATGGACAAAAGTGAATTAAGTTAGTGTATTAGTTAGAGACAAGGCGATGATGTGGTTGGACTAGTAATCATTAAATGTAATTGTATCTTTCCTAGGAGCATCTTGATGACCTGGCAATATGTCTAGAGATAAGCTTGCATCGTCTACCCTAAGTGATCTAATCTAACCTTCGTTTTGAGAAGCAGCCTTGCTTCTCAATGAAAGTAAAGCATCAAATATGTTTCATGTCATGTGGACTATAGCCATGAGAACTAAGCTCGAGACGTGAGGCGATTGGATGATAGGTGGGGCTACACCGAGAGAGAGAGAGAGAGAGAGGGGGGACGAAAAAATGTAATGGTAGGCCAAAAGTGAATAAGACAAGGCCATGATGTGTTTGGACCAGTAATTATTAAAGGTATTTGTATTTTTCTTAGGAGCATGGAGCTGGCAGTATGTCTACAGATAAGCTAGCATCATCTTCCCTAAGTGATCTAATCTAGCCTCTTTCAGAATTTAGCCTTGCTTCTCAAGGAGGGTAAAGGATTAAGTGTGTTTTATGTCATGTGCACTATAGCCATGAGAACTAAGCTCTAGAGGTGAGGCGATTGGATGATAGATGGGGCTACACACACACACACACACACAGAGCAAAATATAATGGTGGATAGAAGTGAAATAAGTCCATGATGTGGTTGGATATGAAAGCTCCAAAGTTAATTGTATCTTTTTCAGGAGCACCTTGATGATCAAACAGTAAGTTTAGAGACAAGCCTACACCCTTGCTCTAAGTGATCTAATCAACCTCTCAATGAGAGTAAAGGATTATGTATGTTTCATGTCATGTGCATTATAGCCATGAGAACTAACCTCCAGAGGTGAGGCGATTGGATATCAGTAATCATTAAATGTAATTATATCTTTCCTAGGAGCATCTTGATGACCTGGCAATATGTCTAGAGATAAGCTTGCACCCTCTACCCTAAGTGATCTAATCTAACCTTTGTTTTGAGAAGCTAGCCTTGCTTCTCAATGAGAGTAAAGCATCAAATATGTTTCATGTCATGTGGACTATAGCCATGAGAACTAAGCTCGAGACGTGAGGCGATTGGATGATAGGTGGGGCTACACTGAGAGAGAGAGAGAGAGAGAGAGAGAGAGAGAGGGGGGGGGGGGGGGGACGAAAGAATATAATGGCAGGGCAGAAGTGAAATAAGACAAGGCCATGATATGGTTGGACCAGTAATCATTAAATGTAATTATATAATGGAGAGAGAGAGGGGACGAAAAAATATAATGGTAGGCTAGAAGTGAAATAAGACAAGGCCATGATGTGTTTGGACCAGTAATCATTAAAGGTATTTGTATTTTTCTTAAGAGCATCGAGTTGGCAGTATGTCTAGAGATCTAATCTAACCTTCGTTTTGAGAAGCTAGCCTTGCTTCACAATGAGAGTAAACTTGCATCAAATATGTTTCATGTCATGTGGACTATAGCCATGAGAACTAAGCTTGAGACGTGAGGTGATTAGATGATAGGTGGGGCTACACCGAGAGAGAGAGAGAGAGAGAGAGAGAGAGAGAGAGGGGATGAAAAAATATAATGGTAGGCCAAAAGTGAAATAAGACAAGGCGATGATGTGTTTGGACCAGTAATCATTAAAGTTATTTGTATTTTTCTTAGGAGCATCGAGCTGGCAGTATGTCTAGAGATAAGCCAGCATCCTCTTCCTTAAGTAATCTAATCTAACCTCTTTCAGAAGTTAGCCTTGCTTCTCAAGGAGAGTAAAGGATTAAGTGTGTTTCACGTCATGTGCTTTATAGCCATGAGAACTAAGCTCGAGAGGTGAGGCGATTGGATGATAGATGGGGCTACACACACACACACACACAGAGCAAAATATAATGGTGGACAAAAGTGAAATAAGTCCATGATGTGGTTGGATACGAAAGCTCCAAAGTTAATTGTATCTTTCCCAGGAGCACCTTGATGAGCAGACAGTAAGATTGCAGTAAGATTGCTTGGTGATGATCATAGGACTAAGGTCTTAGATTTAGGGTTGGGTAGAGGAGGCTAATGCATGGCAAGGGGAGGTTAGGGGGATTTGATTTTTGAAATAGACGCTAGAGCCATGTGCCTTCCATGTCGATTTCTCCTTTTAACATGTCCTATGATTTCTACTTCCTACCACCACATCCTTGGTCACTCTAAGCAACTTATCGCCTTTGAATCAGAAAATATTTGCACGAGTGCTTGGCAAGAGCTCATTCACAAATATCTCAATCTATCCAACTTGATTCCAAATTCTTTGTTGAGAGGAGATGGGCTACAATCTTTGGGTATCTATCTCCTATGCCAATTGATTTCTACTCATGTTTGTTCCATGGAATCTGTGTGATCCAATTATACAATTGAGCCAATACATACCTGAAAAGGTTTTTGTATTTTGTTTTCGATACAGCTCCAGAAATGGCTTCTACCATTGTTCCAAATCTTGGGGAGTCGGGTCTCCATGGGTGACAAAGCCTTCGGGCAATGAAGCGAGCTGCAAGGGTGGAGGCCTGTATAATTTCTGACATTGTGTTGTCATCTTTTCGTGAGTCAGATAGCCTTCATGTGATAAATCAAGTTTTTGCAAGGGCGGAGACTTCAACCCATGGAGCAAATCACAGTCCCAAGTTGCCTTCAAAGCATTTTAAGTCTAGTCATGAATGTCGCACTGCTAATATAATGAAACGACTTAGAAGGGGGAGAGCTTCAGCCCATGCAACTGAGCATTCAAGTCATTACAATCTTTTAAAGACCATTCAAGCCATGTGCGAGAATAATAAGGATGCATGTGCCATGAACACACGATATTTGGGCTCTTTATGGGGAGAAATCCATTCAGATGGTGTTGCAGCAATAGCGCAGGGCATGGCGGAATTCCTTGGAACTCTCATTGCAAGGATTTCTCAAATTGAGAATAGCGTTAAGGACTCTAATCAATGGATGCAGCAGATTTTGGGGAGAGGTGGAGAAGGGGTAGTTGTATGTGAGAATGGGTGTATACTACAAGTTGATAAGCTAAAAGAACAAGTTCAGCTACTGTCCACTGAGGTGTCAATGTTCAAAGTTGGTTTAAATAGGCTAACTGCTTTGATGACCAGGATGAGCCATAAACTAGAGCAGGTCGCAACCTGTGACAATTAAGAGACTCCTGAGACTTTTATGTCACTTTTTATACTGGAATCCCAAATGCTTCTATGGGATTCATGTACTTGGGTTGCCCTTATGTTATTTGGCAAGACAAGTTTGACTCCTGAGACTTTTATGTCACTTTTTGTACTGGAATCCCAAATGCTTCTATGGGATTCATGTACTTGGGTTGCCCTTATGTTATTTAGCAAGACAAGTTTCTTGCAAATGATTATATTTACTTTCATTTGACGTATATATGGCAATGGAAGCTAATTTAATTCAATATTTGAATTGCCTATTGTTCCTTCCCATTTTCGTTTTATTTAAGATATACTCAAATATTTGTAATTTTTTTGCATCATGTATTCGCAGCAATGCTTATACTTTTTTATTTTAAAATATTCATTCATATACACATCGTTTCTTGAGATGGTCAACTTTGAGTTTTTTATATATGTTAGCTTTGGTTTTTATGTTTCAAATGATGGTTGCACATATGGTATTGTATTTTGCTCATATGTTGAAAAAATATGAGCATTACTCTTACCAAAGATAGTGCACACTGAAACTTGGTCATGGGACACTATGAGTTCAATGCATAGATGGTCCGCTCTCAATTTTAGATAGATGGGAAAGGGATGGCTTTGCTAATTAACCTTGCTTCTTGTTTTTCTAAATTATTTTCTTCCTTAGGGCACATTGGTTGAGATCCATCAATTTTGTCATGGTTAGGGATGATGCATAAGTTATTTGATTAAGCTATTTTTCCCTTTGAGGAATAGATATTTATGTAGTTGGTTAAGTAAATACAGATGATGGCAAGACAAATAGAAGAGAGGCTACATTCAATACGTTCTCATAGGAGAAGATTGTTGGATTCAACGCGGGCGGCCCGTCGTGCTTATGCTATACAAAGAACAAGGTCTAAAACACAAGGTGCTAGAAGCATGAGGGTGGCCGTGGAATCTATGGGTATAGAAGTAGGAGTTTGCAGTCAAGATAATCAGATACATGGATGCAGTATGTAGTGTGCGTTGTGGCTGAAAATACAATGGACCTCAATACTTCAGTAACAGTAGGTAGAGTGCATCAACATGCTTCAGTGATAGGTACACCTACTCAAATGGATTCAACGTGGGCGGCCCGTCGTAGTTATGCTATACAAAGAACAAGGTCGAAAACACAAGGAGTTAGAAGCATGAGGGTGGCTGTGGAATCTATGGATGTAGAAGACAGCCTTAGCAGACAACAGGACCAAATGCATGGGCACAGTAATGTAGCGTGCATTGCTGAAAATACAATGGACGTTAATACTTTACCAACTGTAGATAATGAGCATGAACATGCTCCCGTAATAGGTACAACTACTCAAATGGATTCAATGCAGGTAGCCCATCGCGTTTATGCTATACAAAGAACAAGGTCGAGAACACAAGTTGCTAGAAGTGTGAGGGTGGCAGTGGAATCTATGGATGTAGAAGTTGGCCTATGCAGATAATAGAATCAAATGTATGGGCACAGTAATGTAGCATGCACTGCTGAAAATACAATGGACCTCCATACTTCACCAATAGTACGTAATGAGCATAACCTGCTCCAGTAGTATGTACAACTACTCAAATGGATGCAACCAGGAATGCTACTCATTTAAGAGCCCGAATGCGTGTTGTTCACAACAGGGCTGTGATTTTGGGTGCAGGGGGGAGCCTCTCTATCTTGCATACTTTTCCGTTAAGGGAAAATGTAGAGCATCCATCTTTGTATCCACTGGTCCTCAATGCTCCTTCTCTTCATGCACTCGGATCCATGGATCATACATGCAGCTTTTACCAGGCTGAACTTGGAAACAAGAGACGTGAATGCATATGCATCAAGTTGTGGGCAAGCACTGTTGCAAAGTTGGTCGTGTGTCATTGTTGCCGTTAGAAGAACCACCAGAGATTTTGAGAGTTCTACTGCACGGACATGATGCTAGAAGCAGACTGTTTAAGAAAAACATTAGGGAATATAATAATGCCATAGTATTTGTTTCATTGGGAGCCCATGTTGATCAAATGCTCCGTGGGAATGGGGGTATACAAAACTTTCGGGTCCATGGTAGTGTGTATCATCGGGTTGGAAATTTGTTGCCCGATGAGGCTAGGCAAGAGATGCCACATTTTGCACAGTTGTACGTGTATGACACTGATCATGAACTAGAACACCGTTTACGTGGGATGCCTGGTTTGGATCCAGCAGGCATTTTGGAGTTGTTGCAGAGGATGATGCACGAGTGCAATCCATATGCCAGTGCATTGATGGCTATTGGGCAAGTGCTAAGAACAAATCCACGTACAAACTTGAGGATGATTATTTGTGAGAGCCGCTCCACCTCAAGGCAGTTGTTGGCTCCTATGGCTAGCGAGGTTGCTACAATCATGCCAAGACAAGGAGATGACTTCGATATTGGAAATCGGGACATTCAGATTTTTAGCCGCAGTGGGTTTGTGCATAGAATATCTAATTTGCACCGATCATACATGCCTCTCATGTATGTTCTTTTGTTCCCTCGGGGGGAAGATGTAGTTGGCATCCATATATCCCATATAGTGATGTTCCTAATCACACACCATTGCACAAGATACATGGACAGAGAGTTGTCACCCAGAGACAATACTACGCATATCGTTTGCAAGTGAGATATGATACAAATGCATGTCCTTTGCGTGGGGGTAGATTGCTGCAGCAATACATGGTTGATGTCTACAGTAGCATGGAAGAGTCCACGTTGTTGTGGATACGAAACAACCAAGCTTCCCTACGCGCTGAAGTCTATCAAGGGTTGATGGACATGGTGAATACAGTTGATGAGACACGTACTGTGCTTGGCAATGCTACAAGGCGTAGGGTGGTGTTGCCTTCTTCTTTTACGGGAGGGCCTCGGTATATGTGCCAGTTATACCAAGATGCTATGGCAATTGTCAGGAAAAGGGGCAAACCTGATTTATTCATAACATTCACTTGTAATCCCAAATGGCCTGAAATATCTATAGCATTGTTGCCGAGGCAAACTGCGCAAGACCATCCAGATTTGACAGCCCGTGTGTTTTTCCAAAAGCATAAGGACATGATGCAATCAATTACAAAACATAATTTGTTTGGAAAGGTGGCTGGATATGTGAGTGTGATAGAGTTTTAAAAGAGAGGTCTACCACACTCACACATATTGTTGATATTAGAAGGTGGTTTCAAACCTGTGGAGATTGGTCACTATGACCGATTAGTGTGTGTGGAGTTGCCAGATAAGGCAATGTTCCTGGAGTTGCATGATATTATTGGGCAATGTAATGTCCATGGTCCATGTGGTGCACTAAATCCATCTGCAGCTTGCATGGTTGATGGAAAATACATTCGTCATTATCCACGTGGATTCTCACAGATGACTGTTGTTGGCAATGATGGCTATCTAGTTTACATGCATCATGATGATGGTAGAAAGATACAAGTGAAAGGGGGTGTGATTGATAATCGTTGGATTGTGCCATTTAATCCTTTCCTCTCCATGAAGTACAAGGCACACATAAATGTTGAAATATGCTCCACAATCACTGCAGTTAAGTATTTGTATAAATATGTGTACAAAGGTCATGATAGAGCCATTATCAAGATGCAGCTAAATAATGCAGGAGAGCAAGGGCATTTGCACAACATAGTTGACGGTGGCATTGATGAGATTAGTAGTTACTTAGATGCACATTACGTGTCAGCATCAAAAGCATGTTGGCGGATTTATGAGTATGCCACGCACCATGAAAATCCCGATGTGCAAAGATTGCAGGTTCATCTTCCGATGCACAATAACGTCATCTTTCGAGATGATGATGATTTGCAAAATATTGTAGGCAGGGAACAAAATCAAATAACCACCCTCACAGAATGGTTCACTTACAATCAGTTGCAATATGACACAAGAAACTTGCTATATGGTGACTTGCCAGACAAGTTGGTTTGGAACAAAACCAGTAAGCGGTGGACTAGAAGACAAAAGGGGAATACCATCGGTCAGATGTACAATATTTCCCCCTCAGCTGGTGAGCTCTACTTCATGCGTATGCTTCTTAATGTGTGTGCATGGGATGCAAGTCCTTTGATGACCTATGTACTTTTGATAGTCAAGTGTACCCTACTTTCAAGGCAGCATGCATAGCATGGGGATTGTTGGAGAGTGATGATGAATGGTTTGTGTGTATGCAAGAGGCTGTGTTTTATCAAAATAGTGCACAACTAAGACACCTATTTGTCACAATATTGGTTTTCTGTGAGCCAACGTCTCCTTGACTTTTGTGGGAAAAATTTTTCCCTGAGCTTTTGGATGATTTTTTTAATATATTGGAATCAAGTATGGGGAATTTAATTGGTCGTCATGAACGAGCGATAAAGAAGGCTGTATTGCACTTGGAGCACATTCTTCAACAACATGGGAAAAGGTTGGTTGAGTTTGACGGAACGCCTATTGTAGATAGAACATCTTTGTCAGAAGCTAGAAATGGCTTATTGCAAGAAGAAAGAATGTTTGATTGTGTGAAAGAAGCACAAATTGCCTAGCAAATGGAGATGTTCTTGAATCACTGTCAACGTGCTGCATTCGATCGGATTTTGGCAAGGGTCTATGGAGATGGTGGTCAGGTCTTGTTTCTCAATGGTATAGGAGGGTCTGGAAAGACCTTTCTCTACAATTGCTTGCTCTCTCGATTGCGTGGGGAGGGGCTCATCACTTTGGCATGTGCATCTTCTGGGATTGCTGCATTGCTACTAGCCAATGGACGCACGGCACACTCACGATTCAAGATACTGTTGGAGCTAGATGGTACTAGCAGTTGCAATATTAAGGTTAATAGTCAACTCACAAATGTTTTGAAGATGGCTAGGCTGATAATATGGGATGAGGCACCCATGACTCACCAGTTTGCTTTTGAGGCACTAGACAGAACATTGCGAGATATCATGTCCAATGAGCAACTTTTTGGTAGGAAGGTGGTATTGTTGGGGAGGGATTTTAGGCAAGTCTTACCAATTCTTCCAAAGGCAGGACGAGAGGACATTGTCAATGCTACCTTATGCCACTCAAGGATTTGGGATCGCACTATAGTATTGAAGTTGACGCAGAATATGCGGGTCCTTCGGAATGGTGATAATTATACTGAGAAAGAGTTCATGCAATGGGTTTTGGACATTGGCAATGGGATAAATAGATGTACAAAAGAAGATATTGTTGTGATTCCATTGCAGATGCTTTTAGAGACAAAGTCCATGGAAGGCCTCATTGGATGGGTGTATCGAGGGCTTGCAACTATTTTGGACTGTGCACTATACTTTCGAGAGAGCACTATTCTTACACCTCGAAACATCAAGGTTGATGCAATTAATGCTATGGCATTGAAGGCAATGCCTGGTGAGAAAAGGGAGTACCTAAGTGGAGACTCAGTGGACAACTTAGGGGGAGATTCCTTTTTGTTTGCGGTCGAGTATTTGAACAGTCTTGATCTTGGTGGTGGATATCCCCTGCATCGGTTGGTTTTGAAAAGGAATGCTCCTATAATTTTGTTGCGCAATTTGAATCCTCGCCAGGGTTTGTGCAATGGGACACGGTTGATATGCAAAGAGTTTCACACAAAAGTGTTAGAAGCTGAAATCATTACTGGTAACAATGCTGGTGATAGAACGTTTATTCCAAGGATAACATTCATTCCGACCAACCTTAAACTTCCATTCGACATGAGGAGACGGCAATTTCCTATCCGATTGGCATTTGGCATGACAATGAATAAGTCACAAGGCCAAACATTATCAATTTTGGGGCTATACTTGGCGACACCAGTATTCAGTCATGGCCAACTATATGTGGCATTTTCATGTATCCGAGCATCAAACGCTGTTAAGGTTTTCATTTGCAAAGTGCGTCTGATGCCAAGGGCGAGGAGATGGATAATACTTCTACCGCAAATATTGTGTACAAGGAAGTTTTGCAATTGGCAACAGCAAGAGCCTAGGAGTATGACATTGCTCTTTCAAGCCCTCCTCAAACTTTCTTGGGTGGAAAATCTTCATTTCGGTAATCTTTGTATAGCTTTTTTTAAGTTCTTTCAATTTTCCAACTATCATAGGTCTTCGGGAATGTTGGCCATTTATACAAAGATCAAGTGAGACGTAATATTTCATGACTTTGTCCTTGATAATGTTTGGATTTCAATTTTCATTTGAGTTATGGGTTTGCAATACACTACAGGCTATTTTCTCTTCAAAGCCTATTGTTTTTTTCCAGTATATGTAGATTGACATGTGCATTCTTTTTTTGCAATGTGATAGGATGTTTAGGCAGTTCATGTTTGTCACCGAAACAAGAGCACAGGTGCAAGGTACATAGTTGCTTGACAACCACGTTTTATGTTGACATGTTTAATAGTATAGTCACTCACTTTTAGAAAATTGTAGATCCTGCAAGCTAGGGATCTCTGAAGAGCGTGCAACTGTTGTTGGATTTGCTTGAGCTGGAGAGCTACCTTGGGTAAGAACTGTGTACATTGTTTGTTGCTTTATTTTTGTTCAAACAAAAGTTTTTTTGGATTATATTTGAGTGGGAAAACATGCTATTGTTTGTCTTTTAGGACTGTTCCTACTGAAATCATTATTGGAACCAATGCTGGTGATAGAACATTTATTCAAAGGATAACATTCATTCCAACCAATCTTAAACTTCCATTTGACATCAGGAGATGGCAATTTCCTATCCGATTGGCATTTGGCATGACAATCAATAAGTCATAGGGCCAAACATTATCTGTTTTGGGGCTGTACTTGGTGACACCGGTATTCAGTCATGGCCATCAATGCGTAACATTTTCACGTATCCGAGCATCAAACGCTGGGGATCTCTGGAGAGCGCGCAACTATAGTTAGATTTTCTTGAGCTGGAGAGCTACCGTGGGTGAGAACCGTGTACATTGATTGTTGCTTTATTTTTGTTAAAACAAAAGTTTTTATTTGAGTGGGAAAACATGCTATTGTTTGTCTTTTAGGACTATTCCTGATTCAAGGTTTCTAATGAATCTCCACGTCCATAATCCTTTGAATGGACGAGTCCATTTGGGATATTACACTGTCCTCGATTGCCGACTCAATAATTATAGTTCCCAAATTATCTTTCTGTGTGATGCTGGTCCAAATACGATTGTTGGTACCCCGTTATATTTTCATAGCCATGGTGGACATGGTAGACGTTGCAAGCTTTTCCCTGCAGTACATGGCCATAGACTTTTTTCTTAGAAATGGTTGTGTGTCTATTGTAGATTTTGTATGTTTAGTTATGACTTCATTTGCGGCTGTGTATTTGGATATATCAATCAGTACTTTGATGTAGCTATTGCATGTTCAGACATGTGACTGCACTTTTGGATGTGATATTTTGAAGTACTCTGTCATAGAGAAAATTTTTTTGGATGTGGCGGATGTGGAGTACATGGTCAACGCAGGCTTTTCCCTATAGTACATGGCTGCAGACTTTTCCCTTTAGGGATGTTTGTGTGTCTATTGTAGATTTTGTATGTTTAGTTATGACTTTGTTTGCGCATGTGTATTTGGAAAGAGTTTCACACGAAAGTGTTAGAAGCTGAAATCATTACTGGTACCAATGCTGGTGATAGAACGTTTATTTAAAGGATAACATTCATTCTGACA
The DNA here is from genome assembly GCF_047967505.1 of Dipteris shenzhenensis. Classification (NCBI taxonomy): domain Eukaryota; kingdom Viridiplantae; phylum Streptophyta; class Polypodiopsida; order Gleicheniales; family Dipteridaceae; genus Dipteris; species Dipteris shenzhenensis. The sequence continues at coordinate 46,669,307 of NC_141619.1, read as the reverse complement.
AACCTTAAACTTCCATTCGACATGAGGAGACAGCAATTTCCTATCCGATTGGCATTTGGCATGACAATCAATAAGTCACAAGGCCAAACATTGTCTGTTTTGGAGCTGTACTTTGTGACACCAGTATTCAATCATGGCCAACTATACGTGGCATTTTCACATATCCGAGCATCAAACGCTGTTAAGGTTTTCATTTTGCAGAGTGCGTCTGATGCTAGGGGTGAGGAGATGGATAATACTTCTACCACAAATGTTGTGTACAAGGAAGTTTTGCAATTGGCAACAGCAAGAGCCTAGGAGTATGACATTGTTCTTTCAAGCCCTCTTGAGACTTTCTTGGGTGGCAAATCTTCATTTCGATAATCTTTATATAGCTTTTTTTAAAGTTCTTAAATATTCCAACTATCATAGGTCTTCGGGAATGTTGGCTATTTACATAAATATGAACTAAGACATAATATTTCATGACTTTATCGTTGATAATGTTTGAATTTCATTTTTCATTTGAGTCATGGGTTTGCAATATACTACAGGCTTTTCTCTCTTCAAGCCTATTATTTTTTTTCAGTATATGTAGATTGACACGTGCATTCTTTTTTTCAATGCGATAGGATGTCTAGGTAGTTCACGTTTGTCATCAAAACAGGAGCACAGGTGCAAGGTACATATTTGCTTGACAACCACGTTTTATGTTGACATGTTTAATAGTATAGTCACTCACTTTTAGAAAATTGCAGATCCTGCGGGTTGGGGATCTCTGGAGAGCATGCAACTGTTGTTGGATTTGCTTGAGCTGGAGAGCTACCTTGGGTAAGAACCGTGTACATTGTTTGTTGCTTTATTTTTTGTTAAAACAAAAGGTTTTTTTTGGATTATATGTGAGTGGAAAAACATGCTATTGTTTGTGTTTTAGGACTGTTTCTGATTCAAGGTTTCTAATGAATCTCCACATCCACAATCCTTTGGATGGACAAGTCCATTTAGGATATTACACTGTCCTGGCTTGCTGGCTTCATAGGGATGATGGACCATAGACCATCACTATTCGCTGGCTGGGATACTATGAATGTGTGGGGACACAAATTTTCTATCGAGGGCAAAATGGGGACTACGCATACACCTATGTGAGCATTGTTAACAGCCCTTTGCGTCTGAGTAAGTACTCTAAAGAATGAGTTGGGTTTTACCAACATACATGTATAAAAGTTTTATGGCTCAATAATTATAGTTCCTAAATATCTTTCTATGTGATGCTGGTCCAGATACAATTGCTGGTACTCCGTTGTATGTTCGTAGCCATGGTGGATGCGGTGGACGTGGTGGACGTGGAGTGAATGGCCGTCACAAGCTTTTCCGTGCAGTACATGGCCGCAGACTTTTCCCTTAGGGATGTTTGCATGTCTATTATAGATTTTGTATGTTCAGTTATGAATTTATTTGCGGCTGTGCATTTGGATATATCAATCAGTTCTTTAATGTAGCTATTGCATGTTCAGACATGTGACTGCACTTTTGGATGTGATATTTTGAAGTACTCTGTCATTCAGAATTTTTTTTTGGACATGGCAGATGTGGAGTACATGGCTGGCACAAGCTTTTCCCTATAGTACATGGCCGCAGACTTTTCCCTTTAGAGATGTTTGTGTGTCTATTGTAGATTTTGTATGTTCAGTTATGACTTTGTATGCGAATGTGTATTTGGACATATCAATGAGTTCTCTGGCTTCACTTTCGGATGTAATATTTTGAAGTACTATGTCATAGATATTTTTTTTGGTTAGAATATGTTGCTGGTTTCAGACATTTTAGCATCTTGAGACCCGGCGGAGCGGGCTGCTAGCCCATCGTAGACGGGTCAGGTTACTCGTGATTCATGAAAATATGATTCCCCACCAATTTTTATGCCTCATTTCCTTAGTTTCTTCTCTCATTTTATTTTTCACGGGAGTCCAAAATTCACTGCAGAGAATAAGATGATCAAGAAGCCCCCTGGGTAAATTCTTCAAGATTCGATGACATCATCATGATGTCAATGTCTGCTACAACTTCCTCATGGCATGTCCACACAATCAGAGGATCAGTGCTCTATACCACTTGTCACGTACCAATTGGATGATGCACATGTGTGAAAGAATGTTGCATAAATTGAGAAGCATTGGCCCTCCAAATGGCGTGGAAGGAGTGCCCATGTTCCTATTTTGTTTTAAAGATTTACAAATATCATTTCTTTAATATTGTTTTTAACACCCTTTGTAGGTGAATTGCCTTCTCTAGCTCACAAACCTGAACTCACAACTGGTAGAGTTCTCTTGTGAGCTATGTGCTTGAACACGTGTTAGCCGTGATCTTCAACGTCCTTTTGTCTACAGCTATATGACCGTGTTCAAAACATTATCCAAACTCATAACTTAACCTGGAAAAATAATTCAAAGGGGTGGAAAAGAAGTTTCTATTCAGCTCTGTGGCTCTCATGTTGATAGCATTCTCTCATTGGAAGCACCTTTTCTATAGCATCATAGTGAAAGTGTCCTCCTAGTCCACTATGATCCACTGCATAAAGCGTTGTGGCACCTTCACTGTAAATAGTTCCGGCCATGTCATTGGATTTGAGGGAAATGCTTGATGCATTGAAGATTGTATTTCCTTCTTGAAACGGAAAAGTTGAAGTTTCCTAACAAATTTGCCTCTACATCTTCATTGACACGCATGTTTTCTTCTTGAATTTCTTTGCAACACAATGGACATCTCCTTTGAAAAAGAAAGTCTTCTAATCTTGATGCATTTGATGTTTCTAAAAATTTGATTTTTTTCGTAACACAACACAAACATTATTACATGTTTAGTAGAGCTAATTCCTACGCAAACATATTCATCATTGTTACAAATCATTGTTGATTACGTCCAACAAAATTCAAACTCGAGTACATGTCTATGGAATGTTCTTCATGCTTATCCATTTGATTGGCAAAATAAACTTGCTTGTGTGAACGAGATTGAAAAGATGGTTGAAAACATCTCTTCTTCAAGACCGTTAATTTATAGCTGCCTAGCTAATCTTTCACAAATCCTGAGCTGTTCATTTAAGCTAATTTGCCAAACTCCTACACATACATACAAATCATTCCATGTTTAAAAGGTCCAAAGCATAGGCCTTCACACTATTTTGCTTGATGAAACAACTATACCTATGCAAATATCACCTTTGTTTGAAGCTTGTCATAAACATGCATACTTGACTTGGGATAAGCAACATTAAAACCTCATCTTTGCGGTTCTTCAAAGTAACCCCAATGCGAGCGCAAAAGAAATTGCTATGAAATTCATGAAATCACACATTACACTATAGAAGCAATTGTTCATAAGATATATAGAATGAAGAATTCGAGCTTCCCGCTAGTAAAAGGATTGGATAACAATTGTATTTCAAACCAAACAATACAAACAAATGGCAAGAATGATACAAATAAGCATAAAAGGACTAGCAACAATCCTCAAACAAAATACCTTAAAAATATACAAGACTCTCCACGACATGCTTGCAAATGTTGTTCAAGTTTAATGTTTCTTTCAAAGCTAAGAAGAGTAAAACCATCCATTAGAACTTTTTTGCTTCAAAATAGCATCATTCAAAGTGATGTCACTACAAAACAAAAATGCTTGTGTTCAAGCTGCTTCAGACACATAAAAAAGAATGTTGTGCCGATATTTTGCCATAAGAACATGACCCTTTCAATGCCTACAAAGCACACAAAAAAGTTGAACGATATTGAAGCTCATTTGTTATCAATTTGTATTCCTTTCGCATAAATAAGAGAACTATTTTTTGATAGGCAATTCAGACTCAAAGGGAGAATTTCGATGTATTTGCTAATATTGATAGAGCTCAGCGTGTTCTTCCTCGCTTTCTTATCGATGGAGCAATAGCCATGGTTGCTATAAAAAGAAAACTACTGTACTCACATTACTATATAAGTGGTTTGGTAAGATGTACTCTCACAATGCGTGCAATGAATGAGCTTTTGCTTACACCACTATACAAGCAAGAGAAGGTGAAATTAAACAACGTATGGTCTCAACATATTATCTCATTGCAAACAAAACAACTAGAAGAACACTCCCCAATGACAAATATTGACAATGATCAAAATGAAGATTTTCAAACCGATACATTGATACATGGAATCTACATAAGCCAACAAGTTGTCGCGAAGACAAGACTATTGTTGTTGCTCCTTTAGAAGGATTCTTGCCTTTAAGCATCTTCAAGAATAAACATTGTGAAGAGCTTGCATTTCCCAAGCTTTTCTATGGACACCCACGAACTTACAATATTCCAGAATGTACTTCATACCAAGATATTGCAAAGTGGGAGCTAACCAACATAGATCGTAGATTCACATTGTCCATAGAGAACCTCTTCTTCAAAACTATGAAAATATTGGTTCATTAAGTCCTTTCGTTGACATGGGTACGTATGCGAAAGGGCACAATTACGAGGGCACGTCTTGAAGGCAAAAGATGCTATAGAGAACACAAGCATAGAGCGTTTTTTGCACTCAAACATTGGATACCGCGATTTTGCTTCTATGCGTACGTTGTCTGAATACAAATTGAGATTGCAAAAGAACTTGTTTGCAATGATATGGCAACTAGGGTTGCCGATATTTTTTATTACTTTCTCAACAGCAAAAAAGACTTTAGGAGCCTTTAATCAAATGCTTGAAAGCACTATGTGATGCAACAACATATGAAAGTATCAACACCCCCCAATTAGAGATATGCAACATGATTCGCAATGATCCCAATAACATTGGCACAATACTATGTTCACAAATTCCAAGCCATCAAACGCCTACTAAAACAAGATTCTTCCATCGTAGGGATGGTCATGGACTTCTTTTTTGTTATAGAATTCCAGAATTGTGGAAGCCAACACGACCATGGTTTGCTTTGGATAAAAGACGTGCCTGTGTACAATGCTTCAACTAAAGAAGAGATAGAGGACTTCGTCAAAAAATACATTTGCTACAACAAAGCAAAGCTTCACCTACCTAACCCTGAAATCCAATGCCATAAGCATAGGAAGACTTGCAAAAGGAGAAAAAAAAATGTCATTTTGGCTTCCCGCGCCCACTTATGCATAAAACCACACTACTAACGGCTTTGAACATGCAAGAATTAGAAGATTTTTGCAAAAAACAAGCAAAAAATGTAACCACAGTATTGGAGAACCAACACTTCAGCTAACCTTCCAAGAGTTCCTAGTACAAATCAAGCTTAATTAAGAGCAATGCATAACCATCTTACGATCTACTATTAGCCAACCTACAATCTTCTTGAAGCACGAACCAAAGGACATTTTCACAAGCAACTTCAATCCAACAATATCAAAGCTATGGGAAGCAAACACTGACCTTTAATTCATCTTAAATCCACATGGAGTTCATCATACTGCACATCTTACATGACAAAAATGGACAAAGAAACCACCGATGCAGTCAAAAATGCATTCACAGAGTGCTTGCAAACTAACTGATGGGATATCTCAAAGTGTATGCCTCAGGCACACCTTGGTTTCTATGTGTGAGTGCTAGAGGCACAGTTAGGTGCCCACAAGCACAGTTAGGTGGTGGAGAGCCACATAGGATGATTGAGAGAATCTAGGAGCAGATTGAGGAGATGATTGTGGAGCTCTAAAGTCATCAGTGATGTCAGTGAGCATGTATGAGGTGCCTACTTAAGGACCTTACTCTTCTTCATTCCATAATGCAAGTATTCTGAGTTTTGTGTCCACTCTTTCCTTTCCTTTTAGCTTACCAACATGGTATCAGAGCCCTTTGATCCCCCTTGAGCCCATTTCTACCACATCATCTTCTTCTTCTTCATCTTCTTCTTCCCCATTTTCCTCCTTCTTCCCAAAATCTTTGAGAGCTTGGTTCTCTGCCTACAAACAACCATTGCCCAAACCCTCTGAGCTGTAAACTCCTCTAGTATGGGCAAACTTCCATCTGCAAGCAATTGAAAAAAAAACGTCTCTGTTAGCTGCCATTCTCCAAACAGCGCATTTTTTCGCCATTCTTCTATTGCTCAATACTCCCTGCCTGCTACGCCATTGCTTGAGCCCTCTTAGGAGCAGATGGGCGACCTCAAGACAAAGATTTTGAGTCATCTTTTAGCTCATTTGGTTCAGTAACGAAGGAGAAATCATCAAAACTCAAGTTCAGCCTGCAGTAACTCCCCTAGGCAATAGCGCATGCCATTTCATCCAACCTCTATGCTGGATCCTCTCTAGTATATGAGCTTTCTTTTGCTTTAGAAAGCCCTCTTTTCCTTGCTTTGAAGTGTGAGTTACAAGCCCTCCAAGTTGAGTCCTTTGGTTTTGATAGTTTTGACAAGTTTTTTGAAGATGATGCTACATAAAATGCTACTCTAGCACTTCTGAGTTTTTGAAGTTTTCAATAGCATCAATACAAGTGTGGCTTCAGTTTTTCTTTGAATTGCTAGACCTGGTTTTGATTGGAAAGTATTCATTTTAGCCACCTCTATGAAGCATGTAAGTGAAAGCATCATTGATTGAAATTTGGTCACAAGACTTTGCTACATTAAATGCTTATATTTTGAAGCATTTCAGTTGTTATTCTAAGCCCTGTAAGAGAGAAGACACTGCCCAATACCTGGGTTAGACCCTCTCATGGCTTGCTTATGCAAAATATGTGAAAAGCCAAAACATAAAGCAATGTCTTGTTATGCTACAAAGGATGAAAATGCCAACTTGACTTCCTTGTTGAAGATTGCCAAAACAATGGTTGCCAAAAAGGAAGCAACTACAAAGCCAGAGATCTACCCTCTCATGGCACTTTTATTTAACTCCAAGTACAAGAAAAAGATGAAGGTCAGATACCTAAGATATGCTTCTCTACACAACTATGGAGATGACAAGATAATTGTTCTCTTGAAGGATATGATTTTTAGATCCACTTGTTCTATCATAGTACCATCTTATAAGGCACTAGACACTGCCCATGTGGTAAGAGCTTGCCTTGACATGGATATTTTGCCTCCACAAGATGAGGCATCCCATGAAGATTATGCATTTTAAATCATCTCTATGTATGCTCCAGATCTCTCTTTTTATGTCAAGGTACTCAGCCTAGATAGTCCTAAAAAATGAATGAAAATAAACTATTGTGTTTTGTGTGTTTTGTAAACACCTCTGGTCACCTTATGATGTAGGCCATGTGTATGTTTTGCTCCATGGTACCTCCTGTAGACATTGTGTGCATGTACATGCAGGGGAGATAACCATTGGAAGTTCTTTTTGTATCCCTTTTGTTTACCTTACACCCAAGGGAACCCTTGCTAGCATGAGAACCTAGCCATAGATTTATCCTTGACCACCATGAGATGGCATGAGAAACTATGAGACTAGATGTATCCTTGACATAGCCTGAGGCATTCCCTTGAGGGGGGGTTTGATGGGATATCTCAAGGTGTATGCCTCAGGCACACCTTGATTTCTATGTGTGAGTGCTAGAGGCACAGTTAGGTGCCCACAAGCATAGTTAGGTGGTGGAGAGCCACATAGGATGATTGAGAGAATCTAGGAGCAGATTGAGGAGATGATTGTGGAGCTCTGAAGTCATCAGTGATGTCAGTGAGCATGTATGAGGTGCCTACTTAAGGACCTCACTCTTCTTCATTCCATAATGTAAGTATTCTGAGTTTGTGTCCACTCTTTCCTTTCCTTTCTTTGATGGGATATCTCAAGGTGTATGCCTCAGGCACAACTTGGTTTCTATGTGTGAGTGCTAGAGGCACAGTTAGGTGCCCACAAGCACAGTTAGGTGGTGGAGAGCCACATAGGATGATTGAGAGAATCTAGGAGTAGATTGACGAGATGATTGTGGAGCTCTGAAGTCATCAGTGATGTCAGTGAGCATGTATGAGGTGCCTACTTAAGGACCTCACTCTTCTTCATTCCATAATGCAAGTATTCTGAGTTTGTGTCCACTCTTTCCTTTCCTTTCAGCTTACCAACACTAACGCACTGGCCAACGAACGCATTCACAGAGTTCTCTTATATCAACACAAGCCCACCTGATGAAAGGACTTGCTTGTTGAAGCATAGGGGGAAACTAGAAAATTTTCACCCCCAGAGCAATGACATATTTTTCACAGACATCATTGCAAAGTACTTGCACCAACATTCGTCCTTACGTGATGTTTGTTTGGCATCATTTGTCAGTGAATATGCTAGAAATCAGGGTGCTTCTTAAAAATGCAAACATCAAAAAATAATATGCTTTAACAATTACAATAAGGACAAGGAGCCCAAAAAACATTATAGGGAATTGTGCTTGGTCTACTTGCCCTTCCTCTAGCAAGAGCACTCACTAAACACAAATATTCTCACGTGGCATGATTTCTACATTGCAAACATTGACTCGATAGAAACCAATAGAGTCCTCTTTACCAAACTCATAGTCTGTAAGCCAACTTCATCTAATGAAACCACATCCACCTCTAAGTCATCTCCAAGCTACAATAATTTATCCCTAAAAGAAGAATTCGACTTGGGGATAGAGCTTGCTAAAACACAAAAGCATAGACAATTGATAGAAAATACACACTTCATGTACAAAACTCAACCAAACATCAATACCATGCCACAATATGAGCTTTGAATTCAGATCAACACGCAATAGTTGAGGACATTCTTTTGAAAAACTAACTTCATCCAACTAAGCCATTACGCATATTAGATACCGATAATGTAGGCACTGGAAAAACATTCATGCTCTTTGTGTTAGTCCAAGCATTGTTAAGACACTACAATGTTAGATATGCTCAATGCCCCACCCTCCTGGTAACCACCAGTGGTCTAAGGTGCTCAAGTTGTAAGGCCCCCATATGAGGAGAAGCCTATGTGAGCTCGGGACATTGGATGGATCCTGACTTGCATGTCAAATGAGGTCAATCAATGAGACTGTTGATGGTAGAAAGGTGATTGTGTGGGAGCCCCTTATTCTTACTGGGGCCTAGCTGGGGGGTCCCAGGGGGGCCAGCAGCCCCCCTAGTGGAGGTTCAGGGGCGGAAGCCCCTAAGACGATGGTATAGGGAATATTCCATGGACGGCTAGTCGGTTCCACTGACTAGGTTGATTGGTCGGTTCCACTGACTAGGTCAACTGGTCGACTCCACTGACTACGTTGATCTGACTACCGCCCTCATAGCTATAAAGAGGCGACCTCCCCAACTCATTGTATCATATCAGTTTAGATCAGATGAAATTTTCCAGCTAGTAGCTCTTCACCTAGTATCTGTTTAGATCGCCATCTAAGCTCCACTGTGGGAGCGCACGGGTGGACGGAGCCATCATCTGTACTACATCAATATTGAAGGAAAAGTTTGTTCCTCTCCAGTTTGCTGTGTACTCTCTATTCTTTGTTCAGTTTTTGTTCCGCTGCGCTGTGTAATTTAACATGGTATCAGAGCCAGTGGCTCTAAGGATCAAAGAATAGAAGAGAGGCGAGGGCTTCAACAGCATACGGAGTGATGGCAATAGGAAGCGGCTCCATAGGAAGTGGCTCGGGTTTAGCAACTGCTGCTGCACCAACAATCCAAGAGTTGAGGATTCGCCCACCAGCCTTCACAGAAGGCAAGCTAGATAGTACGAACTACACTCTGTGGAAGTTTAAAATTACTGCTATTCTGGATTCATATGAGCTTCTAGAGATAGTACTAGGGACTGCTGACCTAGAACCACAAGGAACCCCCGACCCAGCAAATTCGGGGAGTAGATACCTCCTAATGCATACCTTCTACGAGCTTGGAAATGCAGGAACACGGATGCTCTATGTGCCCTGGTTACAAGTACTATATATAAATTGGATCAAAAGGAGTGGAATGAAATTTTTTCCCTAGTGATATGGACATCTGCAAAAAAACACGCCATTAGGTGTGTTATCTGACCAAGTACTTATTGATAGTGTTGACCTTGATTCAGCATACATCTAAGGCAATTGTGGCCTGGAACATATTGAAGAGTCAGTATGAGATGCGGAATCAGACAAGGATCCAAAACCTAGAGAATCAACTCGCAGCTGAGAAGTTTAATGAATGAGAGACAGAGGAGGTGTTCATAACTCGAATCAAAAATTTGTGTGACCAGATGGCTGGTGCTAGGATACAAAAGAATAGCGAAGAGCTAGCTCAACGGTGTCTTTGGATATGTCCACCAAGGTTTGATGGATTGGTAACATCGCTTAACTATGGAGGAGGAATTGAGGCTTAAAGCTCGAGATGGAGGCGGCAATGGGGATGCTGCTTTCTCTGCCACTATGAAAGGCAAAGGTGGTTCCTCCACCAAAGGTGAGTCCGCAGATGAAAAGAATGGTATCCTGAAGAAGACAAATAAGGGGAAAGAGACAGCTAACATAGCGGAAGCAGAGTTGGATCTATTTCTGGCCATTGAGGAAGAGTGTTCCTCCGTTCAAGAAGCTTCAACCACTGATTCATGGGTGTTGGATAGTGGTGCCTCCTGTCACATGACCTGCAAGAAGGGTCTATATTGTTCCATGCAGCCTCTACAGGAACCCATCACCATGACAGTTGGTAATAATGCAAGCTGCCTTGTTGAGGGTACAGGTACGGTTTCATTTGTTTCTGTAAATGGAGATGTTAAGAAACTATCTAATGTGCTGTATGTTCCACAAATCAAGAGAAATTTTCTATCAGTTGCTTCCATAACTGACCTTGACCATTAGGTGAGATTCAACAAGACAGAGCAAAAATTCTGGATAATGCAGGCAATCTTGTTGGCACAGGAGTAAGGAGGAACAACCTGTATGAGCTAAGTGCTCTTACAACCACCATTGGAGTGGGCACAAGAAGACTTTGGCATGAAAGATTCAGCCACATCGAATTCGTAGTGCTGAAGGAGATGCAGAAGCAAGGTATGGTTGCTCACTTACCTGCAGTCATAGAAATCAAAGAACCGTATGAAGCTTGCATGATGGGCAAGCAACAGAGAAAGGCATTCCCACAAGAAAGCAAGAATAGAGCAAACGCTCTCCTCTAGAGTTGGTACATGTTGACTTGTGTGGTAAGATGCCTACACAAGCCTTGGGGGGATCTTCCTATTTTTTATTGATTGTCGACGACTATAGTAGGAAGATGTGGGTGTACTTTCTTCGCAAAAAGGCTCAAGCTTTTGGTAAATTTAAAGAATGGCTACAGCTTATTGAAAATGAAACAGGGAGAAAAGTGAAGAAAATTAGATCAGATGGTGGTGGTGAGTTTGTTTCTACAGAGTTTGGAGATTTTTGCAAGAGCAAAGGGATCAAGTGACAAACGACGACAACACATACGCCTCAGCAAAATTCGGTTATTGAACACCGAATGCGGACCATGGTGGAGATGGGAAGGTGTATGTTGAAAGGTGCTGGATTGCCAAACCACTTTTGGGTTGAGGCTGTTAATACTGCGGTTTACATCCTTAATCACAGCTATACAAAGGCACTCAAAGGTAAAACACCACATGAGGCTTACAGCGGTAAGAAGCCATCTGTCTCCCACTTCAGAACGTTTGGGTGTGAATGCTATGCGCATGTACCAGACAAAGACAGAAACAAGCTACAACCAAAAATCACCAAATGTATCTTCTTAGGCTATTGTGATGAGAAGAAAGCCTATAAGTTATATGACCAAGAGCCAAAGAAGATCATAGCGAGCCACGATGTGTGGTGTTCAGGGAGCAGCCACATGCAGTGGAGGCAGAGAAGAGCTCTTCCACTTTATCATCAAGCAAAGAGGTAATTCACTATGGACCTATCCCAAGAGCTATAAAGAGGAGGAAATATCAGATGATGAAGGTATAAGTCACCAACCTATTGTTACACCACCGGAAAAGCCATTGCCACGATGGGTAAGGCAGCTCTATGACCATGATAACCAGATGCCTATATCTGTTGAGTAGCATACAGATGGACCAAGGCGGTCTTAGAGAATTGAGGAGCAAAGGAGGGCTTCTACTCACGTAGTCAATATGGCCTTGATGGCTGAGATTATTGCAGAAGTAAAGGAGCCTACGAGTTTGGAGGAAGCACTTGCAGACCGAGATTGGAAAAATGCTATGCAAGTAGAATATGATAGCATCATGAAGAATGAAACTTGGGAGCTGGTAGATGCTCAAGAGGATGAGGAAGTTGAGCGGGGTTTCTCAGTCCAATCTAAGAAGGAAATATGGTGGCTTGCACCTTTCAAACCCCAAAGGAGTGCCACGAGACATTGAAGTGGGTTTTGGAGAGAACCGGCATCCCGTCGATTATTTGAAGACAATAGGCAGGGCAAACATTAATTGTGGATGGGCATGGAATGTTTTGAGTTGAATGGCATCGAGCTGGTGATTTGAAGACCCTCAAGTGCTTGTATGGTTGTGATACAGATGTAGATGCAAAATGGGCATCCTTGTATTGCACTGAACTGCGTATACTTGATAAGTTACTCTATCTCCATCTAGATAATGCTTGGAATTTGAGGCCACAACAAGAATCTGCACAATGCATTGCAAAAGTTGAAGAACTACTCTCACTAATGGGACTTCACAGAGGCAATGTGAAGCTTAAGTAGGACAAGAAACAATAAGGAAAGACACAAAATCTTCCTGCTAAAGTGTCCATGGGTGGAGGAAAGGCAAGGAGGTTCTTGTCCAACCACAATGCTGATAAAGAAAAACATAAATTGGCTCAAAGCACTGGGCTAGGTTGGGAGTACTGGAAAGATTTGTGTGAGTGCACCACAAATCAAGCTTCACATCCGCGAATTGCTATTTTGAGAGCAAAACTGTGGACAAAGCTTGATGCATTTATAAAGTTGCTTAGACAAGGTCAAACAAATGAGCTTTATTATGAGAGATTCAGGACAGCATTGGGAGAATTCATATCATTGATGGTAGAAGCATGGGGGGAGTCACATATTGCACATTACATGGTAATCCTCCTAAGGTTGAAATCTTGTGCTTTAAACTTGAGTCAGTTTATGTTTCTAATACAATGTTTTTCTTTACAGCATATTCTTTACACACATGCACCATGGTTTGTGGAGCAATGGGGCCCTCTGTCCATTTGGAATACTCAAGGAATGGAGAAATCACACTACAAAGCAAAGAAATCACTTCAAGAATACAAGGCATGGGGGTGGTATCGCGCGAAGCAATGCACTACACGAGATGCTCGATTGGTTTTATAGATGTCTAGAGGCCAGGACTCTCAAGCGTGATAAGGTAGAGGTCTCAAGTCTTGCAAAACCAGTTCTACATGTCAAAAAGACAAGGAGATGTGCTGCTTGGAAGTCCTCAATAGGGAGCCAAGGGGTTGCAATGTAGAGTCAAACAAGGGAGGCGTTGGGTCCTAAGAGAGCCCCAAATGTAAAATGTTTGATGAATAAAGTTAACACTATTTTGAGTCAATTATAGATTCCAAAATTCACAAATTTGTTTGGAAATTGCAAAATTGCATGTGTGACATGGCAGGGCAGAGGGGTGAGTTGGTTAGAAGGGAGGGTGGTGAAGATTAAGTATTACCAAATTGGCGACAAAAGACTAGGGGGGGAGGAGGTGCACTCAAAAAACCCTAATTTAAAAGAAAAACCCTAAAGTGCTTTAAAAAAGACTATATAAAGCACTTCAAAACCCTAAAATCCCTCATTTCTATGGCACGAGTTAAACAAACTGCTAGACCCACTAGATGCCGTTTAGACGCTACCTGTTGTCCTCCTCATAATGCCATGGCCTCCGAACACACTGCAAGCCCCAGTGGCCAAGAGGGCAATGACCACCAAGGATCTGAAGGCAGTTCTCATCATCAAGAGTCCAAGCAACGCGAGTCCCCACCATCCGACTCTCATGGGGGATCCCAAGGATCTCAGCACCATGAGGAATCCCAGCACGATAAAGGATCTAAGCATGATGAGGGGTCCTCTCAGTCCTTCCACACAACTAACCGTGGAAGTAGAGAGGTCTCCCGAGAGGGGCAAAATAGTCCAGTCGATCCTAATCAACTGCCCCTCCCTCCTCCGTGGGGTCCTGGCATGGAGCATCTAGAACAACAAGGGGAGCAAGAAAGGCAAAGAGAGGAGATGGAGAGATTACAGGGGCCACAACAAGAGGAAGTATTTGGCGGGCTCATAGATATGATGAACCTTGGCCCCAATCCTCCAACCAAGCAGACCGCACAAAAGAGCACCATCAACCCTCTGTGCCTCGAGATTATTACATATGAGGAGTCTCTAGTACAAGCTAAGCAAGAGCCTCAGGCTGCTATCTCACAGCCTCGTGAAAAGGAAAAGAGACCAAGGACAAAGCAGACCCCTAGGTGCGAGAGGCCACCTCGAATGACCCAGCAGATATAGGAAGAGGAGTCTAAAGAGGTGGTTGCAAGGGAGGAGAGGCGAAAGAAGTTCAAAGCAGAGAAGCAGCCATAGAGCCATGTCCAAAGGCCAGTGTAGGGTCCCACAAAGATTAAGAGGCACAAAGAATCAGGAGTGAAGGAACTTCAGGAGATCATTCCCCGTGAAATAGCACAACATTACAAGAGTGATGTGCGTTTCACTTCAGGCACTATGGGAACAATTCAAGAGGCAACGGAGTAGATGATAGTAGGTCTTTTTCAAGACACAAACGTATGTGCTATCCATGCTAAAAGAGTAATAGTGATGGACAAGGACCTTGCACTCACCAAGCACATCTGCTCCGATCCCTCCCTTAGGCCCTAGATGTTGTTTAGGTTCATTTGGTGTAACTTGAATCATTTTGTAAATCTCTGCCCTTTGAGGCCAATGAATAAAAGATATTTTTATGTTCCATGTTATTATACATGTTACATGATGCCTTCCATCAGTTTATGCAAGTTCAATGTGAATTTGAGTGGTCAAATGATGTTTTTTCACCATGGTGCAGAAGGCAAATGTGTTCGTGTGGGGAGCCCAAAAATGACAAAACTCGCTATGGCGCATATGGGGCTTATTTGACCAAGTCAAACAAGCCCCATACGCGCCATAGTGGGTTTTGCCATTTTTGTGCTTCCCATGCGATGTCGAACACATTTGCCTTCTATTGCATGGTGAGATTCTTACTAGATTGCTCAGAAATGACCATTATAGTGCAAATATTTATCTGATCGCATGCTTTTGAACAGAATAGTGAATGAAAATATTAATGCCAACAACAATTAAAGTTACAAAATACAATGACATTATAAAATAAATTTTGTAAAAGAACACAAAATGGGGCACTGTATAAAAAGTATAGCTATATTCATATAAAATAAAATTTCTATACAATAAGGCTTCAGAGCCTTTCTCTCTTCTCTAAAACACAAGGGGAAAGACTCTTGACTTTCTCAACTTTTAAAGAGTCATGAGGATCTTGTGATGGGACACTTGTCAAAATGTGCCCAAAAGGACATTTGATGGTGACCCATGTCCTTATGTCACCAGGGAGTGAAGGAATCTACTGGCTGAAAATGTAATAAGGTGAAGGAGGGTGAGAATTGCTCTATAAAAGAGACCTCTCTCCTCCCTCTCCATCATCTAGTTCTTCCCTTTATAGTTATGCCATCACTTGTATCTAGCTTTGCCTATCTTTTCCCTTCTCCCTAGAGCATTAGGCTCTCACTTTGTACCCCTCTTCTTGGTTTTGATGTTTTGAATAAAGTTCATGCTTCCTTTTCCTCATCCTTCTTCCATCTCCTCGCTCTAAAGCTTAGTGTACCCACATGAGTGAGTCATTTCTAGATCTATGTTAAGGGTATTCTCTACTCCCCTGCGCGACCTCAATTTGCCATGTATCTAGGAAGCTACTTCTCTGCTGAAGGAGATCATTGCCCTTTCCATAACTACAGTTGGGTATGGACAGTTTTGATAGTCTTCCGTAAAATGGTCATAACTTTCTACTCCGAGCACCGTTTTGAATGAAACTTATATCAAAATCTTCATCTTGTATTCAAATATTTGTTTCATTTAGTAGAATAAAAGTTATTGTTGTCTAAGTGGTCGGGTCTATTGTTTGGAGTAGTTTTGAGAACCTTTCGTAAAAACCATCATAACTTTTTGTTCCAAGCTCCATTTTGAATGAAACTGATATCAAAATCTTCTCTTTTTGAGATCTATGTTTAATCCCAACCATCCCATTCAACCAAATCAGACCTATCAATTCACGCCTTTCACATCAGTTCACATTGTGTTGAGTCAAAAGATGTTCTTCCAACAATGGCTCGCCCTTACTTTTGGGGCTGACCGATTAGCTTAAATCAATGCTTTCCCTCAGCCTTTCTTATTTCCAATGCTAGAGTACAACCTCACCTTTGACGTCTATATCTTTGTTTTGATCTGAGAAGATAGAGAGTGAGTGTCTCTTTAAGCTTCGTCTAATGCCCAAATGTCTTCTCTCTTCTTCAATTTGTGGGTTGAGACATGACTAAAACCAAACCCCCAGTTTTGTGTCACAATACATCCAAACATTTTTGCAATTCATGCTCCCTATCAGATACATCCAACTATGGAAACCGTAGGACTTCTTATCTAGCCTCTTTAAGAAACAAATTCCCAACATGATGGTATACACTACCATGAACTTGAAAGTTGTGTATACCTCTAATGCCAAAAAACATTCCATCAATTTGAGCACCCAATGAAACAAAATCAATCACACTATCATAAGTCCCTTTGTTGTGCTTAAATAGTCTACTTCTTGCATCATTGCCATGTTTCAAATCTTCAAGTGGTTTCTCTTAATGGAAGTAGTGATACACACCCAACTTTTCAAAAATGCTTTCTCACAACTTGATGCATATTTCCTTGTGTCTCTTGATTCCACAATCGAGCATTGCAAAGACTACAAAAGTGATTCATAGCTCCAAGAAACTAAAGAGTAAGAGCACAAAAGATCACTGGATATACATATGGGTGCCCTACATCATCTCTCAAAGGAAATCTACATAGAATAGAAAGGCATCCCTCTACACTGAAAACCGTAGCCATGTTGTCGATTGTGCACTATATTGCAATTGAATGTCTGGAAGACCTAGTTACAACCAGTTGAACTCTTCTTATTACAATTGGAGGATTTGTCTCATTTCTTTCTCCAAAAGTGTCTTGTCGCACATTGAGTGCACCATTACGGATAAATTCCACAATTGTCTCTACGTTTCTTATAGCTTGTTTTTTGAAGATTTTTCTTTGTTTAGCAAAATCATGACATGCCCTACTTATTGAATGCAACATTTATATATATATATATATATATATAATATACATATACATATACAATATTTGTTTCTTGGATATCTGAGTGAGTGCTTCTCCATTCATGTGTGAACATGGTGTTGCTATATTTGTATGTCTATGTAATTCCTTATTTTTATTTGTTTATTTATTTATGTGTTGATTTTATTGGACATATGAATGAGTGCATCTCTATGTATGTGTGAATGCAATGTTGTTATTTGTTTGCATGTGTGCACGTATGCACCTACATGTGGCTCTCTCTCTCTCTCTCTCTCTCTCTCTCTCTCTCTCTCTCCCCCCCCCTCGGTGTGTCAAGGTAGGTAATCTCTTGGTGGGCCTGCCTGTGGGGTTTTCACTCTCTCTACTTGTCACAGTTAACCTGGGGTATGTGTCGACTTAGTATCCCAATGTGCACTGGGTTGTTAACCCGATGTGCGATAGGTTACAAAATGCCAAGAACTAGGTTTTTAACCTAGCGTGCAAGGGTTTATCATGGTAATGTGTTAGTTGGCTTAGTGACCCGATGTGCATGGGTTACGGTTGGCTCCTATTTTGGACAAGATTTGCTCATTAATTATGCTAGTTGTCAAAGATTTTGTCAGATGTCAGGTTGTCAATCAATGTCAAATGTTGTTAGGGTGTTAAAAGGCTAACCCCACAAAGTCAACACTATCCCCATGAAGTCAAATTTAACTCAACAAAGTCAATGGTAACCCAGCAAAAAATTAACCCATCATGCATTGGGTTGATAACTCGATGGGTTTATTGCATTAAGCTAATGTAGCACCACTTCTCCGTGGGAACTGTCTGGCTGATGGAATTTCAGGATTCTCTGAGTTTCGTGGGCCTTTGTGTAGTGTTTGAAGTGTGTGGTTTTAGCCGGAAAAGAAACCGAGACCAAAGGCTAGAGACTAAGTATGGCGACGCTCAAAGGCCATAGAGAAAAGGAGATCACGAGGGCGAAGGGATGTCATAGGGGTGAATAATGAATTAGAAGTGGAGGGAAGGAAAAGGGAGACTATGACACAAGGGGAAAGGAAGAGTGGGAAGAGAAGCAAGTACATGATAGGAAGAGGAATGTTGAGATGTAGACATCAAGGGAAGTGAACCATACTTTATTGGAAAGGAGGGATGAGAGGGAAATATCAAAATACTAGCTAGGTGGCTTTACAAGAATGAGCGTGTCCCATCAAGGAATTCCCCCTTCCTTTTATAGCCAAAAGAGGGGGTCTCTCCACATTAATGTATCTTCCCACATGCATGGTGTGTGTGGAAAAGTCTCCCATGTGGGCTAGGTGGGTACGCACTCTCAATTGTATGCGACAACCCTTTGCCTCAATTTTTCCGCATAAATCAAGCCCCATATCTCAAGTTTATGATACTCCCTAGGTCTCTTCCAATTTTATAATAGGTTCAAACCTCTAGGAGGACAAGTGGAGGGTTGGCACAAGGAATCTTGCCACCTCGTCCTACTTTTCCCATTATTTAACTAGCTCTCTTTGTCCTTCTATACCTCCCCCACATGGGCCTAACCCATATGGAGGGAATAACTCAATATAATAGCCATCTCCACCCATTTTATATTGCTTCTCCCTTGGACTTTGAGCCTTATCTCAATTATTGCATCTAAGGTGGAGGGGTGGCACATGGAGGAGCCATACCACCTTGCATTTTATAATATTACTATTATGGATTATGTACAACACACCTTATGGGTCCTCTTACATGGAAGGGTGGCACATGGTCATGCCTTGCCACCTCAACCTTGGGCCCTATGCACACCATATTTAATTATACTATTGCCACATATACAATCACACATACATATTAATGCCTTTTTTTCTTAGACAATTTTATCCATAACAGTTCCCCCCCCCAGGCAGGGAATGCACCGCATTTCCATGCCTGGGACCATCACGCACAAAGAAAGGCTTGAGGTAGCGCTTGTTGATCACCTTCTTGCCATATGGTTCATGCAGCTCCTGAACTTGTACAGACCCATTGCTACGTTCTTTAATGACTTTGTATGGACCAGCCCACAGTGGCAGAAACTTCTTATCCATTTGGTGGTCCAATCTGTTATCAAAGCATAGCACAACATCCCCCTCAGCAAAATGTCTTACCCATCCCTTGCGAATCTTAGCATCCAATCGGGCCTTTTGTCGATTCTTTTGGATCTCTGTTTGGTGTAGTGCAAGGCGTCGGGTCTCATCTAACTTCTCAAGTTGTACCAATCTGGCCTCTACATGTTCATCTTCTATCATCCTCTGTTCTTGCGCCAATCTCAAGGCTGGAATCTCTATCTCGAGTGGTAAAACTGCCTCAGTCCCATACACCAACTCAAAAGGGGTGTGACCTGTAGATGTTTTATGAGTGATGTTGTAAGCCCACACTGCTTCAGTGACCTTCTGATCCCATTGGCTCCTATTCCCTGCGGCCATTTTTCCTATGGTTTTACAGAGGAGGCCATTGGTCCGCTCTGTTTGTCCCATGGATGCTGGATAATAGATGCTAGAAGTGTGATGATCAATGCCCATGCGATCCATGAGTAACTCCACTGCTTCATTTAAGAATGGACTCCCATGGTCAGAGACTATCTCCATGGGTGTCCCAAACCTTGTGCAGATACGTTCAAATATGAAACTTGAAACTGCCTTGCCATTTGTAGCAGAGAGAGCGATAGCTTCAGCCCACTTAGTGACATACTGAGTGGCTACCAAAAGATACTTCTTTTTGCGGGCAGTCATGGGCAAGGGCCCGACAAAATCTATTCCCCACTTTTGAAACGGATGGAGGGACATCACTGGGTGATGTTGCCCGGGACGCAAATCCTTCCTACCGAAGAATTGACATGGTTCACAGGTTTTGCAATACAAAGTGACATCCTTGAACAATGTCGGCCAATAGTATCCAGCATGTAAAATCTTCTTAGCTGTATAGTCACTGGCATAGTGGCCTCCACAAAACCCATCATGATAATGCTTCAATACCTTAGGCACTTCATCTGCATCAATGGCCCGTCTGAGTACCCCATCCATGCCTTGACGGTACAACACCCCATCAAGGAGGGTGTAGCGCCTACTATCTCTACGGATCTTCTTTCTCTCATAGCTTGTACTTTCTGACGGAAAGGAGAAAGCGGTCAAAAACTTATATATACCACCATACCAAGGATCCCCAACTTCTATGGCTGCTACCAGGGTTACATCAAGGCACTCCTCTAAATCAATCAAAGCATTCTTCAAGTTGGAACAACCCCCTTTTACAATTTTGAAAGAAAAATCATATTCTTGTAGAACTGCCAACCATTTGGCCAACCGGCCCATGGGATTTGGTGATTGAAGAACCTGCTTTGCAAGACCAGTGCCAGTGAGTATAAAGAAGGACCTTCCAGCCACATAATGCTTAAATTTCTCAATGCAAAACACCAAAGACAAGGCATGCTTGTCGGCCTCGGAATAGCGTCGCTCAATGTCGAGCAATTGTCGAGAAGCAAATCGAACGGGATACATGAACCGATCCTCCCCTTGCTGGAGAAGAATACCTGCCAGAGTGTGCTCTCCAAACCCAGGATTGATATAGAAGGTCTTTGACCAGTCTGGATTGCGTAGAATGGGTTCTGAAGCCAGAGCAGTCTTGATTTGTGCAAACCCATGATCACAATCCTCATTCCAAGAGAAATCAACCCCATCTTTTAATAGCATAGTCATGGGCCGTGTCAAAGCAGCATACTGATCAATGAAGCGGCGATAGTATCCTGCTAGATTGACAAATGAGCGTACCTGACGTTTGGTTGTAGGTGGGGAGAGCTTGAGGATGGCTTCTACCTTCTCGGGGTCAGGCTTGATGCCCTCGGATGAGACAACATGTCCCAATAACCTCCCTTGAGTGGCTCCAATGGTGCATTTCTCAGGGTTGAGACTGCCATTTGCATCATTGACCCTTTGGAAGGCCAATCTAACCTTCATGATGTGCTCCTTACGTGATGAGAATATACAGAAATCATCTAAAAACACCTCCAAGAAATCCCCCAAATAAGGAGCAAACACCATCTGCATGAATCTTTGAAAGGTGGCAGGAGCATTGGTGAGGCCAAATGGCATTACTTTGAATGCAAATGTCCCCCAGGGTGTGGCAAATGTGGTTTTAAGCACATCTTCCTCGGCAATTCTGATTTGATAAAACCCAGAATAACCATCACAGAAAGTATACATCTCATGTCCACTTACCTTCTCAAGAATGAGGTCTTGAAAGGGTAGAGGATGATGATCCCTCTTGGTGGCAGCATTGAGCTTCTTATAGTCGATGCAGACCCGCCACTTGTTGTTTTTCTTTGGGATGACTACTACTGGTGAAACCCATTCAGTATTGTGAACCGGAACAATAAACCCAGCCTCTACAAGCTTTTGCAACTCTGATCGCAAAGCGTCGGTTTGTAGGGGCCCTAATCTCCGATACTTTTGAGCCACAGGCTTTGCATCAGGCTTCAGCTCTATCTTGTGCTCTATGGCAGTCACATGGCGAAGGTGGTGGTAGCTAGTTGCAAAGAGGTCAGGGAAATCTTTGAACATTTCAAGAAACTCATCTTTCTCATCCGGAGTGAGGTCTGGAGAAAGCATTGATTCGAGCTGTTGTGGACTAGCTGTTATCTTTTCTGTAGGGGGCAGGGTCGGAGACACCCCCATCATGTAAACTTCCTCCTCTGAGAATTCCTCCCCCCCGTCTGATTTTTCCATGGACTCAGACACTGAAGATGAGAGAGTATCACTGTCATGCTCCTCTTCTTCTTCCGGTTCCATGGCGCCAGGTTGCACAGGGATTTTCTCCTTGGAAGCACCAAAAGACATGTGTCCTGTCTTCCAATAGCTGACTGCATCACTTTTTCTCAACCATGGTCTCCCGAGTATGGCAGGGTAACTTCTGCCTGTATCTTCAATGTCCACTACATAGAAATTGACAGTGGTGGTCAGCCCGTTGACAGTGATGGGCAAATCCTCCAATGACTCCCATGGTGGCGAGTCGTCGACCATCTGCGACCTTGATTCGAGTGGAGGAATGCCTTGTACATTTCAAATTCAATTTCTTCATGATGCGGGGCACCATGATATTACATGCAGCTCCCCCATCAACACACACATTTTTGACACGGCAATTATCTATGATGACATCTACTGTGTGTGGGTGCCGATCAATTTCTTCAGAGATAGAAGATACCTCTCGTACCTTTCCCTTTTTCTTACTCTTCCTTGTTGAGAGACCTTGCTGCAGCTCACGTCTCACCTTAGGGCTTAATGCTATTAGTTGAGGGAGTGTGATGCTCAAAGAACGATGAGCAAGGTCTTGAACGACCGAATAGTCCTCTTGCCCTGAGCCGATGGGAAAATCCGAGGGTGACCACTTACTCCTGCGAGATCTTTTAGTCTTCTCTGTTGGTGGGTCTGCCATCTCAGCGTCTAAGGGCTCTGAGAAGGACACCTTCTTCCTGGGGCGGCCCGGTCCACGGTTTAGAGAGGGGTCCGAGGTAGCACGAGTTCTTTTCCTGAGATCAAGGATCTCCACATCAGAATCCTCAGTGCCCGATTCACTTAGAAGATTCACCCTTGGAATATTGGGGCATTCTGTGCGATAATGACCCTTCTGGTGGCACTCGTAGCATACAACATTAGCACGATCTCTTGGAGGGCGGTTGGCTTGATTTCTGATGCCCACCATCTCAAGCCGAAGATCATTCAGGGCCTTGGCTAGGTCATTGACTCCAGGTTCTGTTGCAGGGGGGGCCTCTTTAGTTGGAGGGGCCACGGGAGTAGAGAGGAGGGGAGCTCGTGGGTGAGGCTGGGGAAATCTTCGAGGCGGAGGATGAGGATATCCACCTTGTTGAGGGTAAGCAGCTAAGGGAGGACCATACATCTGAGGTGGAGGCGGTGGATACATCCCTGAGGGGTGGGGGTATGCCCCTGAGTTAGACCCCCCAGGTTGTTGTTGCAGGAATGGAGGGGGATGTGGAGGGACAATCGTCTTCTTTGAAGCGGGGTCAGACTGAACTTTGTCAAACTTTTGAGCAATCTCATGTGCTAGCACCATAGTTTCTGGATTCTCCCATTTAAGCTTGAGGCGGAATTCATCACTCGCTCCTGCTACAAGGTAGCCCAGCACATGCTGAGTCATTCCAGCTCGAAACCCGGCATTGTCCTCCTGTGTGGCAATCAAACGGTCCAGGAGCACGGCCGCTCGATCCACATATCGACGCGCCGTCTCACCTTCTGACTGCTTCAAATTTGCCACCTGCAGGTACACATTCTCCGGCTCCTCTTCTTTGCCAAAATACTCAATCATTGCTACTGTCAACCTTGGCCAGCTTTGGCGAACATCTTCGGTTTGCTTCTCATACCAAACTTGTGCCAAACCTTCTAGAAATGTGGGGAGAACCAATAGCCATCTGTCTTCAGTAAGAAAGTTGAGAGAAACACAACGGCGCTTGAAAGCCACAAGATACTCATTTGGATTTTCTTCTACCCGTCCACAAAACACGGGAATGTCAGCCATGCTTGGAAGATGGGAAAGAGGGGCTTATCTATGGACGAACAATAGTAAGAGGAAGCTTGAACTGAAAATCGGGTGAAGATACATCCAAAAAGCACACATAGGCAGGGTAAGGTGTCACTGGTGTAGTGTGAAATATTACACGAGAAGAATCTTCAGCATAGAATAGCACATAGACAATCTTAAAAGGACCAATCCTCATGATATCACTTTGATCATTACACGCGAGGGTTAGAGGTGCGGCGTCGCATGAGGTTGTTCATCAAGGCAAACAAGAATGCCATGACAAATGTCAATAGTTGGAGAGCTTGCACATCACCTTCAGCTTCTTCCAGTTCTTGTAGTCGCCATTCTATTTCTTCAAGGGGTGTGCGGTCTGGCATCCTTCTTTTGAGCAATATCCTTGAGAACCCTCCTGATGGTCTGCCGAAGTCGGTGAACTCGTATCAAGTAGGCCCAACACTTAGTTTCATGATGACCACAACCTTTGCATTCCTTACAAATGATCACCCTCCTTCGTGGCTTGCGGCTTGGTTGGGGTGGCGCTTCCACTCGCGTCATGCGTGATTGAAATACAAGCTTCACGTGCCAAGAAATCAGCAACACGATTTCGAGCTCGAGGGATATGCTGAATTTTTACCTCTTCAAATTGGTTGCAAAGTTCCAAGGCTTGTTGATGTCGTGGAACCAAGCCTTTGCTCCGCACCTTCCACCTTCCACTAACTTGTTCACACACTAGTTGAGAATCTCCTTGCACCTCCAATTGCTTGGCATGATGTTCTTGTGCCTTTTGTAGCCCAAAAATGAGCGCCGAGTACTCAGCTTGATTGCAAGTACTTGCGGGCGAAGACTTGCTGTAACAAAACTCTTCACCACTCGGTGAAGTGAGCTTCACACCCACGCCAGCCGCCTTGGTCGAAGGTTTGTAAGCTCCATCAAATTGAAGAATCCAAGATGTCATCACACCAAGACGAGAATTCGGACATCCCAAGTTTCTCGGTAGTCCAAGATAGGTAGGAGGAGAGGGTGGGGAGAATTCAACACTTGAGCCAAACGTTCAGCACCAAATAAACTTGCAATTCTTTGTTGATAGTTTATCTTAAGCCCAAAAAGAATTACAATTTGAAGCTCGAAATGAGGCACAAAAGGCTGATTAGGTACAAATGGATTCCTTGGTCGAAACATTACCAACCATAGCCAAGGCCTAGAAACCTTTGTAATGAGATTGTGAAATAACCATTCAGGACGAGCTTTTCCACAGGAATCAACAAGCAGATGCGCCAAATCTCCCCCCAAGCTTGGGGAACATCCCACCCTTCGAAGAAGGAAACCGTTTTGATTACCTCTGAAGCAGCAAGTAGTTCGATCACCGCACAATGAGTAGAAGTAAAGTCAAAATCCTCCCACTGTATCAGTAGTTCGTCACCCTGAATCATCCACGGTGTGTCATTCCACCCGTCATCACCATCAATAATGCACTGGACAATCAGCCGTTGAAGGTCGACATGAAGATCAAGGAATACATCTCGTGCATTGGTAGCCGTAAGGTGCGGAGGAACAGGCACCAATTCCTTAAACGCGTCGAGAAGTGACATAAATGTCCACCCTTCTCGTGAGGCGTGCGTCCATGAAGTGGGCTTGGAGAAGTTCTGAATTGGCGATCTAGCAAGAGAAGTGGATAGAGAACATAAAATGAAATATTTTTGCTTTTTACAACAAGAGCAAACTCCTTATGGTTAGAGAGTTACAGCTCCCGCAATTTCAATATATGAACAAAAATCATTACATTTTTACCACTTCCAACTTGCTGGCCCAATGATAAGACTTTCTTTTGTGAAGGGGGAGGTCTTGGGTTCCAATCCTACTCTTTAATAAAAAGAGAGGAGAGGAGAGGAGAAGGAGAAGAGAAAGAGAAAGAGAAGGAGCAGAAGAAGAAGAAGAAGAAGAGAAGAGATAGGGGGGCGCGGGATCTACTGTTACTCTTTTGCAGGGGCTCGGGAAACAGTCCGCGACCAGAGCAGTCCAGAGAACTGTCTGCAACCAGAAGTCGCGGCAGTCCAGAGAATTGTCGCGCAGAAAACTGTCCGTAGCGAATGCACGCGTAGTAGCTTAGAAAGAGCACGGATGGTATAGTTTTGTTGATGTAACCCGTACGAATAGAAGATTCGCCAACCGCCGTGGAGATTCGTATCCCAGCAGCCACACCAAAACTTTTAGCCGGAAAAGAAACCGAGACCAAAGGCTAGAGACTAAGTATGGCGACGCTCAAAGGCCATAGAGAAAAGGAGATCACGAGGGCGAAGGGATGTCATAGGGGTGAATAATGAATTAGAAGTGGAGGGAAGGAAAAGGGAGACTATGACACAAGGGGAAAGGGAGAGTGGGAAGAGAAGCAAGTACATGATAGGAAGAGGAATGTTGAGATGTAGACATCAAGGGAAGTGAACCATACTTTATTGGAAAGGAGGGATGAGAGGGAAATATCAAAATACTAGCTAGGTGGCTTTACAAGAATGAGCGTGTCCCATCAAGGAATTCCCCCTTCCTTTTATAGCCAAAAGAGGGGGTCTCTCCACATTAATGTATCTTCCCACATGCATGGTGTGTGTGGAAAAGTCTCCCATGTGGGCTAGGTGGGTACGCACTCTCAATTGTATGCGACAACCCTTTGCCTCAATTTTTCCGCATAAATCAAGCCCCATATCTCAAGTTTATGATACTCCCTAGGTCTCTTCCAATTTTATAATAGGTTCAAACCTCTAGGAGGACAAGTGGAGGGTTGGCACAAGGAATCTTGCCACCTCGTCCTACTTTCCCCATTATTTAACTAGCTCTCTTTGTCCTTCTATACCTCCCCCACATGGGCCTAACCCATATGGAGGGAATAACTCAATATAATAGCCATCTCCACCCATTTTATATTGCTTCTCCCTTGGACTTTGAGCCTTATCTCAATTATTGCATCCTAGGTGGAGGGGTGGCACATGGAGGAGCCATACCACCTTGCATTTTATAATATTACTATTATGGATTATGTACAACACACCTTATGGGTCCTCTTACATGGAAGGGTGGCACATGGTCATGCCTTGCCACCTCAACCTTGGGCCCTATGCACACCATATTTAATTATACTATTGCCACATATACAATCACACATACATATTAATGCCTTTTTTTCTTAGACAATTTTATCCATAACAGTGGGGACTGGTCTTCTAGCTAGTTTATCTACTAAACAACATGATCCAACAAAAGGAATCAAAAATAGAAAAAAACAAGCAAGTTTGGACCAAAATGGAAGGTTTTCTTCCCAAGATGGACTGCTTGTCATTCCCAATACCTTGAAAATTCAACCCAATCATCACCATTCAGCTTTTCTAGTGGGATGAAACTCTATCCAAGGGTTAGCAATGATCCTAAGTTCTCCATACTAGATTTTGACACCTCCAATGCACACAAAACTATAAAACTACAAAAATAGTTTAAGTTTTCTCCTTCCTCCTTTTCTCTCTCTTTCTTCCACCTTTTTAGCTCACTCTCTATACGAAACTCCAT
This sequence comes from Dipteris shenzhenensis, assembly GCF_047967505.1. Taxonomy (NCBI): domain Eukaryota; kingdom Viridiplantae; phylum Streptophyta; class Polypodiopsida; order Gleicheniales; family Dipteridaceae; genus Dipteris; species Dipteris shenzhenensis. The sequence continues at coordinate 46,641,926 of NC_141619.1, read as the reverse complement.
AAGCAAACTTCATGGTGATGGGAAATAAAAAAGGAAGCATGTGCAAGCAAAAGCATACCTCTATCTCCCCGGCAACAACAGTGCCAAAAATGTGTAGCCTCCGACGGTGACTCCACATGTTGAGGGGATCTTGGAGGAATGTCAAGGGAACTCTTCACCTCCTACTACTCCTTATGGGAGCAGTGCCAGCCCATGCAGTCCAAGATGTCACTTCAATGGCTTTCAAAGTTGTAAAAATGTGAGTCCTCAAGAAGAAAGGGGAGAAGGAGAAGGGGAGGGGAGATGAAAGAGGGGGAAAAGAGAGAGAGAATGGAAGGGAATTCATGAAGCAGGAAGGAAGAACCATATCCCACTTGTGGATCTAATCACCTCAATGCCCAAGAAGTAATGCAGCTCTCCCAAATCCTTCATCTCAAACTTCTGCTTCAATAGCATTTTCATATGAAGGATATCTTCATCACTATCACCTATGATGATCAAATCATCAACATAAATGACAAGTAGCATAATGCCTTTCTCTATTTTTCTCACATAAAGTGAGAAACCTACCTTGGAAATCTGAAAGCCAATAGTGACAAGATTGTGAAGAGAGTGGGAGAGAAGTAAGGAGTCTCACTTGCAGCTTTCTCACATACACAATGGGGGAATACGCACAAAGGTGGAGGCTGAAAACAGTTTTCCTCTTCTTAGTTGTGAAAGCAAAAAGAACTCTCTCTTAGTATAAAAGGAATAGATGAACCCTATATGTGGGTCGCAAACCAAACTCAGCTAACCTAGGTGGCATACTAGCTAAGCCACTAACTAGAATACATAAAGATAGCTGTCATCCAACTACTATTCATGGGCGGTGTACCAACCGCATCTGCAGCTAACAAGTCGGTGACATAAATGCACAATGGTCACCCTAGCATATCACGAGTGGAGCTCGATATCTCAACACTCCCCCTTGAGCTCAATCCCAATTCTTGCACACCAAGTAGGTCTTTGAACTTGCATAGCTTCTCTGCACCCAATGCCTTCATGAATATGTTAGCTACCTGATCCTTTGTGCTGACATAATCCAGATCAATAAAACCTACTAGAACCTTCTCCCGCACATAGTGATAATGCACCTCAATGTGCTTTGTTCTAGCATGATAGACTGGGTTATTTGCCAAGTGTATATTGCTCATGTTGTCATAATAAATGACAACTGGCCCATCTATAGACTGATGCATATCGTAAAGTAGCTTACACAACCAAGCTACCTTACATGCAGCCATTGCTGCACCCCTATACTTAGCCTCTATGCTCGACAAGGCAATTGTAGAGGCTGTTTCTTGCTGCTCCAAGTGACTGTAGCAATCCCAAAAGAGAACACATATCCACTGGTAGATCGTCTATCAGAAATACTACCAACCTAATCAACATTAGTGTATCCATGCAATTGTATCTAAACCCCAATCTTATAAAATAGTCCATACTACAATGTGGACTTCACATACCTCAGTATGCGTCTAGCTACAACCAAATGCGATTTCCTTAGAGCCTACATAAACTGACTTACCAACCCAACACCATAGCTCAAATATGACCTAGTAATAGTCATATAAATTAAACTTCCTACTATGCATCTCTTTATAGTAAGGTCTTCCAGAAGCTCACATGCATCTGTGTTCAGCTTCACATTCTGCTCCAAAGGAACTGAAATAGGCTTACAGCCTATCATCCCATATTTGGACAGCATGTCCAATCCATACTGCCTCTGTAAGAGCCATGTCCCACTTGTGGATCTAATTACCTCAATGCCCAAGAAGTAATGCAGCTCTCCCAAATCCTTCATCTCAAACTTCTTCTTCAATAGCATTTTCACATGAAGGATATCTTCATCACTATCACTTGTGATGATCAAATCATCAACATAAATGACAAGCAGCATAATACCTTTCTTTGTTTTTCTCACAAAGTGAGAAATCTGCCGTGGAAATCTGAAAGCCAATAGTGACAAGATACTGTCCTATCTTGTCAGACCATGCTCTTGGTGCTTGCTTCAAGCCATACAAGGCTTTCTTCAACCTGCAAACAAACTCATGATGAATAGCATGCACATAACCTAGTGGCTGCTCCATATAGACCCTTCTTGCAAATCACCACGCGAGAAAGCATTCTTTACATCCATCTGATGTAAAGACCATCCCTTTGATGTAGCCATAGCAATGACTGCTCTTACGGTTGCCATCCTTGCAACCGGACTGAATGTTTCTTCATAATCAATGCCATATGTCTGTGCATACCCCTTGACAACTAATCTTGCCTTATATCTGCTCACAGAACCATCTGCATTGTGCTTCACCTTATAGACCCACTTGCAGCCAATTGCATTCTTGTCTAAAGCAAAGGCACTAATTCCCATGTAGCATTTGCTTCCAAGGCATCCATTTCTTCATCTAGGGCTTTCTCCCATTTTTCTTTCCCATGGCTTGCTCAAAAGAAGTGGGTTCTGGTTCTTGTATCACTTTGACCATATAGGCATAGTGAATGGCTGTAAATCCATCATATTTCAGCCTATCCATAGGATACCTAGCTCTGGTAGACCTACGCAAAATAGGCTCACTACCAGTGCTCTCAAAACATCCCTTGTCTTCCTTACTCCAAGTGTAACAACAGAAAGAATACCCAACTCATCATCAAGGCTCTATTCTAAGCCACTGGATTCACCATCCACATAAGAGTAACCTACATTCACATCAACCATGGTCTAATCTACTTTCTCTTTTCCCTTTCGTGATACTTGCATACCACTATCTACATTGCCTTGAGGAGATTCTCCTGATCTCAATCTGCCTGTCCATGGTGAAGTATGTGAACCACTACTAGAGGACACTATAGGTCCACTAATATTTTGTGATTGCTGTTGTGAATTCTATGCAGCATTACCATTTTGTGCATCTACATCATCAATCACATTAACTGGTTTATACCAGCTGCTCATCTCATTAAAAACAACATCTCTGCTCACTGTAAACTTATGAGTAGAAGGGTTATAGCATCTATACCCTTTCTGCTACAAAGAATAACCAATAAAGATGCACTTATCAACCTTTGGATCCAACTTGGATCTCAACTCATCTGGCACATGAACATAGGCAATGCAACAAAAAACTTTCAAATGAGAAATATATGGTTTCCTACCAATATACCTCTCCTCTGGCGTCATGCCATGTATTGTTGCAGTAAGAGTCTTGTTCATTATGTAGACTGCTATAGCAATTGCTTCAGCAGCCCAATAATAATCTGGCAGGTCTTTTTCGTTGAGCATGGCATGAGATACCTCTCTAATATGCATGTTCTTCCTTTCTGCAAGTCCATTTTGTTGTGGGGTATGACTGCATGAATATTAATGCTTTATGCCATGCTCTTGTAGGAACCTTACAAACTCATTTGAGAGGTACTCTCCCCCTCCATCTGACCTTAGGCATTTTATTTGCAAGCCTGTTTCTTTCTCAACCATGGCTTTAAAAGCTTTGAAATGCCCAAACACTTCACTTTTCTTTCTCATAAAATACACCCAAACTTTTCTGCTATAGTCATCAATAAAAGTAACAAAATAATGACAGCCTCCAATAGATGCAGCTTTAGTAGTCCACACATCAGAGTGGATTAATTCCAATGGCCTCTTACTCTCTTGAACATGTCTAGGAAATGGTTTCCTTGCCTGTTTTCCAAATTGACAGGCTTCACATACCTTATGCATTTCTGCAACCTTGAACTTAGGGAATCCTGCAACAATATTTTGGGCCTACATTAATTCAAGTCACTGTACATTAACATGACCAATGCGTTTATGCTAGATATCAATATCTGCAACTACACCGATCCCATGTGCAAACATTACTGCACTCAATTCAGGCATGTCCGCATACAACGTAAACATGCTACCCTTCTTCTTCCCTTTTGCTATCAAGCGACCTTTATTTTTCATATCCTTAACAAAGCATCCATGAGGATTAAATCTGACCTGCAAGCCCTGCTCAACCATTTGACCAATAGAAACCAAGTTCTTGGTGATATTCAGAACATGAAATACATTAGACAGTTATTTCTTTTTCCCATCCTGCATAGACAAATGAATTTTACCAATCTGCACAATAGGATGTGTAGTATCATCACCAATCTCCACAAATCCTGGTCTTTCCATTTTCCTTGCATCCTACATCCATTCTGCATGACATGTCATGTGGTTTGACGCACCTGAGTCAACATACCACACATCATTGCTTTCTTCTGCACTTGTCACAGAATTGGTCATGTGCTGCACCATAAACAAATGCTCATTTCTATCATCACCCTGTCTACTAGAGGATGCATAATTGCCTTGCTGCAATTTTCCATTCATGATGTCATTCTGCTTTTTGTAGCAGTCTTTAGCCATATGACCCATTTTACCACAGTAGTAGCATTCAACATTGCTGTTTGCATTTTGGCCTCTCTGCCATCCACCACGACCTCTTTGGCTCGCCCTGCCTCTAAGGTTACCATGTCCTCCTCCATAGGACTAGTTTTCTTGAATTTGTTGCATATTTCTGATTTCTGCCACGGCCTCTAGATCGGCCTGCTCTACCTCTGTCTCTACCTCTTCAAGCATTTGAGTAGAAGACAGGTTCTTTTGAAGTTCCTCTTGAAGAAGATGCACCACCATTTCTCTGCTCTTCAGAAATTAGAAGAGTAATCAACTCCCCAAAATCAAGAAAATTCTCACGGACGGCAATGGATGTCCGGGATTGTGCATAATCCTTTCCTAGACCATTCAAGGTCATAGAAACTAAATCATCATCTGCCACTACCGACCCAATAGAAGAAGTGCATCTGCAATCTTCTTCACCTTCATGTGATAGTCATTGATGCTCATATTTTCTCTCTGCACATTATGCAACTCCTGCTTGAGCTGCATTTTCCTGGCTTGCATATTTGTGCTATACATTTTGGTCAAACTATCCCACGCCTCCATCGGTGTGCTTGCATCTTGAATATGCATAATCATAGAATTTGAAATACTGATAGACAGCCAGTACATAACTTTTTTGGCTCTCTCATGCCATCCTTTAAATGCTTGTAACTCCTGTTGATTGGGAACATTAGGAATAACTGGTTCTTGTTCAGCTCCAGTAATGAACTCCTAATAGCCTTTTCCCTTAAGGAAATTCGTCATTCTAAACTTCCATGCTTGGAAGTTGTTCTTGTCAAGCTTTTCAGTGACAATCCGTGGAAAAGAATCAGACGCCATTAAGAACACTGTAAAAATATTCTATCACTGCAAAAAACACAACTTCTACCTCACAAGGCCAAATCTGCAAAATTGGCAAAAGTGGTAATTGACCACACAGTCACTTCCTAGTAACGATTTTGCATCAATAGGCAATAAGAATAATTATGTCACTCCCAATATCTCTGCGCATAGGCATACAATGCGATTTCTACGACAACTTTTCACCGACCTGTAGAACAGTGGTCGCACAAGACACCGCGAACTTGGTTAGCTTTCTTGAGCTCCTTACCACGAACCGAGCTCTGATACCATGTGAAGAGAGTGGGAGAGAAGTAAGGAGTCTACTTGCAGCTTTCTCACATACACAATGGGGGAATATGGACAAACGTGGAGGCTGAAAACAATTTTCCTCTTCTTAGTTGTGAAAGCAAAAAGAACTCTCTCTTAGTACAAAAGGAATAGATGAACCCTATATGTGGGTCTCAAACCAAACTCAACTAACCTAGGTGGCATACTAACTGAGCCACTAACTAGAGTACATAAAGATAGCTGTCATCCAGCTATTATTCATGGGCGGTGTACAAACTGCATCTGCAACTAACAAGTCGGTGACATAAATGCACAATGGTCACCCTGGCATATCACAAGTGGAGCTCGATATCTCAACAAAGATACTGTCCTATCTTGTCATACCATGCTCTGGGTGCTTGCTTCAAGCCATATAAGGCTTTCTTCAACCTGCAAACAAACTCAAGATGAACAGCATGAACATAACCTAGTGGCTGCTCCATATAGACCTCTTCTTGCAAATGACCATGCTCTGGGTGCTTGCTTCAAGCCATACAAGGCTTTCTTCAACCTACAAACAAACTTAGGATGAACAACATGAACATAACCTGGTGGCTGCTCCATATAGACCTCTTCTTGCAAATCACCATGCAAGAAAGCATTCTTTACATCCATCTGATGTAAAGGCCATCCCTTTGATGCAGCCATAGCAATGACTGCTCTTACGGTTGCCATCCTTGCAACTGGACTGAATGTTTCTTCATAATCAATGCCATATGTCTGTGCATACCCCTTGACAACTAATCTTGCCTTGTATCTACTCACAGAACCATCTGCATTGTGTTTCACCTTATAAACCCACTTGCAGCCAATTGCATTCTTGTCTTTAGGCAAAGGCACCAATTCCCATGTAGCATTTGCTTCCAAGGCATCCATTTCTTCATCCATGGCTTTCTCCCATTTTTCTTTTGCCATGGCTTGCTCAAAAGAAGTGGGTTCTGGTTCATGTATCACTTTGACCATATAGGCATAGTGAATGGCTGTAAATCCATCATATTTCAGTCTATCCACAGGATACCTAGCTCTGGTAGACCTGTGCAAAATAGGCTCACTACCAGGTGCTCTCAAAACACCCCTTGTCTTCCTTACTCCAGGTGTAACAACAGAAGGAATACCCAACTCATCATCAAGGCTCTATTCTGAGCCACTGGATACACCATCCACATAAGAGTGACGTGCATTCACATCAACCATGGGCTGATCTACTTTCTCTTTTCCCTTTTGTGATACTTGCATACCACTATATACATTGCTTTGAGGAGATTCTCCTGATCTCAATCTGCCTATCCATGGCGAAGTATGTGAACCACTACTAGAGGACATTATAGGTCCACTAATATTTTGTGATTGCTGCTGTGAACTCTGTGCAACATTATCATTTTGTGCATCTACATTATCAATCACATTAACTGGCTTATACCAGCTGCTCATCTCATAAAAAACATCTCTGCTCACTGTAAACTTATGAGTAGAAGGGCTATAGCATCTATACCCTTTCTGCTGCAAAGAATAACCAATAAAGATGCACTTCTCAGCTTTTGGATCCAACTTGGATCTCAACTCATCTGGCACATGAACATAGGCCATTAATGCAACCAAAAACTTTCAAATAAGAAATATCTGGTTTCCTACCAGTATACCTCTCCTCTAGTGTCATGCCATGTATTGCTATAGTGGGAGTCCTGTTCATTATGTAGATTGCTGTAGCAACTCCTTCAGCCCAATAATAATCTAGCAAGTCTTTTTCGTTGAGCATGGCACGAGATACCTCTCCAATATGCCTGTTTTTCCTTTCTGCAAGTCCATTCTACTGTGGGGTATGACTGCATGAATATTGCTACTTTATGCCATGCTCCTGCAGGAAACTTGCAAACTCATTTGAGAGGTACTCTCCCCCTCCATCTAACCTTAGGCATTTTATTTGTAGACCTGTTTCTGTTTCTTTTTCAACCATAGCTTTAAAAGCTTTGAAATGCCCAAACACTTCACTATTCTTTTTCATAAAATACACCCAAACTTTTCTATTGTAGTCATCAATAAAGGTGACAAAATAATGACAGCCTCCAATAGATGCAGCTTTAGTAGTCCACACATCAGAGTGGATTAATTCCAATGGCCTCTTACTCTTTTGAACATGTCTAGGAAATGGTTTCCTTGCATGTTTTCTAAATTGACAGGCTTCACATACCTTATGCATTTCTGCAACCTTGAACTCAGGCAATCTTGCAATAATATTTTGGGCCTACATTAATTTAAGTCACTGTACATTAACATGACCAATGCGTTTATGCCAAATATCAATATCTGCAACTACATCGGTCCCATGTGCAAATATTGCTGCACACAATTCATGCATGTCCACATCCAATGTAAACATCCTACCCTTCTTCTTTCCTTTTGCTATCAAGCGACCTTTATTTTTCATATCCTCAATAAAGCATCCATGAGGATTAAATCTGACCTGCAAGCCCTACTCAACCATTTGACTAATAGAAACCAGATTCTTGGTGATATTCGGGACATGAAATACATCAGACAGGTATTTCTTTTTTCCATCTTGCATAGACAAAGGAATTTACCAATTTGCATAATAGGATGTGCAATATCATCACTAGTCTCCACAAATCCTGGTCTTTCTATTTTCCTTACATCCTGCATCCATTCTACATGACCAGTCATGTGGTTTCTTCTGCACTTGTCACAGAATTGGTCATGTGTTGCACCATAAACAGATGCTCATTTCTATCATCATCCTGTCTACTAGAGGATGCATAATTGTCTTGATGTAATTTTTCAATCATGATGTCATTTTGCTTTTTTTAGCAGTCTTTAACCATATGACCCATTTTACCATAGTAGTAGCATTCAACATTGTTGTTTGCATTTTGGCCTCTCTGCCATCCACCATGACTTCTTTGGCTTCCCCTACCTCTAAAGTTATCATGTCCTCCTCCATAGGACTGGTTTTCTTGAATTTGCTGCATATTCTGATTTTTGCCACGGCCTCCAAATCGGCCTATTCTACCTCTACCTCTACCTCTGCCAACATTTGAGTAGAAGACATCTTCTTTTGAAGTTATTCCTGAAGAAGATGCACCACCATTTCTTTGCTCTTCAAAAATTAGAAGAGCAATCAACTCCTCAAAATCAGAAAAATTCTCATGGATGGCAATGAATGTCTGAAATTGCTTTTCTAGACCATTCAAGGTCACAGAAACTAAATCATCATCTTCCACTGGTGACCCAATAGAAGCAAGTGCATCTGCAATCTTCTTCACCTTCATGTGGTAAAATGCTCATATTTTCTCTCTGCACATTATGCAACTCCTGCTTGAGCTCTGCATTTTCTTGGCTTATTTGTGCTATACATTTTTGTCAAAGTATCCCATGCCTCCTTTGGCATGGTTGCATCCTGAATATGCACAATCATAGAATCTGAAATACTGATAGATAGCCAGTACATAACTTTTTTGGCTCTCTCATGCTAGCCTTTAAATGCCTGCAACTCCTGTTGATTGGGAATATTAGGAATAACTGGTTCTTGTTCAACTCCAGTAATAAACTCCCAATAGTCTTTTTCCTTAAGGAAATTCGTCATTCTAAACTTCCATGCTTGGAAGTTATTCTTGTCAAGATTTTCAGTGACAATCTGTGAAAGAGCATCAGACGCCATTACAGAACACTGCAAAATATTATGTCACTGCAAAAAAATACAACTTCTGTCTCATAAGGACAAATCTGCAAAACTGACGAGAGTGGTATTTGACCACACAGTCATTCCTAGTGATGATTATGCATCAACAAGCAATAATAATGATTCTGTCACTCCTAATATCTTTGCACACAAGCATACGATGTAATTTCTACGATAACATTTCACCGACTTGCAAAACAATGGTCGCATAGCAAAAACAGGACACTTTCCTGACTGCTTGCAGAAAACTTTCGCTACTGAAACGAGCCTCAAAATGGCCCCGTAGCATATATAGCCCTCTCGCCACACCGCAAAGGGCGTCCCAATCTGAGACAATGCACTCTTGCACTTTTCGGCTGTGCTACCTGCAGAGATTTGCTCTCAAACTTAAAAAAAAAGGAAAGCAACACTGATCCTCTTACTAGGACACCGCGAACTTGGTTTGCTTTCTTGAGCTCCTTACCACAAACCGAGCTCTGATACCATGTAAAGAGAGTGGGAGAGAAGGAAGGAGTCTCACTTGCAGCTTTCTCACATACATAATGGGGAAATATACACAAAGATGGAGGCTGAAAATAATTTTCCTCTTCTTAGTTGTGAAAGCAAAAAGAACTCTAAGGACAAAAGAATAGGTTAACCCTATATGTGGGTCTCAAACCAAACTCAACTAACTAAGGTGGCATGCTAAACCACTAACTAGAGTACATAAAGATAGCTGTCATCCATCTATTAATTCATGGGTGGTGTACCAACCGCATCTGCAGTTAACAAGTCGGTGACATAAATGCATAACGGTCACCCTGGCATATCATGACTAAAGCTCGATATCTCAACATCTACCACCCAAAAAAAAAATCAATCCTAAAAATATATTTTGTTTGGGATTCAACTACATCTACTCTTTATAAATACCTCTTTCTTATAATCATTTCATGGTAAGTGTTGTGCATGTATTCTTGGACCTTTTTTAGGGATTCTGATCTAATCTTCTTACACACATACACACACACACACACACACACAAAATAATTTTAATTAGTAAATGTAACTCACACACACAGACACTTATTTCTTCACTCTCTCTCTCTCTCTCTCTCTCTCTCTCTCTTCCCCAACTATGAATTATTCTTTTATGTACTCCCCATAAAATTTTTCCTTTACACTCTCTTTATAATCACCCCACATACACCAAGCACACTAATCCGCCCATACATCATCTTATCCCTTCTCAACCCATGCACTCATTCACTCCTTTCTCCACTTGTGACTTAGACTTCACTCGTGACTTAAAGTTTTTTTAATTATCTAAGAATCCATATGGTTGTCTATATTCCTTGGTAAAGTGATAACAAGCCGGGGAAAATAGGCATTACCTATTACCAAAATGTAACTATGATGTTCTAACACCTAGTTTGTTTAGATGGTGGCAGGTAAGTGGACCCTGACCTTGGAACCTGGACTACCTGAGGATTCGACATCTTTTTTTAATATTATGTTTGTCAAACTCAATATTATTACAAATTCTTAATTTTGGTGGAAGTTTTTGCAAACTCTAGTTGCATTTTTCAACTTAGATGTCTCAAATATTATTTCCTTATGTTTTTGTTTTTTTACTTTTTATCCAATTCATGGAATTAATTGTAAGGCTCATTTATTGATGGGACTTTTTAATCTAAACACACACACACACACAAACACACATCCCCTTGGGAATCCTTGTGTTCTTTAAGGTTGTTAGCACTTTGATTGTCATTGAAGGCATTTCTGACATTTTCCAAAAGGAGGTGGAATGGCTCCATTTATGTGACTAATGTCCACTTGATCGGTATCCACCAAGATACTATTGGACCACCATGTTGCCTAAACTTTATGGAGCATTAAAGGAAACATGGAGAAAAATAGTGGAGCACTTACCAACATGGATTTGTATGAGGATTTGGGAAATGCATGACCACAAGCGAGATTTTACCCAAGGACAAAGAAAACATTCTCTGATGCAAAGCCAAATGCTCAAAACTACATAGCTTAAAGAAGGAAAGAGATCACATAGAGAACTAGGAGAAGGATCTCCATTGGCACTACACACAGCTTGAGATAGAGACCTTGGTTTTCACTCCAGCATAGGGAAGAGAAGGACTACGCACAGCCCAAAGGACTAAAGTGGTAGTTCAACCATGGCTTGAGCTAGTGGAGTGGAGGCTTGCAAAATACTCTTTTCAAGGTATGCATACTGGAGTGTAACATCTTTGTACGGCTACAAGGAAAGACCTTATCAACGTATAACCAGATGTTTTGATGAGTTGGGCACAAGAAATTGGAGTTGACTCCTTGCTTTTTACTTGCCTTGCGTGTCTCCAAGCATTCATCTCATAGATTTTATTTCCTCCCTCGGATCGATAACATAAAGAACACTGGGAATACTTCATATTTGTATGGTTTCGTTGGATATGCTTTGCTTTACCCCTTGGCTATGAACAATGGCTTTCTTTGAAACCTTCCTTTGTCTTTCAAGCTTGGCTTTGCCCAGGGCCTACTCCGGTTGGAATTCTTTGTAGAGCTAAAGGCTATGGCATGCGCTTGAATGAGCTTGTAAATGATATAATATTGTATTTCATTTGCTGTGGGGCCTACTCCGGTTGGAATTCTTTGTAGAGCTAAAGGCTATGGCATGCCCTTGAATGAGCTTGTAAATGATATAATATTGTATTTCATTTGCTGTGATGTTTAACCCACCTTTGATGCATAGAGCCCGGGTAACATACACTTGCAAACTCGAAACATAAAAGGAGGAATGGTAGTCTTTTGCATGCTCTCCTTACATCTTGATTGAATGCCTTTACTAATCCATTCAAAGAGAAGCACTGGCCTCTTGATGTACTACTAGGATTTTAGATTGAATGCTCATAAGCTGTTAAGACAGTTTCTCTCTAATTTTCCTTTAGCTGGATTTACTTGTAGATTGAGTTTGTGCATTAATTTGAGAGGTCAAGAAGATAGCGTGACATGGATATTGCCTTGTTAAACTCCACTCCTTGGTCCACTACAGTTTTGGAACTATGAGAAGTTATTTTTGCTTACTTCTCACTTCTGTGACTTTCCTATAGTAATAAAAAAAGACAGCTTTGGGTACATATTGGTTTTGGATACTAGGATGCCTGGTGTGATGCACCTCTAGTTTGGTTTGAAGGATTTTTGCTACGTGTCATAGTTTAGAACTCGTTTACAAGTATAGGGGTCTTTTGTATAGCAGGCAGAGACCTTATCCCTCTTATGCTCTTACCTTCCAGAACATAGAGCTTCCATTTAGTGATCAGCTCCATTTAGTTACGACCCTCATGGAGCTACTTTCCTACCATCATTGAGGCTGGCCCCATTGGTTGATTAAAGCACTAACACTAACACTATTGCCTTTCCTTCCATCATTGATTAGAGCACTAACACTCTCTCTACTGCCTTATTGAAATCTTTTCTTTGTTTGGAAATTTCAATTCAGTATTCTTACAGTTTTGTTTAGAACACTCATATTTGCTTGGAAAATTCAATTCTTTCTTAAAGATTTGTACGCTCCAAGATAAAAGGGGACTTTCAGACTCTTGGTTTTTATGATGCCGTGTCTTGAATCCTTAGAAGAGCACTCATTCCATAATGATCTCCTTTACCTTCATTTACTATTAGAGAAATTGATCCCCTAAAGAAGAAAAAAGGAGGCATTACTAAGCCAGTGAGTCATTCAAGAAGCATTACTAAGCCAGTGAGTTGCTGATGAGGCATCACAACTCTCAGCTATGGTTTCAACCATAAAAATTTATCTCTTACATTTTGAAAAAGTGTTTTCTTCTTAATTTTTACCTTCTGAAAAGAAGCAGTGTTTACACCTCCCTATATCATGGGAGAAGAGAGGCTTGAGTCCTAAAAGATTGTTCTATGCAGGTCCAATTATTTTGGAGAGACATAAGGTAGTTATGATGGATTCCCATTTATGGACTAATGTTGGTAGATATCGACATGATGATTGGAGAATAAGATACTATCATTTTATTCTGCATTCGAATATATTATACTTATATCTTTGCTCCTAGAAATGAGTTTCATGCCAATTATGGCTTCAGCCAGTTGGCTATAGGGTCTTCTTGCTCTATAAGCAACTCCACCTTGGCTCTAGGGGAGTATTGAATGTCTTTGTTCCAGAAAATTATATTTGGATTTGAAATACATCAAGTCAACTTCCATTTCAGTGTGGTTGAAAAAGAGGAAAGAGTCTTGGGATCCCTTCAGTGATGGGCTACAAGCTTGTGTGGAAAAAAGACTAAAGGTCGGGTGCCACTGCTAGTGATGGGCTATAGGTTTGTAAGATTTTTGCATTAATTATTTCTGGAAATCTCTTCATGCTACCCCATCATTTGCTACTACATTGTGTTAGAAACACTAGGTATACTTACCTTGTAAGTTTTCATTGATTGGTCTCGAGAACATGCATAATGCCTCATTTTGGGCAGCATAGCCGCCTCGTTTTGGGGCAGAGGTGGAGGTTTTGGAGCAGCATAACATTCCCATTCTGGGGTAGCATAACAACCCCATTTTGCAAGAACTATACACGATATTTGTTGTATTCTATCATTCATTAATGATGTGGCAAATTTGAAGGTTTAGCTGTTTCTAATTTACTTCTAGCCTCTTAGAGACCTTGAGTTATTTTGCAACAATCTTATATGCCAACCTTTGTTTATTGCCTATTGTAAAAATGCCAAGATTTTATTGATGCATATTTTGATAGAGTGACATGGATAACAACTGTGTGCCGGCATTGAAGCATGGCTTTCACAGCTTGAATGAATTTGTTCTAGCTTTGGTTGTGATGGTGCCATGCGAGTTGGCACACCTCCTCGTCGGATTTGCAAGTAGAGTCTTACGCATGATATTGTGAGAAAGGATGTTTGCAACCTTGAAGAATACACTTGGGGGACATATGATGAGAGATATAATACTCTCATCCCTATTGGGCACACTTACATAAATGTATTTGTTTGTAGTGAGGACTGGAAAGTGAACTATCTAAACCTTGCTTAACTTAGAAATTATGTTATGGTTTTTATGATCAGAGAAGCTAACAAGAAACTACTCTCTTGGACTCTCAATTTAAAATGCAGCTAGGTTAATCAAATGAATTTCTCTTTACTTGGTGATTCTCTTTACTTCACCCTTAGGCATTAACTTAATTATGAAGATAGTCTTCATGAAAAGCAATGGATGCCAGGGGCCTTCTGAAGGTTGGACTAAGAATGTGAGATAGTGGAGATGTAGATTCGTTGAATTAGTAGTTAACACACACCCTTGAAAGTTCTTTTGGATGTTGAATATCCTAACTTGGCAAATTTTCATGATCTCTTGCAGGTCCCTTCTTGGTTGGAGGACCTTGCCAAACTTGGCCATGAGGAACCATTATTAGCCCCCTCACTAACATGCTAGGCTATCACAACGATGTGAAATGATGAAAAAGTTCCATGGAGCCAGAACAAGTGTAGATTAAAACCATCGGAAGTCATTTGTCTTGGACTAATTGGCCGAACGGGCTCTTGCATGATTATGAAGGCTTTGGTACCCGCTGTTAACTGGTTGGAGAGGATTATTACATCTTCTTACTTTCAAACATTGATTCTTATCCACTACCATGTTAATGGGACCCTTGAGAAATCATGATCTTACTCTAAAGGTGCCTCCAAGACCCATTCCTACTCATCACAATGTTAATGGGATATGGATTTCATCAGCAAGTTACCTTTATATTTATATTATTGTTTTTATATAATTGATGTGATTTTAGCTAGGTAGTAGTCCACCCGACCCAATCCATTGTGATGGGTAGACTACTACCCTCAGTTGGATTATGTGTCGGACCTACGAGAATGCGATCAGTGGAAAATGCACGCGCGCTTACACACACACATACATACTTGGGAATCCTTGTGTTCTTTGGGATTGTCGACACTGTGATTGTCCTTGAAGACATTAATAACCTTTTCCCCATGTTTCAAAAGGAGGTGGAATGGCTCCATTTATGTGACTAACGTACACTTGATCGATATCCACCAAGATACTGCTTGGTTCACCATGTCCAAGAGCATTAAAGGCAACATGAAGGGAAGATAGTGGAGCACTTACCAACATGGATTTGTATGAGGATTTGGGAAGTTTGGTGTGGATTTTACCCAAGGACAAAGAAAACCTTCTTTGATGCACATAGCCCGCCTGCTCGCCATATTATTAGGAAGAAAGGCTGACCCCCCCCCTCTTTCCCTTCGTCAGAGGCACGGGGAGCGCCATGTGTACAATTCTGACTACAGGCAGCTGTTTTGGGCAGGGTCAAAATTACCATTCTGCAAGATATTAAATCGGACGACTGAGATCGCGTGACGCACGACCCCAACCTTTGATGGAAAGAGATCACATAGAGCATTGGCACTCCACACAACTCGAGATATAGACCTTGGTTTTTAGCCTGCCCTTACAGGGTAGCCTTAGCAATGGTTCTACTTTGGCAAAGCTAAAATAGGGGAGTTTTTAAATTTCATAAATTCCAAATTTTCCTCATTGGCCTTTGTTAAAATCGTCAGCCCAATAAATGGGGCAATTATGCACAACTAACGATTTTGGCTCTCTCTCTCTCTCTCTCTCTTAGCTTCCCTCACTCCACCACTCGTCCCTATCCCACCCACCCTTCGCCTCCCCATTCTCCCTCTTAGCTTCCCTCACTCCACCACTCGTCCCTAGCCCCCCCCTTTCGCCTCTCCATTTATTTTGGGCAGGCCTATTGAATGACATGTGTCATTCATCTTTTTATGATAGGCAGCTAGGGAGAAGTTCTCAATTTTTGAGCTCTTGTTGAGCCATGTGTCTCAATGGTAGGCGTTGATTTGATATACGTCTAATGGTGTAGCTTTATTTTTTTTAAATGAAACCACTTGTCACAAAGGGACTTAATTTTGCTACAAAAAGCTTTCTCTTGATTTTGATTTAACCGAGGTACTCTTGACATCTTTTGAGCAACGAGTTCGAAGAGATCACCGCATAGAGATGAGTGAGAATATGAAACTTGTTGGAGAGTGAGGAAGGTCTTTGCAAAGAAGCATAAAGTAAAAAGTGCACTACAAAAGCTATATGCACCACTTAGAGGCAGTGGAAACGATGGCAAGGTTGGAGGAGTGTAGTAGACTCTGACAAAGGGGAGAGTCCTCTGTTTAGCCTGTGCTCCGCTGTTCATGTTTAGGTGCGATCAATTGTTCCAGCTTCCGTTGCTTTTAGAGGAATCACAAACGACGACTTTATTGTTCGCCTCCTCTTTGAACAACTCTACAACTTTGCAGCAAAATTCAATTTTCACGGAGGAACATCTAAAGGGCATTGCCGGTTCTTTGATGAGTGGCCTCGCTCCCTCGACCAGCGGACCTAGCACCTCCAATTTCGCCCCCAACTTCTTTAGTTTGCATTCAGACTTCAAATTGAACAATCATATGAGCTCTTTGTTCCCAAATTGCTTCAACAAGCAGTGCGCCCCTCGCTCCGTGTCTGCACCGTCGCGTTAGTTGGCCTTGAGCGTGCAAGAAAAGTAAAACAGCTCCTTCCATCAGCGTTCCTCGGTCATTCAAACGCTTGCATGTATGAATAGGAAGAGAACACCTTCGTAAATGAGGGGACACGCGAAATGAAACAGATGCCTGAAAACTGTGACCCTAGAACGGCCTTCAGCACGTAAAGGCCTCAAAGATCTTCTGAGCATCGGCCAATTTCTTGCAACAGTTCGACCGAGGAAGCCATCGCCGAGTCGCATTCCATAGAGACATTCTCGGCATATATATATAATTGAGTGGTGGGTCTCACAACAGCTTCAAGTGTTTCATCATGAGTACCTGGCTTTGTCTACAATATTCTCCTGGAACAGCTTGCATTGCATAGGAGCAAGGTATAAGTAACTGCTAAATAAATTCGAATGTCCAAATGATGATCCTTCGATGATTTGCTTTTGCAAACGCCTGCTATGCCAAGCAGAGGGAAGGGGAAGAAGCGTTAGCACTAGGAAGATTTGAGAAGACCTCAAAGAAGTTCTTGTGAGCACTAATCATTGCCTTGGGAATCGTTGGAATTGAGAGGCATGTCGGCTCTCTTCTTTCGAATTTTCGCACCAAATCGCATGTTGCTTAAATCGTTCGTCTAACCTGCTGTCATCAAAGATTTTTTGGACTTCGTGAATCGTGCTTTGAGAAAGATTGCTAAGGACATAAGCACTTCTCAGCTCGATGTGCAGCACCTTGCTCATCATCTAGCTCTAACCTGCTGTCATCAAAGCTTTTTTTGACTTTATGAATCGTCCCTTGAGAAAGATTGCTAAGCACATAAGCACTTCTCAACTCGATCTGCAGCATCATTGCCACATGACTTCGATCGACTTTGTAACAATTTGACGTTTTGATCAACAACAGCCTTGCTTTCATGAAGAATGCCTCACCATAATCCTTGCATTTTGATGTTGGGGTGCTCTTTGAGCCACATGGATCATTTAATATCCTACGGCTGTCCATCGTTGTTGCTAGTGCTGCCACCGGAGTGATACCACATTCTTCCGCCACATTTGGTTGTATGGTCTACTCTCTAGCATGCTCATGCAACCTCTCATCAATCCTTTCTGCAAGATGATAAAGATCAAGGGTCTAATCGTAATGAATCCCTCATGAGAAAGGTTTTTATGTCTAAACTTGAGTTGCTAAGTGTGAAGAACTCTTGTGCACGTCCATATTCTCTTTCTTGGGATTTCCATATTCCCAAAGAACTCCCCTACATGATCCATATTTGCTTTCCTGGGATATCATAGTACTACTAGATGATTTCTGGAACTGTGCTCTTGCTTCTTTTGGGAGCAGTGAGTCGAGAAGTCTAATGACTCTTTCAGCCTGCTCTCTTGTGAGCAGTGCTACAGATTCATAATTTTATTTTGTATTGAGAAGCTTGGGAAATTTTCCCATTTCTTTAGACAGCTAGACATATAGAGATACTAGTCGAGATAGACATGCAGAGATACGTCGGCAATAATTTGTTTGAAAGCAGAGATTCTGATTGGGCTAAGATAGCGAGAACTAAATGAAGAAGGCGTCGAGGGAGGTGCTACAATCAAGTTAGAAGGAGGGAACTACTGGTAGATTGATACGTTCAGGTTTCAAGATGCATGAAGAGGGTGATTGATTGAACAATGACAGTCATGGTGAGCTAGACATAGCGTGCAGACAAAGTCAAATGCGATTTTAAAGGAGAGAGCGCTTCCAGTCTACCAACAGGAAAATAATTTTCGGGTATCTTGCTACTACAAATGGTCCAACAAGCTACTGTTTTGGCAAGTTACCATCGCAAGGAACTGAATTCTGTGCAAGGTTGCGGAATAGGAATTGAATTTTGAGAAGGCAGTACAATGTATCTATTGGTTCAGTGATGAAGGTACCTTTCTTTTTCTATTTATTTTTGTCTCTTACACCACACATGTTATTTCGAATTGCACCCATGGCAATCTTGAGTAGACTTTTTCTTTCGAAATCTTATTCATATGTTGCTCTTGAGTATGCAGCAAGATCATCTCAAAGAATAAATGTTGTATTCGTGCTCAAAGCAGGAAGGAGAAAGGACAAAGAGAGGAAAAGGTTATTGTTGTGGGACTAATTGACATCAATGACATTGGCAAGTGGATGCTAAGTTGCAATGGGTCGTTAGTAAGATCAACATCTTAAAAAATTAATGCTATTTTTATCCTAGGGTGGGAAGCAGATAGACGTTTAATTGTTTGGTCCTTAGCACATGGATGGGACTAGCATGGGTTTAGTATGGGAATCTATTTGTCATCATAAGTTCCATTCTAGACCAAGTGGTCTAGAATGGGTTTATGATGGGAATAACCACTGCGTTCTATTTTGAATGTACTTTTCCATGTTTAATATGCCTTAATATTTTGAATGTATTTTTCCATGTTTGTAGAAATTGAAAGAGATCTATGTGACTGATGTAGGCAAGATATTGATTCTCAAAGAAAATGAGAATTTGAATTTCGCCTAGCGTGCTGCTCCTAGTGATTTAACCACCGTTCAACTATATTTACGACTATTGACATTCAGGTAATATGCCAATATCTTATCCATTCACAAGACTTATTCTTAGCGCTAATATTCTCGGCAATCTCAATCTCGATGCATTAGGAAGGGCCCATTCCCTCGAATTATAACTCGTTGGGGAAGGAAGCGTGCCGCCTCCTCGCCCACACTATGCGGTTATTATTATCATATTATATATTATCATTTAAATACTTTTTGTTCAAAATTGCAATATGAAACATTTCTCTTTTTTTATGCATGTTCTCGATGCAAGGGAGCAAAGAAATTCAAAGTTGGATAGAACATCGAAGGATGACAACACCCTTATTCATATGGTTGTAGTCCATTTCACAATATTGTATACATTGCAAAGAGTTTCAATTATGCGCTCCTGTGAGCATCGCCTTATTCATGTGTTTGTTGGGCTTCAACTTTCAAAATATGGACATCATCGAGTCAGCAATAAATCACCACCCTCATATTTTAACTCATTCAATTATTCTTTAAAACTTTGATAAAATGCTAGGATTCAAGTTCAATTTTGAGTTAATAGTGTGACGATAGAAAGGCTGGATACGCTTTGCTCTGCCCCGACTATGAACGATGGCTTTCTTTAAAGCCTTCTTTGTCTTTCGAGCTTGGCTTTGCCCAGTTGGAATTCTTTGTAGCTGAAGGCTCTTGAACGCTCCCTGAACGATATAATATTGTTTTTCATTTGCTGCGCTGTTTAACCAACCTTTGATGCATGGAGCCCGGGTAATATGTGCTTGTGAACTCGAAACATACGAGGAATGGTAGTCTTTCGCATGCTCTCCCTAAGTCTTGATTGAACGCTTTTGCTAAGCTATTTAAAGAGAAGCACTGGCCTCTTGCTGTACTCTTAGAAACATAGAAGGAAGAATGGTAGTCTTTCGCATGCTCCTGATTGAACGCTTTTTCTGGCCTCTTGCTGTATTCTTAGAATCTGAGATTGAACGCTCATAGGCTGGTTAACAGAGTTTCCTCCTGATTTACCTGTGGCTCGATTCACTTCTAGATGGAGTTCGCAAATTAATTCAAGGAGATCGTGAAGATAGCATGACGCTGATACTACCCTGTTAAACTCCGCTCCTTGGTCCACTATAGTTTTGGAACTATGAGAGTTTATTTGGCTTACTTCTCACTTCTGTGATGTTCCTACCGTAATCAGAAAAACGAGCTTTGGGTACATATTGGTTTTGGATATGGGATACAAGCCTGGTACCACACACCTCCGGTTTGGCTTGAAGGATTTTTGTTACGTCTTACAGTTTAGAAGTACAGGGAGCCTTTTGTATAGCAGGAAAAAACCTTTTCCCTCTTATGCTCTTGACTTTCAAAACATAAAGCTTCATCGGCTCTATTGAATTACGACCGTTACGGAGGCACTTTCCTACCATTGTTGAGGCTGAATCTGAATGTTGCAACGTTGATTAGAGCGCTAACACTAACACTACTGCCTTTCCTTCCATCGTTGATAGAGCACTAATACTATCTCTACTGCCTTATCGAAATGCTTTCTTTTGGAAATTTTAATTCTCTCATGAAGTTTTTGTTCGGAACACTCGGACTTTTCTTGGAAATTTCATTTCTTTCTTTTGTAGGCTCCAAGATATAAGGGGACTTTAAGACTAATGATTTTTATGATGCTTGGTCTTGAATCCTTTAGAAGAGTACTCATTCCATAATGATCTCCTTTACCTTCATTTACTATTAGAGAAAGTGATCCCCTAAAGAAGAAAAAAGGAGGCATTACTAAGCCAGTGAGTTGTTGATGAGGCATCACAACTCTCTGCTATGGTTTCATCCATGAAAATTTATCTCTTACATTTTGCAAAAGTTTTTTCTTCTTAATTTTTACATTTTTTCAAAACAGCAGTGTTTTACACCTCTCTGTATCATGGGAGAAGAGAGGCTTGAGTCCTAAAAGATTATTCTATGCAGGTCCAATTATTTTGGAGAGACATAAGGTAGTCATGACGGATTGCCATTTATTGACTATTGTTGGTGGATATCAACATGATGATTGGAGAATAAGATACTATCATTTTATTCTGCATTTCGAATATATTATACTTATAACTTTGCTCTTAGAAATGAGTTTCATGCCAAATATGGCTTCAGCTAGTTGGCTGTAGGGTCTTCTTGCTCTACAAGCAACTCCGCCCTGTAGTATTGAATGTCTTTGGTCCAGAAAAGTATATTTGGATTTGAAATAACATCCAGTCCACTTCCATTTCAGTGTGGTTGAAAAAGAGGAAAGAGTCTTGGGATCCCTTCAGTGATGGGCTACAAACTTGTGTGGAAAAAAGACTAAAGGTTTGGGTGCCTCTGCTAGTGATGGGTTATAGGCTTGTAAGATGTATGCATTAATTCTTTTTGGAAATCTCTTCATGCTGCCCCATCATTTGTTACTACATTGACTCATTGTTCTCGAGATGAGTCAATGAGTCAATGTAAGTTTTCATTGACTCATCTCGAGAACATGCATAATGCCCCATTTTGGGCAGCGTAATAGCCCCATTTTGGGGGCAGCATAACAGCCCCGTTTTGGGGCAGAGGTAGAGGTTTTGGAGCAACACAACAGCCCCATTCTGGGGCAGCATAACAGCCCCGTCTTGGGGCAGCATAGCAGCCCTATTTTTGGGCAACATAAAAGCCCCGTTTTGGGGTAGCATAACAGTCTCATTTTGGGATAGCATAACAGCCCCATCTTTGGGAAGAGGTAGAGGTTTTGGAGCAGAATACACCTTTGTCTCACTATATAATTGCTTGAAGCTCTTGCTTGGCTTTACGCTCCAAGGCAACTCATGTTTCACTATTGCTTGTTACTATGCTCATCTTTAAACTCCTCTTGCAAACCAACTCCATGGTGGCTCCTCATGCAGATGTTCTTAGGCTTATGCCTCTCACGTCCCACCCATGCATTGTCAGATGTTCTTAGGCTTATGCCTCTCACTTCCTCTCTATCATTTACTTACTGCTCATCCATGCATTGTCTCCTTTAAGCTGTGCATTATCTCGTGACATCTAGGAGTCCCTCTCAGTAACTCGCCTCCTCACTCTCAACTACTACGACACCGTTGTGTCTTGTTTTTGAACTTGGCTTTACTATCTCAGGTGCTCAATCTTGTGACTTTTTCTATTGCTCTTGTCTATGTCACAATAGTCTCCTCCTTAATCTCCTTTGCTGACGTCCACTGCTCCTTGCTGCCTTTGGGCTTTGGGCACCTCATTGCAGGTTACTTCCTCCCTGCTCTACTGCATGCGGCCCAAGAGGTTGGTGGGGTGGCCCTGGCTATTACTTGTTTTAGCTCTTGGTCGTTGCTTGAGCTTGGTAGCCAGCCGAGTAACTGTAACCTTCACGTTGCTAGACAACATTTCTCTTGCAAGGGCTAGGCTGCTTCAACTCCTACTGCTTGTTTTAGCTCTTGGTCGTTGCTTGAGCTTGGTAGCCGAGTAACTGTAGGTCAACCTTCATGTCGCTAGACAACATTTCTCTTGCAGGGGCTAGGCTGCTTCAACTCGTCTCCCTACTCTACTTTGTATTTTCTCCTCCACTTCATCATCTTTCTCTCTATTCACTGCTCTTATCCCTCTAGACCATTGTTGGTTCATTACTCTTAGACCGTTTCTCACCCTTGTTGTAGCGCTTTCGGACCACCTTCTTGGTTATAGAAGTCACCAGGGTGCACCTGCCTTTTAGTATCCACTTTGTATTGCATAGTCTAAGCTGGTCTGTGAGCTTTGAGTTTGCTGCCTCAATTGTGCTACGTTTTGTTCTCCAAGTTGCCTCTGCTTTTGCAACCGGGCCATACACTCTACTCATGCCTTAGTACACCTGCTCCTACCCATGCCTTCGTGCCCCCTACTCTTATAAGACTTGTAGCTTCATCGAGTCTCAATCTGGATTTTATTTGTTCACGATTTTTTATTTTATTAGTCCAGTCCAATCGGTGGCATCTCACCAATTCTCCACACCACAAGTATATTCCCTCCACCATCTATATCACATAAGTTGCTTCAAAGTATCTATGTTTGTATTTTTTCCCCATTGATAAGATTATTCTTAAACACACACACAAACAAACGTGTGGCTAGACACCTGCATGCCTCTATTTTAAGAGCTTCTCAAATTGTTTTTGAAGCTCCTAGAGAAATTTCTTTAATAAAGTATTTTGAGATCTTTTTATGAATCCTCTAACCTATTCTTTCCTTCATGGGTACGTGACTAAAAGTACACACACACACACACACACACACATCCTTTTTTTTTTTGTGAAACTAAGAACATTATATTATGAAACATCCATTTTACAAAAGGGCAGGGCTCTAGAAAAGAGCCAATGCTCTTTCCATTAGAAATAGTAAAAGAAAAGCTCAATGCAAGAGACATCCAAATCCTCCTCATGCAAGGCATCATCATATAAGGACTGCTGCAATGAGGCTCGGAAGAACTCATAATGGCCTTTTTACCCTCTCTCTCTCTCTCTCTCTCTTTTACTTACAAATTTTACATTTGTTTTCTCCTCCTCCCTTATGCACTATTTCATTTATACATATGCAAGGTCTCGTCCCTTTTTTCCCCCTGTCCTGGATGCTAACTTCTAATGTTATGCCTAAGCCATATAATTCCCCCTCCAACCCAACCCTCCCTAATCTTCATATTTAGTAAAATAAATTACCCACTTGCCTTTTCGCTCATTCATCTTTTCACACCTCCCCCCTTAAAATTAGTTTCCTCCTTTTTTTTAGATAAAAGTTTTAATTTTAATATTTTTCCTTTTCTCCAATTTAATGAACCTTCTCTTCATAAATTTTATTAGTAATTTGATAATTTTAAATTTTAATTTCCCACTTTTATATTCAAAGTTCTACATATTTCCCAACCTCCCTCTCTTGTTCTTAATATTTAATTATGAATTCTCCCCCCTTCACACACTTCTTTGTTTCATACTCACACTCACACATACATTTTCACACACAAACACATTTTCACCCCCCTTCATTAATTTTATTTATTATTATTTAAAAAAGATAAAAATTACTTGCTTTAATTATATATATATATATATATATATCCCATTAAGATCCCATTCCCCTTGACCCCCTTTATATATTTTGTATCATTTTTTATTTTATGTATTCTATTAGGATAAACTTGTATGGAGAATACTTATACTTTTTATTTCTCCCTCTCTCTCTTTTCCCCTCCCTTTCTCAAAGTAATATAGCCGACATTATTTGTTAACCCTAAATATGACAATGTTTTACAACCACTTAATGACCCCTAAACCTAACTACCTCCACTGCCCCATGACCTCTTCATCTTTCAGTACTTGTTAATTCTTGAAATGGGTAGCTTGCCTTTATAACTCTGGGACTCTCCTCTCCTTGCGTTTAGCTTGTGGTTGACTACTGTGACCTATTCTATACGACGAGTGATAATATGAGAGTCTCCTTTTGGTTGGAAGGAGATTATCCTATCCTTGTCACCATGCAAGCTGCCTCCATGGCAACTAATAGATTGTGCAGTGCTCCTTGCTCACTTACTCAGTTTCGTCTTCCATGCCTTACCTCTTCTCACTCGGTTACTCACAGGTACTCCTGTAGATTTATTAGGTACATGGTTTAGGTATCAGTCCTGCATGGCCATGTCTCCTTTTGGCTCTTTCACTAGGCTATGTGGTGGTCACGTGATTTTATTCTCGATTGTTTCTTACCTTCCTTTTACATCCTTTTGTGTTATATGCTACGTCCTTTTGTGTTACAAGCTATTCTAACGATGAATTTGGAGCTTTGGTGAGCTCGCAAGTGTGCTGCCTTGAACACTTGATTCACTTAGAGTGATACTCGTGCACCTTCTTCTATCTTGCAATGCTTTCTTTACAATGGCGAACTCATTGGTTGGAGCTCAATCGCAATCTTTGCCTACTCGGCTCATTGTTGTCTTCTCTGCCCATGGCTACCTTTTTACGTGACTTTGACCAGATTGGATCTTGCTCATAGAAGTGCCTCTCACGGCGTTCTCTTTTAGCCTCTCGATTTAGCAAGCTTATGCAAGCTACTCTCATTATTCTTTTCTCATAGGCACGATGATTACTGTATATTTCTTGGCTCAGCGTGTCTTTTCCTAACATTAGATATGGCATACGTGAGCGTGGTAGATTTCATCCTCTAAACAAGCTCCAACAAGAGATATCTTGGAGGCTTGATGTGGGGGTTAAAGACCAATGTGCCTTAATTATGGTTATGTATGATACTCAAACACATATATAAACAAATGACAGAAGATTAGGATGTTCTTCACCCACCAAAACTTGTGTGGCTCTCTTCTGACTCTCCCTGTCTCTCACCCTCTTCTGTTTCCCTTCCGTTGTTAAGAGCACTCTCAACTAGTATCAGAGCATGGATGGTCTATCTTATGCTTGTGGGTGGCCTAGCTGAGTCCGTGTGTGTGCCTGGAGCCTCGAGTTTACTGCAGCAGCTCTGTGGGAGAAAGGAGAAGCTCTATGGGTGGTCTTATCTCCATCCTTGGTGTGCAGAGACCTAGCAAGAACCTTTGGAAAGTGATTTTCCAAGCTCTGTCTAGTTTTCCAAAGGTCTGTGAGTGACTTTGGAAAAAAAAAATCATTTTTTGAAAGCCTGGAGAAGTTTTTCCTCTATGAGTAACCATTTCTGCATGGGTTACCTTGTGGATGTTGCCATTCTGTATCCTGGATAGTCTGCTGGCTCACTTTTGTGAGCACTAGCATTATTTTGTGAGATTGTGACGGCTTTCCTTCCTTTGATGTCTTTTTTATGAAGCTATATTATGAGTATCCCAAGTATCCCATTGCCTTTCAGGAGCTTTCATTCAGCTTTAAGCTAGTCCAAGAGAAGTAGGAGTATGCCCGTAGTTTGGACCCACTCGCATAGGCAGCCATTTCAGATTCTGTCTACTTCGGTGGCTCAAGAATGGGCCAAAACTTCTACCTCTAAAGTTCAGAGCAGTTCTATTTAGTATGTGTAGAGTTAGAGTTCTCTGTGTACTCGAATTTTTCTTTGTTCGTCTCTGTTACGTGGTTTTTTCTTCCTAAAATTTTCAAACCTTAGTTTTATGACATGTGGCAGTGGATAAACCTTACCCCTTGGTGTTATTCTATCTAAGGTTAAATCGAGTGGTTAATTGATCCTCGTTTCTCACTCATTGGTTGCATTTCAGAGTTCCAGCAAAAGAGAGATATTTGCATATTGTCTTGCTGAGTCCGATTATGCAGTATTTCCATGTTTTGAGGCATCTCAAGTTCTATTTTCAATAGCGGTCATTGCCGTGGAGCCATGATTTTTTTGGATATACCTTATGCAAATCACTCTGGTTATAGTTTGAGCCATGTGTTCTCATTCGTGGTTTGCCTTAGGTTGCAATGAATGCTTTATAGGCCATTTGGATGCATTGTGATTCTTGTTCGATGCATAGATAGGCCTAGATTGCCTTATGGGATGCTATTTTGATGGATACTTTGCACATGGGTGCTATTTTATGCTGATGGACAGCTTTGACACATTGTAGTTGATACATCGATAGTGCTATGATCGCTTGGATGAGACATTGATGATGCTTATGCCCGTGGACGGTATTTATGCTTAAGGCATTTTGCTCTTATTGGCATTGGACTTGCCATTGCAAGTTAGCATTTTCTTTTTTGCCAAATTTGCTCATATGGATGCATAGTATATGCACATGAGTTACATGTATTTTGATGCTTTGAGCTTTGCATTTTTTATGATATTACCCTCCATTGTGACAAAAGTATTTGGGTGCACTTGGTATTTGGTGTGATTCTTTCTTATAGGCACTAACGTTTGGGATTTTGCTTTATTTGCATCATGGCATCCTCTATGGAAAGAAAATGTAAGGGATGTACTTATTCAAAAGTAGATTAAACCCTTGTATGGGATTATAGCTAAGCCTACAGCTATGTCTCAAGATGATTGGAATGAGTTGGATGCATTAGCGAAGTCTACTGTTAGACTTTATCTTGTTGCAAAGTCAGTATATTTCACAGTAGTAAATGAGTAGACTAGGGAAGATTTGTGGAAGAAATTATGTGCCACTTATGAGAAAGAAATTGCCTCTAATAAAGTTTATCGTTCAAGACGAAGTCCCAAGAAAGAGGAAAGTCTTGTAGCAAATCCAAGGCATGGAACATAGAGTGTTACCATTGAGGCAAGAAGGGCCACATGAAAAAGGATTACTACAAGTTGAAAAGGGAGAAAAAGAAAAAGAAAAAGAATGTAAATTGGGGTGCAAATAAGAAGGAATAGAGTCCAAGGGAGAAAAAAGAAAAAGTGAAGATCAAGAAGATCAATGCAATGACTCATGATAGTGACAATGATATTCTCTTTATATCTAGTCTACCTACAGAGTTGCTTACTACTTCATATTATGCATATTCCCAGGATTGGATTTTAGCTTGTGGTGCTTCATTCCATGTTACTCCCCGTTGGGAATGGTTCTCCACTTATGACAGTGGAAAGACAGGTTATATGCAGCTTGGAAATAACTATGCATGCGACATAGTGGGAGTGAGTGACGTAAAGTTTTCTTTTGCAAATGGGTCTGTATTTGTTTTGAAAAATGGTGGCACGAGCAACAAAAGTGAAATTTTACAGATCCCTCCAGTAAGGATGTGTGCCTAGGTAAGGGCAAGCTCTAGTTAAAAGTATTTTGGAAATGAAAGGTCGAATCTTAAAAATGGTGGCCTCTAATGATCAGGCAGAAAGGGAGCAAAAGAGAAAGAAGGCGACGGATGAAGAAGAAGGTGGCTAGAAATGGCTCATGGAGGTTGGAATGGCTTTAATACCACATGTTGGAAACGCATGGTGATAACAAAATAAACAAAGAAGCTTGTTTATTCATTGAGAAAGTGTCATTATATAGAAACTGGGTACATCCAGAGATTACATCATATGTGAGCTCAATAGTGAGCATCTAGATCCATAATCATCTCCTTGAATCTCTCAATCACACATCGCACTCCTAGATTGACTCAATCACACCTACTAACTGACACATCATCAGCCACACCTAACTCAAAAACACACACATGTGTTCACATACTCACTCGTGATCACACTCGTAATCATAGAACTTTTTATCCTTGGTATTGACCCTAGTACATCAATTTGTCCCAACATCTCTTTCGCTCCTCCTCCCTTATGCACTATTTCATTTGTACATATGCAAGGTCTTGTCCCCTTTTTTTCCCCCTTCCTTGGATGCTAACTTTTAATGTTATGACTAAGCCATATAATTTTCTGGCCCCCAACCCTCCATGATCTTGATATTTAGTAAAACAAATTACCCACTTGCCTTTTCACTTATTCATCTTTTCACACATCCCCTCCTAAAATTAGTTTCACCCCACTTTGTGAGCATCTAGATCCACAATCATCTCCTTGAATCTCTCAATCACACATCGCACTCCTAGATTCACTCAATCACACCTACTAACTGACACATCATCCACCACACCTAACTCAGGCACACACACACACGTGTTCACACACTCACTCATGTGATCACACTCATAACCATAGAACTTTTTATCCTTGGTTTTGACCCCAGTACATCAATTTGTCCCAACATCTCTCTCTCTCCTTGGCTCTATTTTTTACTTACAAATTTAACATTTACTTTCTCCTCCTCCCTTATGCACTATTTCATTTGTACATATGCAAGGTCTTGTCCCCTTTTTTTCCCCTCCCCTGGATGCTAACTTTTAATGTTATTCCTAAGCCATATAATTTTATTGCCCCCAACCCTTCATGATCTTGATATTTAGTAAAAAAAATTACCCACTTGCCTTTTCACTTATTCCTCTTTTCACACCCCCCCCCCCCAAAAATTAGTTTCACCCCACTTTGTGAGCATCTAGATCCACAATTATCTCCTTGAATCTCTCAATCACACATCGCACTCCTAGATTCACTCAATCACCTACTAATTGACACATCATCAACCACACCTACTCAAGCACACACACGTGTTCACACACTCACTCATGTGATCACACTCATAACCATAGAACTTTTTATCCTTGGTATTGACGCCAGTACATCAATTTGTCCCAACCTCTCTCTCTCTCTCTCAGCCTTCCTTTCTCTCCCTGTTACTATTTTTTACTTACAAATTTTACATTTATTTTCTCCTCCTCCCTTATGCACTATTTCATTTGTACTTATGCAAGGTCTTGTCCCCTTTTATCCCCCTTCCCTGGATGCTAACTTTTAATGTTATCCCTAAGCCATATAATTTTCTGCCCCCCAACCCTCCATGATCTTGAGATTTAGTAAAACAAATTACCCACTTGCCTTTTCACTTATTCATCTTTTCACACCCCCCTAAAATTAGTTTCCCCTCACTTTTTAGATAAAAGTTTTAATTTTCATATTTCCCCTTTTCTCCAAATTTTTGAACCTTCTGTTCATAAATTTTATTAATAATTTAATAATTTTACATTTCAATTTTCACTTTTTATATTCAAAGTTCTTATTTCCCACCACCCTGCTCTTGTTCTTAATATTTCGTTATGAATTCTCCCCCCTTCACACACTTCTTTCTTTTGTACTCACACTCACACATACATTTTCACATACAAACACATTTCCCCTCCCTTATATTAATTTTATTTATTATTATTATTTTAAAAATAAAAATTACTTGCTTTACATTTATATATATATATATATATATACCATTCCCCCTAACCCCCTTTATGTAGCTTGTAGCATTTATTATTTTAGGTATCTATTAGGATAAACTTGTATGGAGAATACTTATACATTTTATTCCCCTTGCCATGC
Source organism: Dipteris shenzhenensis (assembly GCF_047967505.1). Taxonomy (NCBI): domain Eukaryota; kingdom Viridiplantae; phylum Streptophyta; class Polypodiopsida; order Gleicheniales; family Dipteridaceae; genus Dipteris; species Dipteris shenzhenensis. The sequence continues at coordinate 46,611,649 of NC_141619.1, read as the reverse complement.
CCCGCCCCCCCTCCTTTCCTTTACCCCTCCTCCCTTTCCTCAATTTTAATCATGCTAACCAATATCCTACTTCTACTTTAGTCCCTACTATACTAGTACCATAACAAAGGAAGAAGTCCCTACTACACCAAGCCATAGCTAGAGTTGTCCCTGCTAGTTCAATCACTACTACACCAATGAAGTCCATATATGGGCAGAGAGGAATTATAAGTACAACTCAAGCATCAGAGACGTATTTTGGCAATGCGAAAAGATATATATCAGTTTGTTACAGAATGCCTTGCTTGAAAGAAAGTCAAATATGGCCACTTTCAGTGAGCACTCCCACTGATGCGATGCAAAATGTGGAGTTATGGCATGCTAGATATGGGCACATGAGCTATGGGAGCTTGATGACACTTCAGAAGCATGCTATGGTTGATGCATTGAGTCACCTCCTCCTTATCCATCATCTTTATGTTTGGATGATATGTTGAGTGGAGGGCATATTGTGATAGAAACAGAAGAGGCCATCAAGAAATTACCCAAAGGCACAAGGTTCTAGTCACCACCTATTGAGGGCTCAAATGAATCATCAAAGATGCAATCTACATCTAGTGCAAGCTCAAATGAAGCATGACAGTGACATTCTCCTCCACATCCTCCTAGGACAAGTTTACCCTTATAAAGCATGTACATAGCCTTTAATCTAATAAGGCCAAAATTTCTTGTGAGAAAAACAAATGTAATGTACAGACAATTATATTACATGACCTCTTTAAATGAGCATGATGAGAATCATTGGGAATATAATGCTAATTTTTAGGTATATGAAATGTCTCATGATGCTCTTTTTTAATTATATTAAATATGAGCTTCTTTAGTAATATTTAATATCTCATATGATGCTCTTTTTTACTTCTATTAAATGTCTCATGATGAGAATCATTGAGAATATAATAATTATATTGACTCTTTCTCAAAGCACTTATTCCAAATCTTTTACTAAATAATATTTCCCACCTGCATTTAGTAGTGCATTCAGATCTCTCTCTCATTACAAGAGCACTTTATTGTTAAGAGCAACACAACAACCTAGCAACAATGCGAGAAACAAAATGTTTAAAATACACAATACAGAAAGAGAGTAGAATGGAAGAGAGAGAGAGACACTGATATACTTGGTATACCTAGTGTGGGCTACGTTCCCGGAGAAATAGCATGGTACTATGTTTTTCTTATCTAGCTAGTAAAAAGATACAAGATACAAGCAGTATATCCACTGCTTTCATGGTATGTGAGCCACACCCTTATTTTAAATTTTTTTACCACACAACCCATGTGCCAATTTTCATGTATTTTTGGCTTTGAGGGTGCTACCGTTGAACCCCTTCCAAGAGAGGCTTAAATAGTTGTCTGTTGGTCCCCTTGGAACCCACCGCCGTGATAGTAGTAGGGGAGGCAGTGCCCCCCTACACCCCCCCTTCTTAGAGTGAGTAGACTAGACCTGGGTCCAAAGCACTAGCTTAAAAAAACCTATGAAAAAAGGATCAGGCTCCACATACAACATTTATTTCTAGTCTCCTTATTGCAAAAGGACTTACTTTTTCATCTCCTCCTCTTCTTAGTTGAGGCATTGTTTACTCATTTGCAAAGCACTTTGTCTCTTTCCTTTCTCATTTGTAGTTGAGAAAGAATGAACTATTTATAGTTTCTCCTACATTCCACTTTAGATTCAAAATGGATCTATTCATAGTAATATCTACTATGGAGCCAAGTATGATGAGTTTATTTAAGTAGACTTATGAGAGCCAAAGAGTTTGCAAGGAGTACAAGCATATATGTAAACCCTTGACAAATACAAAAGAGAAGAGTTATTTAGTCAAATTTGCCAAGAGAAGTAAGAGCTCAAGAAAATTAAATATTTCAAAACAAGAAGTATGCAACTTGACTAAAAACAAAGAGGACATATATAGTTTTCTTAATAGAATTTAGTTCGGAGCACTTGTTATGAGCAATATCCTTATGGTGAAGCCCAATCCATGTAGAAAGATAGAGAGCTTTGAGTAGAAGAATATCTAATTCTTTGATAGTCTTTAATAATTATGTCCTACGTGATGATGATGCAGAGCAAGCAAAGGAAAGTGCCTTTTGACATAGGGTCTGCCAATCATGATGTTTTTGGGAACTGAGAGTGTATTCCCAAAAGGCTCGTAAGGTGTTATGAACACCAAAATTAAGTTTTGATATTTTAAATACTATTAAATTAATATCAAAAGGCTTGTAAGGTTTTTATGAACACCAATATTAAGATTTTAAAGATTGATAAATTAATCTCATGTAATGTGATCAACTCCTACAATTTTACCTATATTTGCTTTTAAAAACTTGCAAAATTAGTCTTACTTTCAAAAGTCTTTTTTGCTCAATTTTGTTATTTAGAGGTTCTATTTTATTCAACTTTTATTTAAAAGTAACTATAAATTCTTTTTTGGAGAACACTCAAATTTTCTTTTTCTTACTAAGGGTAAGCATCAATCAACAAGCATCTACAACGACATGGGTAACCATTGAAAGAAAAGTTTCTTGGTAAGCCTCTATTAGAGAAAGAACCATAGATTCTAGGTTTGGATAAGCTTCTAGTTATAAGCACCACCCTTAATCAAAATAAGACTCTGGAAGGGAGAACCTCTAGTAACAAAATAGCTAAGAGTCCTTGTGTGAGCACAAAACAGTTTGGATAACCCTTCAACAAGAAGCAGGTAAGCTTCTTGCAAAGAGAACTTGAGGCAACTTTGGAATCTTAGTTAGATGATATGCGCTTCAAAATTCAAGTACATATCAAATGTAATATCAAAACCATCGCAAGGCCAAGAAACTTCAATGTTATTGAGACAACAAGTGCAAGGAATGGATTTCTTCCACATAATAGACTACCTATCAACCTCTTCTTGAGAAAAGAGGAAGACTCTCTGAAGATTACTCCTAAGGCCACCCCAAGCTTTCAAGATGGAATCCATAAGAGGGGAGGAAGGAATCTTGAGATGAGCTATCCTATGTATAGATATCCAAGCTTGTAACATATGAAATCCACGTGGACAGTTTTCTATGATATCCACCTGGAACGAGATTAGGATTGTATGCAACATATGAAAATTTCGTTCCAAGTTTCCTATCTTGGAAAAATACCCCTAACCACAACCTTACAAAACAAGGCCTTGCATTGCACCTCTAGATCAATGATATTGAGGCTCCCTTCCCAAGGGATAATCAAAGTCTCCTAAGCGACCCTAGCCGTCGTGTCTGCCAAACAATCTAGCCCACTCCACAAGAAGTTTCTCATAGGCCTTTTGAGCCGAGTGATGCATTCCCTGAAGGGGCACCAATAAGAACACATAAATCATGCTATGGCAAAAAGAAAGACCATGTACAAAGCCCGTTTGTGTATCATGAATAAGATCTAGAAGAATGAACTATAAACATAAATTGATACATTTAGCCAAAATCTTATAAAAGTCGCCCATTAGGAAACCAAATTTCTAGAACACCTCTTTGGGATAAGATGAATGAGACCCTCTGTAAGTAAATCAGGCATAGTACTTGAGTCCCAAATGCCCCGCAGGGCTAAGGTAACATGGTCCAAAATCGTGGCCTAAGAAACTATGAAAAAGGAGGATGTTAATGCATCTAAGCTCGGGCACTTACCCTTGTGAAGAGCAAGATGTGTAGTCCTAAATTCCAAATTAGTGAAGGGTGCATCAAGTGAGACTCTCATATGTGGCTCACCAATGTTGCCAGACTCTATGTCTGGTATCATCTCTAGCATGCGTGTCAAGATCTCTGCTAAAAGAAGGGAGGCATAAACCTTAAGTAGCTATGTGTAAGATGACACAGAGATCTGACTATGAAACCCCGTTAAAGTCAATAAGTTGAGAGAGACTTTTGCTATCATGTCTCAAGCCAAGAGTAGAGAAGTGTTTATCGACTTTTCCTCCCATATGAGTCCAAAATGACTCCCATGCATGAAATATCTATTCTCTGATCCAAAAGATCCTGTTGATGCACCCTTGCTATGAAAAGGCATTCTTGAATCCAAGCATCTGTAGGCAGCTTCTTCTCTTCCCTCTACAGGGCTACTAACTGTTGTTGGAGACCAACCTAGCAATGGAGTCAGAGATCACTAATACCAGAGAGGATTGCTAACACACATGAAGGAGACGGCACTCTATCCTCCATATGGATATCCAAATCTGTTACACTACCTCTATGAGACCCTCCTCTGCATAAAAAGCATTCAAAATCTTGACCCAGGCAAATCGGCCTCTCATGCAAGGCTTGTAAACCATTGAAACTACCAAAAAGTGATCTAAGATGGAATCCCTGGTGAAATGCATATTGAGCCACCTCAAATGCCCGATCATCAACATGAAATCTGTGAATCCGTGAATGAATGGGCATCTGACGTCTCCTCTTCAACCATGAGAAAGGAGCGAATGAGGAGCATCATCTGTCCGAGCATCTCTACCACAGAACTAAAAAAAACATCCCAAGATACTCTCTCAAGAGATCAATTGTCACCTTCTCTTAGAGTAGTAGAGACGAAGAAAGTGCACAGGGAAAAGAACCCCTATACCTGTGGAAGAGGTCGCTAGGAAAACCAAAAATCACGTCATCAAAGGTACAGGGCACAAAATTGACCTCTCCAAAATTATCTAGAGAGAAAAAGTTCCTCTAAGCTAAGCACGATGTTGGAGTCCGTAAGATACCTACCTCCAAAAGAGCTGAGGAGACTGGAGCCACTTCCTTCCATCAATCAATGATAGGAATCTGGAGAATTGAAGTGGAAGGGGCTGCTCGGATGGCAGGCCAGTTATCTTTCTTTGATGCAATAGGGTAAACCTTGTAAGGGGATCCTGTTGCAACACTAAGGTTTAAGGGTGGTGGAAAGTATTCAGCCACATGGCGAGCTGTCAACCAGCTAGCAGCATGGACAAAGGGTGGCTTCTCCAAGTCATTCCTAGGGTTCTTCTCTCCATCATTCGTGGAAACGCTCCCACAAGAGTTGTAGGGGCAGCATGCTTTATGGAGTCCGCAGCTTAGGATGACTGGTTCATGCTGCTAGCAAGCTCTCTTCTGGCCGTTCCTTTCATCATATGACGGTGGAATCGTCTCTTGGTGGCAACATGGACTCACCTTCTGATGGAAAAAAAGTCATCTCTCGCCAACAAGGAGGATTTTCTGGGCGAAACCTTTCATGGCAATTCTTCTTCTATAAAGGCGGCGACAATCTATAGTTTTGTTAGACTATGTGGTGATATATCTTTGGTTTTTTTTCATTATGTTTGAGCATTGTCGCTCCTTTACTGATCCTTATGACTCTTTTTGTGAGAGTCTTTGAGGGTTGATCTTTTTCTATCTTGTGAGTGAGCTTTTGCAACAACTAAGAAGTATGTCTACATCTTGTGTCATAAACATCTCAGGTATTTACAAGTCTTGTCTGGAGCACATATTTTGTGTCCTACATCAATGGTCTGTAGAGCCTTTGTCGCTGGGATATCTCTCTTTCCAAGAGTTTTGTCAGAACAAGCCCAATAGGGATGAGTGGATGTCCTGGGTTTCTCCTTTCAATACAACGCATGTCTTTGTGTTGAATTCTCTCTCTGGATTCTATATCTTATGCAAGAATTTCACTAAGCATTTAAGTGAGGTTTTGAGCTCAAGTTTCAGTAAAAGCAAGCTTTGTAAGCTCTTATTTCCAACAGGGTCTCAAAGTAGTATTCTCCTTTGAGCTTATGGGAAGTTTGAGTCAAGGGCTTTAAACGTGAGGAATCTATGAGAGAAACTGTAAAGGGTGATCATGTTTACTGTGAGGGTTTAGTGGCGTCTGCTACGATGGAGATTGTTGTGACAGCTTTCTATGGAAAGAAGTTTCTACTCTGGGAGTTGGTGTTACGTTTGCTGCTCATGGAGAAAGAGAATTCAATAGGTTATGAGAGAAATTGTACTTGGTGATCATGTTTACTGTGAGGGTTTAGTGGCGTCTGCTACGATGGAGATTGTTGTGACAGCTTTCTATGGAAAGAAGTTTCTACTCTGGGGGTTGGTGTTACGTTTGCTGCTCATGGAGAAAGAGATTCAACAGGTTTATTTCCAAGGATTCCAAGGTTCATTTGCTGGGAGATTCTTCATCAACTGGAGAGCTTGCAGCTCTCATATTTGCAAGAGATTACTGTGCCCTATGGCGACAATTTTGCTTTCTAGCTCGTGTGAGGAGGCTCTTTCTCAGCGGTTATCTCCTTCTTTAGTTCTATGTGAACAGTTGTGGAGGTTTCTTTCAATTTCTATTTTCTTGTTGTGTGTGGACAGTAGGTCATTTACTGTTGTTCTCCCTCCCCCTACTTGGTTCTTTGATGCAATAAGGTACACCTCCTGGGGGGGTCGTGTTGCAACACTAGTCGTTTCTAGGTTTCTTCTCTCCGTCATTCATGGAGACACTCCCACGAGAGTTGCAGGGGCAGCATGCTTTTGGAGTCGACAGCTCAGGAGGATCGGTTCATGCTGCTGGCAAGATCTCTTCTAGACATTGCTTTCATCGTATGACAGTGGAATCGTCTCTTGGTGGCAGCATGGAGTCACCTTTTGATGGAAACATGGAGTCATCTCTTGCCAGCAAGGAGGATTTGCTGGATGACAACTTTCATGGCGGTTCTTCTATAAAGGCAGTGACAATTAGCCTGTGTGGTGATATATCTTTGGTTGTTTTTCATTATGTCTGAACTGTGCCGATCCTTGTAACTGTTTTTCTGAAAGTCTTTTAGATTCAATCTCTTCCTATCTTGTGAGTGAGCTTTTGCAGCTGAGAAGTTTTTCTACATCTTGTGTCATAAACATCTCGGGTATTTACAAGTCTTGTGTGGAGCAAATATTTCGTGTCCTTTATCAGTGTCTTTGTAGAGCCTTTGTGGCTGAGATATTTCTCTTTCCATGAGTCTTGTATTGCCACACCAAGCCCAGTAGGGATGAGGTAATATCCTGGGTTTCTCCTTTGAATAGAATGTGTGTCTTTGTGTCAAAATTTCTCTCTACTTTCTATATTTTATGCAGGAATTTCAGTAAGGATTTACGTGGGGTTTTGAGTTCCAGTTCCAGTAAAAGCAAGCTTTGTAAGCTCTACTTTCCAACAGCCAGGACCTGGAGAAGGATCTAAAAGAACATCATCACTGGCCTTACCTAAGACTGCGTCAGGGGCAACTTAGGGGGTGAGCTGAAAGAGCTCTATAGTTGCGTGGTGAGTTCCAAATGGTGTACGTGTGTCTTTGTGTCAATTTCTCTCTGGATTCTATATTTTATGCAGGAATTTCAGTAAGGATTTATGTGGGGTTTTGAGTTCCAGTTTCAGTAAAAGCAAGCTTTGTAAGCTCTACTCTCCAACAGCCAGGACCTGGAGAAGGATCTAAAAGAACATCATCACTGGCCTCACCTAAAACTGGGTCAGGGGCAACTTAGGGGGTGAGCTGAAAGAGCTCTATAGTTGCGTGGTGAGTTCCAAATGGTGTTTCATGTAGTTCAGTTCCTAGTCTCTGTTTTGATGAGCATGATCGGGGTTGCTGAGTTGAGAAAGAAGAAGTCTGAATCGTCCATCTTTGTCTCTACTTTATTGTAGGATTATGCTCCATGGCATACAAACATTATTATTATTATTTTTTCAAGAAAAGTACTTCATTAAGTATGAATAAAAACCGCAGAGCAAGCTCAAGTGCAGGAGTACATCATGTCAAGCATGCGAAAAAACAGCTCAAAATGAGCAAACAAAAATCCCAGGTGGCAGCTGAAAATGCCACCTCATCCCTGAAGGAGAGTTAGAGAAGAAAGGACAATCCTTCCAGACTTTGAGAAAAGCAACCCTCCTAGCAGTAGCAGTCCTGGAGGTTCCCTGTATGTTCGCCCAAATGGCCATCAAAGTGTGTATAGTATCTACCCAGATACTGGCCATAGTTTGAGAAGGGTGAACCTGGGAGTCCTCCAAAGCCTCTATATTTGGCTCTCCAAATATGCCATGCTGTAATACTAGCCAGAAGCTCCCAAGATGTGTCTACAAAAGCGTGGGGAGCTCTGAATAGAGTAAACGGAACATCCCGAAGGGAGCATGACTCCACAAGGATTCTCTGGCGTGAAAGGCATACTCTACTCTCTCTGATCTAAAAGTGTCTGCTAATGAGCCCTTGTTGCAGCAAGGCGCTCCTGAACCCAAGCATCTGTAGGCCGTTTCTGCTCTTCTCTCTAAAGATCTGCCAGCTGCTGTCGAATGGCAATCTCTCGCTTGCAAATCTCATCTCTCCTGATACCAGCAACAGAATGATAAAAGCTGCCTCCGTCAGATGTGGCTGCAGCCCTTACTACTACGAAACCCAAATTCGTAGCACTGCCTCTATGAGGCCCTCCTCTGCATAGAACGCATCTGAAAACCTGATACTGGTAGAGCGGCCTCTCGCCCGAGGCTTTGAAACCACCAAAACAACCGGAAAATGATCTGAAGTGGACACCCCAGCACTGATGCATACTGTCCCACCTTTTGTCCAGTGCCCAATCATCCACATAAAATCTGTCAATCTGTGCGTGAATAGGCATCCTTACTCTCCTGTTCGACCAAGAAAACAGAAGAGACTGTGATTGAGTGTGAAAAGCATCATCATACCAAACATCTCTACCACTGGACTGACAAAGAAAGGCATCCCATGCTGCTCTCTCAAGGGAGTGAATGCCACCTTCCCTACCTCCTCTTTTATCTGAAGGCATCTCAACCATGTTGAAATCGCCCCAATAATCCAAGAATCTGCAATATGTGACTAAGAGAGAAACTCCTTCCAAAGGAGGACACGATCCCCTCTCAAGTTGGGTGCATAAAGGTTAAGAAAGCCAACCTTACGCCCACCAATCATCAAAATAACCCATTGAGCTCTAAAGGAGACTGACTCCGTGTCCAATGACCAAGGGGAGCCTCGAAGAAGAGAGAGAAATGCAAATGCCTCCCCTAGTGCCCAAGGCAGGCGACCAAAAAGTATGGCCAGAAAGAAGCTTACCTGACTTGGCACAATCTCTACCATCCAGCTTATGCTCTTGGAGCATAAGGATATCAATGGGGCCACCTAAAACACCTGGATGGAGTTGGTTACAAATCAACTGCCTACGGCGGCGATGAGGTATACCACCGAGGCCCTGAACGTTCCAACTAACGATCCTCATCGATGGGAGGAGGCCGGGTGAAACCCGACCTAGTGATGGAGAAAATCCTCTCCTGTGAAAGAGTCCTCTTGTCAAGCGGAGGGAAATCAACTGGTGAAAGAAAACCCACTCTAGCAGAGGGGGAAACCCTGTCCGACGGAATCCTAATAACCAGCTCTCCTAGGGTAGAGGGTACAAACTCCTCCTCTGTCTCAAACTCAGCCAAATCTGCCAGTACTGCAAAAGAGTTCCTGTAGGAGGGAACTGGCATAGGAGTGCGAAGAATCCCTGCACCCGAGGGAGAAGGAGAAAAAACCCCCTTACCTCTATCAAGAGGTGAAGTGTGACTAACAGAGGGAGGGGACTGATCAGGAACATCAGTGATAGGACCTGAAGAAATGGGCTGCCCTCCTGATGAGCAGGTGGGGGGACTGGGGCAACCATATCTACGCTTGCAGGAATATCACTTGCCTGTAACTGAGAATGGTCCGAGGTGGCGGAGTGTCAGCAACCCTCATAGGCATCCAACGGGATACTGATCGTACTGTGCGCGCTGAAAAAGAGGGTCTAGGTCTAGGGGCTGGTCCCGAAGGTCCTGGGCGAGAATAGGGGGCTCTGGTAGCGCGTGTAGAAGAAGTAGGACGAGAAGGCAGAATAAACCGTTTGAGCCTTTTCTTCTTCCTTGGGAAATCCCTGGCAAAGTGCCCAAGGGTCCTGTAAATCCTGCACTGATCCTGTCTCCCAGCAACCTCGACTCTCTGTCGAAAAAAGAAACCATCTGTTCGCTGAAGCATAATGTGATCATCTGTATTATCAGGATCAAAGAATGACCCTGACTCATGGCACCCCATCCGATCTGACAGCCTCTGCCGCTGACGAGGGCATGCTAAGGAGGGGGGGGATCTATGTGACCAACCCAAAAGTGGCTCCTATGGACGGTAAGAGTCGATGGTAGACGTGAGGAAGGCCGGGGAATCTAATGAAACTGAGGCAACCCTACTATCTTCGTCTACTCGATTGAAACCCAAAGTGAAGGGTGTCAAAAAGTTCCTCTTGGAGCTCAATGCCAAAGGACTAGCCCTGAGTACTGAACCTGCTGACTCTGGAGAATCAAATACCACTTGGAAGAACCCTCATCCAAGCAGACAAACATCGGTGAGGTGCCCTACGAGGTATCCAGGTAAAGCCGAAAGCATCCAATCCCTAGCCTGTAGCTTGTAGGGTTGGGAACCATGGATGCGAGCAAAGAGTGAGGTGGCATACTCATGCTCTGAATCTGTCTTGAGTTGCTGAAGCTCCTGGTAACTATTTTTGCGGCCGGTGGAAGTGGTCGAGGATTGGCTGAATGGAAATCCATTCGTCAATCAAGGTGGAATGGCCGACATGAACGCGAAGATGTTCTGTCCGTCTGACAACCTACTGCCAGAGAGAGAAAATCTCTCTCTTGTCCCTAGAAGGGTTGAAGAGGGGGGGGGCAAGTTTGGGTATATTTTATGAAAAAGAAAAGTGAAGTGTTTGGGCATTTCAAAGCTTTTAAAGCTATGGTTGAGAAAGAAACAGGCCTGCAAATAAAATGCCTAAGGTCAGATGGAGGAAGAGAGTACCTCTCAAAAGAGTTTGCAAGGTTCCTGCAAGAGCATGGCATAAAGCAGCAATATTCATGCAGTCATACCCTACAACAAAATGGACTTGTAGAAAGGAAAAACAGGCATATTGGAGAGGTATCTCGTGCCATGCTCAATGAAAAAGGCCTGCCATATTATTATTGGGCTGAAGCAGTTGCTACAGCAATCTACATAATGAATAGGACTCCCACTGCAGCAATACATGGCATGATGCCAGAGGAGAGGTATACTAGTAGGAGAGGCTGAGAAAGGGGTAGAGGGAGGGAGGGAGGGGTAGAAGGTAGGGATGGGGGACGGGAAGGGAGGCGGGGTAGGGGGAGCCGGGGGTAGGAGGAACAGGGGGATAGGAAGGAGGGGCAGCGGGGGGTTAGGGAGAGGAGGGGAGAGAGCAGCGAGGTAGGGAGGGAGGGGCGGGTAGGGGGAGCGGGGTAGGGGGAGCAGGGGGTAAGGAGGTAGGGGCAGCAGGGGGCTAGGGAGAGGCGGGGAAAGCAGCGGGGGTAGGGACGGAGAGGTAGCGGGGGTAGGGACGGAGAGGTAGGCAGCAGGAGAGGGAGGCAGGGGAGCGGGAGAGGCAGCGGGGGGAACAGCAGCAGGAGAGGGAGGGGAGGGAGCGGGAGAAGCAGCAGGTGAGGCAGCAGCTCGGGAGGAGGGGCTGGCAGGGAAGGGCTGGGAGGGAGGGGAGAGGGGTGCAGGTCAGAGGGCAGCAGGCAGCAGCAGGACGGGGAGCTCAGCAGCTCTCCACAATCTCTCCTACACTTGAAATTCAGAAAAACTTTCAAGCAAGCAACTCTTGCACCATTTAAAAATAGAAATGGATCAATGTTCCCTGATGCCAACTGCCACAATCGGGAGGAACTGCAACAGAGCATAGAACTTCCAAATTCATTGTTACAAGGCTCATCAAAGTCGTGGATTCAGTCATCGAGTAGACTCATCAACAACGATTGTAAACATGTATCTACTGTTACATTCTTTATGACAGCCTCTGTCAAGGATCTGCATACAAGACAGTGCAAGCATCAGTATGCTTACAAGTTACCAAGCACTACAAAGAAAGAATCCTATAATTCTAAATCGCTCAACACATTCCTGAACTATTTACATAATTTAGTTAGAAACAGGTAGAAGTCTATGGGCTGAGCCATGGACAAGATGACTTCAAAGACTCATTCTTCTCCACATCATGTACATCATATATACTTTATTCATTAGTCTATGGACTGAAATATAACCATGGCATATCATTGCTTCAAACACTGATTCTTCTCCACATCATGTACATCGTACATACTATGTTCATTAGTCTAATAACATTTGGAATTAGATTGAATAAGAACAAGCTTGCCAAAGCATACTTCATCACGTGATTTACAGATACAAGGAGGTTAATTTTTCAATGGAGTAGAAGTAGGGTCACCCTCACTATAGAGACTGAAGGTCTATTTTCCAGCAATCATACATTTCCCATCATAGAATCTAACATCTCACCTATAAGCTTCACAGTGGTGCCTTTCCTCTTTTACTCATGTGCTGGAACCACTCAATGGCATTTTATAGCATTTGACTATCACTTTGGATGTCTTAGGTGACAGGTCATGACACAAAGCACACGATCCTCCTAGTGATGTCATGCAACATCCTTATTTTGCATATGCGAGTCGTGAATACGGGGGGAAACTTAGCCAACTTGAAACCCCACTCCAATAGCTGCGATGTGGTTTACACAAGCATTGGTCCTTCACTAAAGCAGAACCTCACGGGTGGGTGCATGTTAAGGTGGACCACTTTTTTACTAGTATAGTACTGTAATAGCTCTTGAAATATGACCACTAATATTGACCTCCAATTGTCAATTTGTAGAAAGAAAATATGCATGTTGGACCGATTGGGTATGATATTCCTTAAAATCACAATCACTTGTGTCTTATGTTGTAACTACCCTAAATCTTTATAATAGTATTCACTAATAGTGCTTTGTCCGCGACAAAACCATTTGGACCACTAGATCATGCACCCACCCCACAATGTTCAATTATATTTTTGAATTTTGTGAGTACGTGATGAAATTTGCTAAAATCTGTATTTGCAACCTTCTCTAGGACAATACAAGAACTCAATGCCAAATAGTGTGCTCTTTTGCCAATAAGCTTCTACACATATATAAAGTTGATGGGATAAGGACTATCTAAGGACATGCTGAGAGCATGTCTCCAAACAACAATCTGATTGGAAAAAGTATCTTCCACAGGTGGAGTTTTTTTACAATATTGCTGAGCATTCCTCTACTAGGCTCAGTCCATTCATGCTAACGTGTGGATACCAGCCTAGAGCCCCATGGTGTGTTGGCTTACAGGATGTCAAGGTATGTTGATGTTTGCAAGGGAAAGCATTAAAAAAGCTCAAGGTAGAGCACAATTAAAACTAATCAGAAGTGCTCACCTTGATTCCTCGAAGGTCAATGGGTTTACTTGAGAAACCCAAAAGATTATCAAATGATGGAAACCAGTGGAATAAGGTATATTCATGTGTGGACATACCATGGCCAGTATTATGGAGGTTAGCTAGCCTAGGATTGGTTACATATCCTAAACTTGGTATAGTTAGGACATGTAGTACCCTTGGTACATTAAGGTTAGTTTAAGTGTAAAGACACTTGAGCACCCTACACCTATAAGAGAGTGAGCTTAGGCTGATTTGGGTCGTCCTTCAGAGAATGCCTAGCTAGATTGGAGTCCTGTCCAAGCCTATGTGTCCCTAACGACATTGTGCACACATAGGCTGCATGGTATGGGATATGTAGTCCTACCTGGGAGAACGGTGTCTCGGGGATGACCCTGAGGGATCAATGTTGAGTGGTGATGCACAAGCTCAATCCACTAATATCCCAATGTTTGAGTACTAACAAATGGATGTTTTGCAATTACACTCAAGTGATGAAGTCAATTCTAGATCCTCTAGGTTAGGGGTGTCTAATATTGTGAGAGTGTTTCATGCTTAGTTTGCAATGATCCATAGGATTCTTGGCCAAAGCAATTCACGATTGATTATTGCAACCAATAGCGACTATACCCTCGTGTGCTATACCGAGATTGTAACCTTCGAAGCCAAATAGCTTCACACATTGCTGCGTTTGCTACTATTTACCTAGCCTCGATGTTTTTTCTTCTTGCTCACCCATGAATAATTGGCATTGTAGATCGAAAAATGTAGCCAAGACCAGGAGACAAGATATCCTTGGGTAGGAGGTGGTCATTTGTTAACACTTCGCAATCTGCAAAGGGAAGAATAGAAAAGACCCTTAGATGTATGGGTCCACAAGCACCTTGCTTGCAAGGGCTCACCTGCAACCTTTTATAGAGAGTAAATCTGAGCTATTTTTATCATGCACGGGAGTGTTTATGGGTTCAAATGTGGAAAGGAGTCAATAAATACTTTTTCTCTACTCTTGGTTCTGGATATGATAGAGAAAGTGTTTCTCAACCTATCGAATCCGATGTGATTATTACAGTCAGGATCCAGATACTATCATGCATATTGCCTCATATTACTGTACTTTCCTCTACACTACAGAACCTAATAAGACTAATGGAGACAGTGCTAGATTGAGGGTATGGAACAATCATATTGTTAGTGAAAAAGGATATGAGGATCTCACTTGATGCACCTTTCGGCAACTTAGAACTCAGGACTGCATTACTTACCCTAATTCCTAGGCTCAAATGTTCCTCTTTCTTCATTGCCTTTTGGGAGGACATTGGTGATCATATCACTTTAAGGAGGGTGTAGGAACTTGATAAAACAATGGAGGCTGATCATACTATTGGGCAATATATACAAAATATTAGTGAAGGCAATTAGCCTACATTTACAACCTCTACACGTCACTGACTTGATCCATGATACATAGGCCGTCTTTGTGCATGGAGGCAACATTTTTGACACATTGTTTCATTTTGGGAGGCCTTGGAGTGAGTGGCCAGAAGTTAACCATTCTAGGGAATACATTACTCAGCTCAAAAAGGCCTATAAAGAATTCCGTGTGGCGTGGGCTAGATGGTTTGGAAGACACTAGAGACACACTGGCATGGAAGACTTAGATTCAGGAAGGAGGCGTCAATATCATTGATCCAGACTTATAGTGTAGGGCCTTGCTTTGCAAGGTTGTGGTCAGAGGGGATTTGCCAAGACATGAAAATTGGAAAGATTTCGTCATTCGTTCCATACGGTCTTGCTCTCCTTCCACATGTGGGGATTGGATGGATAGTATCGAGTGGATTTTTACATCAGTCCATATTAGGATTCCTTCTTTCTCTCTTATGGGTACCATCCTAAAATCTTTGGACAGCTTCAGGAGTGATCTTCAAAGAGTCCCACCCTCTTCTCTCGAGGAGATTGAAAGACAGCCTGTCCTGTAGAATGACAACATACTTGATTGTCATGCCAGACCTCTTGGTATTTCTCTTTACATGCAATGGTTTGGATGGGAGAGAGGATCCTCCTTTGTGGCTTCTTGGAAGAATTTCAAAAACCTTTTCGATGATTGTAAATTTCAAGTAGTAAATCACGTTGGAGAAATTGAACGGAGAATTGAGGAAATTAATGCAGCCGGATTGGGTTTTTACAGGTAGCGGGCCTCACCGTCGCTCTGTGTGGCTTGGTGCTTTTACGAGGTCATGTATCCCACTTCAGGTCATAGGACTTAGACGAGGTTCAGAGGAGGATGCCTTGGTTTTTAATGTTCACTCTTGGGACAAGTTGTCCATGTCCAGAAATAAGGATATCCTTGTAGATCTTGTTTTTAACCCTGTCGGAGTTTTGGGTTATGTGGAGCAATGTTTTTTGAGTTTTAGGTTGCTAGCTAGGCCCTAACCTCGATCACATTCCCTTGGGTTCATGGAGGATTGTCTCTATGGAGGTATCCCCATAAAGTATCTACAATGGGACTCCAAGGATTGGGAATGGATTGACGCAGTACATGGTCAGTAATGCCAGAAAGTTTCGGCTCAGTCTTAGGGGCTGAAAGCCAACCAGATCTTATCATTGGGAGACTTTTCAGATTTCTACAAACTAGCATAAATTCTTTTGGAGAAGACTAGAAATCCCTCAGAAATAGAAAAATCACTCTTTTCTTTTGGCGTTCTATTCATGGAGGAATTGCATTAAACCTAGGAGGTCCAGGTTTGGGGCAGCCCCTACTTGCTTGCATTGCCTTTTTGCCGGGAATCCATTCAGCATTGTTTATGAGATTGCAGACAGGTGAGGTTTGTCTGGAAGGGGATTGCTAGTCTTTTGAGCACCTTTGTTCCCTCCCCCTTCTTCATCACCTAGGGTGCAATGGCTTGGCTCTTTGTTTTGGGGCCTCAGGTCTTTTAGAAAGGCAAAAATCTTCTTGGGCTCTTTCGCTTCGATGGCATTTAATTGAGTCATGCTCTCTAGATGATGTTCACCGATTTTCTCAAAGAGTTGCACATGCCTCAATGGATAATTTTTGGTATACTATAGCGAGCATCTCCACGTGGCATATTTGGAGATCCATATGCATAGAGGCTCTGAATGGCTCCCACGTCCACTCTTCAGACACATTGAGTAGTATTTGGACAGATATTGTGCACATTTTGATGGCCATTTACGTGAGTATGCAAGGTGTTGGAACTAGATGGGAGGCAAGGTAGTCTAGGCTAAGACATGAAAGACAAGACTTGTTGGAATTATCGCCATAATTCATGGCAGTGACCAGTGTATGACTAATACGTGGGTTAGGGGAACTTTTCCCTCATTAGAGGTTTGTTCCCCTAACCGCAAAGTTAGTGGTTGGGTTAGTTAGGGTTTTGTCACTATGACAAAATCCCTAGTTTTGTGTGTTGGTGTCTGCAATACAACTTACGTTGCTCTCCTTCCAGCTCTCACCTTTTTTGCTCACATTTGGTATCAGAGCAAGGACTAGTTCCCGGACCAGCTCCTACTCCTCTTGCCTAGCTCCTGCCTCAGCCTAGTATCCATACATGCAGCCCCCAGGTTGCCACCTGCAGCTCCACGTTGCTCCGTCCGTACAGCTCCAACCTGCGCGTCAGTTGTTCGTACAACCGTACTGTGCTACTACGCAACACCTTGCCGTACACATGCGTCCATCCTGCACGTGACAGCACCATACATACATCACCATATGTTGTACATCGCAGGTACAATCCCATACGTGATAGCGTTGTACAGTCGTACGGCTTTGCAATCATGTCAGTGTTGACGCCGTATAGTCGTACGATGTTGCAGCTCTTTTCATACAGGTCGTACAAGCCCGTACCTGATTTCCGTACAGGTCCATGTGTGACCTGCATTCATTGTTCCATACAGCTGCGTCATTCTGTACTGCACCAACAGTACAGCGCATACAGTATGTACTATACGGACTGTTTTGTTCACTCTGCCTCATCATTTGCTTCGTCAAGGTCTCTGCAGGATCCCTTTGCAGGTGCATTTTGCAGTGTGAGCCATTGTTTGGCCAATCTGTTGGAGCAAAAGTACGTGACAGACATTGCAATCAGTTTGCAGAATTTGCTCCAAAATTTGGGGCTTTTGGTTTTGCTTGCAATTTTGCATAGAAATTTGAGGCTTTTGGGAAATTTGCCCTCTTTTGATTGCAATTTCCCTGTAGAAATTGGGGCTTTTGTAATTGGGCTGCAATTTCTCAGTGTATGAGGCATTGAACACTTTGCAGGCAGTTTTGGACTCAGATTGAGTGACATTGCAGACATATGCCCTTTTTTGGCAGTGTCGTTTTGGGAGTTTTTGACATTTGCAAGACATTTGGGTGCATTTTGAGCCTTTGATAGGCTGAGACAGCAAGCTATCCCTTGGTTTTGGACACCCATTTTCCTATATTTGGAGCTCTTGAATTTTTGCAGGTGTTTTGCAGAGAGATCTAGCAGAGATTCAAGTGAATTTATGCTTGTGGGCTGTTGCATTTTGAGCAATTGATTGGCTGTTTTTTCAGAAGTGGGTAGTTTGCATCAATATCCCAACAGGGATTTTGTTGTGCACCTTCATTCCCAGAAAGCGAATTTTTTGGTTGGTATTTGCTGCAATTTCTTTGGCAGTTATTGTCAAACACTATTTTCTAACTCCAAGCAGATCACGGGAGTAGCACCAAATTTGTTCCACCCAGCCAATCTTGCTGAAGCGTGAGAGCTGACGGAGAAAATCAGATCAGAAACATACGTGAACAGTCCATTCTCCATCTCTCACTAACTCCAACAAGCCCCATCTCCCTAGATGGATCTAGATGCCACATGTCATCATCATAGGGCCTTCCTAATGCAACATTTCACCCCTCACTTGGGAAGCTTTAATTTCCTTTGCCCCTAGGCACATTTCTTGCATTAGGCCCTTAGCCTTAGATCCACCTAGTCTGGTGCTACCAACCCTCACCTAGGACCTTGACATTAATTCCCTCCCGATCATTTACATGAAGCGCAAACAAATATATTACAAACATAGATCCTTTAAGGGAAATGTCGACTGATTCTTCTGAGGTCATGCTACCTCGGCTAGAGCGTAACATTCCTTCCCTCTTCAAGCATCAGCGTCCTCGATGATAAAGTCTGGGAACACTCTCCGCAATTGGTATACGGATTCCCAGGTAGCTTCTGATAGAGGCTGACCATGCCATGCAACCAACACCGTGGGTATCTTCCGATTTCGTATTTGCATTGTTCCTTAGTCCAGGATTCTTGTTGGTTTGCACCTTGCATTATCCTCTATCTCCTGAAACAAAACCACACCTTCGATTAGTGAGTCACCTATATGTAAAAATTTCTTTAAGCGCGAAACATGAAAAACCGGGTGCACCTTACACCCTTGTGGCAATTCTAATTTATAGGCTACCTTTCCTATTCTCTTTAGAATTAACCATGGCCCACAGTATCGAGGTGATAACTTAGCACACTCTCCTGAAGTTAACGACTTCGAGTGCGAAGGAACTCTGAGAAAAACTTTTTCTCCTTTCTTAAATACTCTTATAGACCGGTTTTCATCCGCATACACCTTGTCTCTATCCATAGCCTGGCGGATATTGACTCTCACAAGTGTTAGCATCTCCCACATCTGAATCACAAAGTTCACGGCACTAGGCACTTTCTGAGGTATTCCAACTATAGTTGGATTCGCTGGTCTATAACCATAATTCAGCTCAAACGAACTGAACCTTGTAGAGGAATGTTTTCTATCATTGTAGGCAAACTCTAACAATGGCAACCACTTGTCCCATGTATGTTGCCTTAATGACACATATGCCCTCAGCATATCCTCTAAAGTCTGGTTGACTCTCTCCGTCTGACCATCCGTTCAGGATGATCCCCCTAACTTAGTCCTTAGTGTCTCAAATACCGCCGTCCAAAAATGACCGGTAAATCTGACATCTCTGTCTGACACTATGGATCTAGGCAATCCATGCAGACGAAATATATGTCTAATAAATAAATCCGCCACTTGCGGGGTACTAACAGACTCTCTAGTCGGAATGAAGTGAGCCATCTTGGTTAGACGATCAACCACCACAAGGATAGAATCATACCCTCCTTGTGTTGTAGACAACCCTACAATAAAGTCCATGGAAATGCTCTCCCACTTACTTAGTGGTATTTCCAAGGGCTGTAAAAGTCCGGGTGGCTTCACCCGCTCGGCCTTACTTGACACGAAAAACACCGTGTCACATATTCATGAATATGCTTTTTCATCTTTGGCCAAAAGAAATCTCGCTTCACGAGATCATATGTCTTCTCGACTCCTGGGTGTCCCGCACATGGGTTATCATGGCACTGTCAAATGACTCTCTGCCTGAGATCATTCTGACTAGGTACTACAACCTTGCCATTTCTTTTCAGCATACCATCCCTTGTGGTATATCTTGCATATGTTTGGCCTTTTTTGGATGCCAGGTCATCCTTTTCGTTTTCCTCGGGTTTCAACATATGAGCTTTAGGCCATAAGCTCTGGACAAACTCGTCCACCTTTTGAGTTTCTCTGATCTCGGTCATTAGAGCACTCTCTAATACCGTGAAACTCATATTGTGCATAATGCGAGACAACGCATCAGCAATCTTATTATCCTTCCCTCTTCGGTACCGAATCGTCAAATTAAACGCCTCCATGAGCTCTGCCCACCTAGCTTGGCGGCCCCTCAAGTCAGGCTGTTTATAAAAATGTTTCAGAGTATCATGATCCACATCCACATAAAACTCTGAACCATACAAATAATGCCTCCATGTTTTCAAAGCATGGATAACATCATACAACTCCAATTCATGAGTTGGCCAATTTCTCTGAGAGGGAGAAAGCTTCTTGCTTTCAAAGGCTATTGGCCTTCCCTCTTGAAGGAGAACTGCTCCTACCGCAATGCCACTTGCATCGGTTTTCAGGAACAACGGTTTTTGGGAATCAACTATTTTTAACACCGGTCCTGTGACGACAGCTTGTTTTATGGTGTTAAAACTTTCTTGTTGATTGTCCCCATATAAAAGATACTTTATCTGAGGTCAGATCAGTCAATGGCGATACTATTTCAGAATATCCTTTGATATGCCTTCTATAAAATTGGACAAATCCCAAGAATGATCGCAACGCGGTAAGACTCTGAGGGATTGGCCAAGTCAGTATCGCAGCCACTTTCTTTGGACCCATTTCTACCCCCTCTGGAGTAATTATGAATCCTAAATATTCAAGTCTAACCATACACTGTATAGTTTTCTTTTTATTTACATAAAGACTGGCTTTCCTCAAAGTACTGAACACTATTCTTAAGTGTTCACGATGCTCAGTAATACTTTTACTGAATACTAAAATATCGTCAATAAAATGTACTACAAACTTTCCGATATACGGACGTAGTAAATCATTCATAAGCATGACGAATGTAGCAGGAGAATTGGTAAGTCCAAAGGGCATCAAAGCGGTTTTATTCACATCCTCGGCTCTAATCCGGATCTGATGGTAGCCACACTTAAGATCTATCTTATTGAAAATCACGGCTCCATGTAATGCAACTAGCAAATCATCAATCCGAGCCATCGGATACCTGTGCTTAACAATGATATTATTCAATGCTCTGTAATCTATACAGAGGCGAAACGTATCATCCTTTTTCTTCTTTAATATCACTGGCGAAGCAAAAGGTGAGAAACTTGGTTGAATCTGCCCCAACTTGAGGTATTCTTCCAGTTGTCTTCGCACCTCCGCCTCTTCAGTAAAACTCATTCTATAGGGAGGTCTATTTACAGGTTCTGCCCCCGGGATCAGTTCAATCTTATGCTGAACATTCCCCTCTGGAGGTAACCCATAAGGTAGTTCATCCCTAAAACATTCAGAGAACTCCTCTGTTATAAGATTAGCCAGCTTGGCCATCTCACCACTTTGCGCAACATCAGTGCTAGCCGAAGAATCATTAACCGGTTCTACCGATGCCGTACAAAGGAATAAAAACTCTTCTTGAGCTTTTCGGATTTCCATCACGGAAACCAACGGTCCCTGAGGTACATCTTTTTCATCTCGCAAGACATAAAGCACATCATTCATCTTGAATTGATATACGTGCTTTTTCCAATCAATGGCTGGATTCTTCCTAGAATGCCACGCCATACCCAGGGCTATATCTGCATGAGCAAGCTTAGTCATTTCAAAATCAAGCTTCTCAGCATAGTCCTGAATACGAAGCTCCAACTAGGAAACCCTTTAGTCCCATACTTCAGTTGAACTTCCATCTGCCATCCTGACTGTATATGCATAGTCAGATGGGTTAGTCTTTAATTTCAGCCTCTTCACGAGTTTCGAGTTAATCACATTGTGCGTTGACGCCGAGTCAAACAACACAATGACATCATGATTGGCCACTTGCCCTTTCATCTTAATTAACTCCGTATCATTAAAGGCTATATACCCCGTTGCTGCGGGCTTAGATAGGATGTTATCAGGTGCACTCGTTACTAGCTTAGCAACAGACACACATAACAAACAAGGTACTGACCTCTGAGAAGATCCCGCTAGCTGAATCTGCATCTCTTCTGCTCTGGGACTTCCCTCCATTTCCACGTCACATTCTGAGACCACCATCTCAGCCATCCGACAATCTTTATTCCGTGGACAATCCTTCCACTGATGAGGCTGAAGAAAACCAAGCCTTCTCTCCTCGCTTTTTCTCTTTTATCTGGGTTTAAGGGAGACTTAGACCAAGCCCGGGGTGCCATTGGGGTTACTTTCCTTTTCACTCCAATGGTGGTACTTGATTTAGGAGTTTCAGCTGGTTTCGCCTGCTTGGCTTGACCACTCGGCTGAGAACCACTCCCTTTACTAATCCATTTCTTCTTAAACCCAGATTTCTTCTGGTACCCATACTGGGTTCCAACTTGTGCAAACCCACTTGGCCTGCTGCCCTTGGCATCTTCATAGTTCAGGGCTATGGCTATTGCATCATCCAACGTGTTCGCATACTTAGCACGAACTTCCATTTTAATCCGATCATTCAATCCAAATATGAAATCTTTCACTTGGATTGATTGAGGCAGGGGTTCATCAATTTTCATTACACTCTCTCGAAACTTATCAGTGTATTCTGCCACTGACAAATTTCTCTGACGAAGGTTTCTATATTGATCCCAAGCTCGGGATGCTTCGTCAAGAGGTAAGAAGTGTTTCCTGAATTCTCTTTTAAACCCCTCCCAGGTAGTGGATGCTATACCATCTTTTTGTTGTTTAATCCACCACCGATCCGCTGCCTCACTAAACATGTGGGTGGCCTTGCGGATCTTCTTGATGTCATTTCTGATTTCACAAATGGTGAACGCCTCGTCCCATTTGTGTAACCAGGTCCCAATGACATCAGAACTACGGTCATTCATCCGACCAGAATACTTTTCCGACCTATAATTGGCAATATTTGGTACTTTAGCCTTCCTAGGCTCGACCGTATGGACACTAGACTCCGGTTCCATTGAAGCCTTTCCCTTCTCATCTCGAGAAGTCTGGTAGACATACTGTGTATCACTCTTCTAAGTTCAGATTGCCCTGCATTGGCCTGTAACTGTTGCACTAATAACTGCTGCAAGGCATCCTCAAGTAATGCAATCCTGCAAGATAAGGTGTGAGCTACTGGGCGCGACACCTGCTGGGTCGGCCGGACTCCTGACTCACCAGGGTCCCCCCTGGAAGCCCCTTCTTCTGCTTCCATTCAGGTCAATGGGTGTTTTGCCATTAAAAAAAAAAAAAAAACCCCGCTAGAACCCTGTATTTACAAACTAACACAATTCAGTGTACTGGCACTCTAACACAATTCCCTATACTAGGGAATACCTGCAATCCCAGCTTCACACTAACTAGGCATTTGACACAGACATATAACCAAATACCACTTTCCCTATACTAGGGAAATTCCTGCAGGTCAACTTAGACTGAAGCACACAGGCATAATCTGTCCCTGCTATAGCATCAAACCTTCATGCAGACTAATCACTTACGAGATCCTCTTCATGTAAGCGGAGCATCAACAAAACTAATCAAGAAAAAATAAAAAAACACCGAGTTGACGGAAGCTCCCTGGTTGATCGCTCCTGCTTCCCGATTTGAAGAGTCTACTCTTCACGTAGTGCAGACGTCCCTAAGCCCGCAACCTCCACGTAACTCAACCCCTTACGCTCCTGCAACAGGTTGTCAGCCTAGAGCTGGGCTGTACCGTCAGCCTAACACCGTCCGTCAAGGTTGATGGGCGCAAAATCTGTCCGTCAAGCCCACGAACCATTTTACATAACACACCACAACTCCTACTCGCCAGTGCCAAAGGACCACCGAGCAGACACGTCGTTGTCATCCATTATCCGTAATTCGTCAAGTGAGTCCATCGCATGGAGGTCACGAGTAGCTGAGTCGTCCTACGCTCCTCATCTGTCTGGTTTCGTCAACCATCCTTGCGGGAACCCTCCGCTCCAGCAACAG